>NC_041381.1:648047799-648060180 GCF_002162155.2 Triticum dicoccoides | reverse complement strand
GGGAGAGGGCGCGCCAGCCATTGTGGGCTGGTGTGTTCCTCCCCTTGGCCCATTAGGCCCATATACTCCCCGTAGGTCTTCCGGAACCCCTTCGGTGATCCGATGAATAGCCGGTGCACTCCGAAACCTTTCCGCGGTGACCAAATAGCATCGTCCTACATATCAATCTTTATCTCCGAACCATTCCAGATCTCCTCGTCATGTCCGTGATCTCATCCGAGACTCCGAACAACATTCGGTCACCAATTCACATAAGTCATATAACACTATATCGTCAACAAACGTTTAAGCGTGCGGACCCTACGGGTTCGAGAATGATGTAGACATGACCGAGACGCCTCTCCGGTCAATAACAAATAGCCGGACCTGGATGCCCATATTGGTTCCTACATATTCTATGAATATTTTTATCGGTCGAACCTTTATGACAACATACGTAGTTCATTCCCTTTGTTTGTTGATATTTTACTTGCCCGAGATTCGATAGTTGGTATCTCCATACCTAGTTCAATCTCGTTACCGGAAAGTCTCTTTACTCATTCCGTGATACATCATCTCGTAACTAACTCCTTAGTCACTTTGCAATGCAAGCTTCTTGTGGTGTGTATTACCGAGAGGGCCCAGAGATACCTCTCCGATATACAGAGTGACAAATCCCAATCTCGATTCACGCCAACTCAACAGACACTTTCGAAGATACCTGTAGAGCATGTGTATGATCACCCAGTTATGTTGTGACATTTGATAACACACAAGGTATTCTTCTGATATCCGAGAGTTGCATGATCTGATCGTCGAAGGAACATGTATTTGACATTAAGAAAGCAGTAGCAATAAACTGAACAATCATATGCTAAGCTAAGGATGAGTCATGTCCATCACATCATTCTCCTAATGATGTGATCCCGTTATCAAATGACAACTCATGTCTATGGTTAGGAAACCTTAACCATCTTTTGCTCAACGAGCTAGTCTAGTAGAAGCTCACTAGGGACACGATATTTGTTTTATGTATCCACACATGTATTTAAGTTTCCAGTCAATACAATTCTAGCATGAATAATAAATCTTTATCATGAATAAGGAAATATAATAATATCAACTTTATTATTGTCTCTAGGACATATTTCCATCCCAAAGCAGGGTAGCAGCGACGTGCGAAGTAGCCATGCGAGGGCGTGGAGTGCGATCATCGTCCGCGTCGTATCCCAGGTCGTAGCTCGGCCTTCGTAGATCGTGGCGGCGCCCTCCTGCGCCGCCACCATGGTGCACCGGCCTAGGCAGCCACGGAGCAGGCGGCGCCTGCACGCGGTCGCCGTCACGGCGTGGCGGAGAGGTCGGCGGCAGTTCCGCGCACTCCATGTCGGCGGCGGTTGCGCGCGCAGCGCGTCTACGCTGTACGCACTGGTACGCTGCCTAGTAGGCGATGAGGAGAACGACAGCTAAGAGGCAACCTCCGACGATGTAGGGCACGTTCTCTTTGTTCACCATCTTCGGCAGAAATGGAGGATGTGTGTGGCAGCGAGGATGTCAGGATGGCATAGTAGTATCTCTCACGATCTATCACTCTCTTACAATGGATACATATTTAAATAAATTACTACAAAATTGATTTGCAGAACAAAAAATCAACATGGACAGGGGACATTTGCCCCCCCCCCTCACCAATTTGTATCTTAGTTACTAGCAAAAATGCCCGTGCATTGCAACGGGAGAAAAAAATATATTTTGCGCCTAGCTCAATAAACACAACTCATGACCCCTCCAAAGGCCCATGTCCTCTAGTTGAAATTATACTCCTTCCCATCCTCATCAATAGTGGCCACGGTGTCCACCTGAATGCAATTCGTTCGAACGTGACCAATTCGAACACGGTGATCTCAGCCTTTACATGACACACCTGCAATTGAGACACGCCAGCGCAAGGGTGCGTTTATACTTTGAAAACTAATTCTGTGGAGTTGACGATGAGGGTCACTCTCCGTGAGCTACACCCTACACCTGGTCCATATATCATCCATTATAATCCCACGCGCTTATAATTTTTTTTAAAGGCATGAACATTCTTCTAATACATGTGAACACTTTCTAAATCACATTGACTTAAAAATGCATGTTAATTTTTAGATTATGAACAATTTTTAAACACAAAAAAAAAATATGAACACTGAGCCCTTGTGCCGGGTCGAAAATAAGGCAATATGTGTGTCCTAGGGAAGCCCTATCAAAAGGTAGGGTAACATGCTCAACATATTCAACAAATGCAAATAATCAACTAAAGTGGGAGGCTAATTGCTCCTCCACGGGGAGTGGAGATACTGCCCCATCTTCAAGTTTAGATAAAAGGTGGTTCCAATAATGGCTTGCCAAATGCCCAAATCCATATAGCACTACATCACATGTAGAAAGAAGGGGCATAACTAAACCTAGTGTGGATCGCCACTCTCTCTCTCTTAGAGCTATTGCTCACCTACCACTTAGGATGGTGATAATTTCTGATCTCATGAAGCCATCGGCTCCTCCATGAAATAAGCTGTCATCCTTTTGGATTTCTTCTCAAGTCTACACCCTTGATCTCAATTGCTGAAGCAAGTCAGAATGTTGTGCCTGTGTTGCTATTGACTTGAACAATCTCTTGCTTGAGAAAAAAAAAGTTCGCGGTTTCTTCTTTTTGCCAGAGCAAATATTGATAACCAACATCATGATTTGGAAGAGAAGAGGGACAAAATCCAAGAAGCACATCCCACCGAGTAGCGCTACAGAATTGTTGGCAACCCAACATGCCACAGAAGTTCAGCTCGTCGAGACTAACCATCCCATTCAAGTATACGATCCCCACCCTTTAATCACGCATCATGCATGGCAGCCCTCAATTCCCTTTAATGCTGATTCCTTCTTAAATCATGAATGCCAGCCCTCAATTCTCTAACGCTAATTGCTTCCCTACTTTTATTATGGATACCAATGTTGATTCCTTCTTAAATCATGCTTCTTCTCCTTTTGTACCCTCCTCCTTCCTTCCCCTCCCGACTTCAGGTCTTCCCTCCGTTTAATTAGGCCAGTATGTTGGGTCTCTCTCCTATTAATTCCTTCTTTGAAAGAATCAGTACAGTTACTAAGCTCCCAAAAAATAGGAGGCTCTCAGCGATTTGTGCTGTGGTGGCGATGCTGTCCCCGATTGTGAGCTGGTGAGCGCCACTTCTATTCGCACAGGCGTACGTGTTGACACGTGTGTCAATTCTTTGTTACCGCCTGATCCTCAAAAAAAAAAAAATTGTTACCGCCTAAGGCGACTCTTCGGGAAGCCCCGCTCGACATCTTTTTCCTCGCTGTTCGTCTCTCATCTCTCGTCTCTCGCGCGCGACGGCATCAGCTAGCGGCGGTGGGCCGGTGCTCTCCTATTCTCCTATCCACGTTGTTCCAAGGCCGTGAAAACAGATCTCATGCCGGAGCTCCAGTGTGGCGCTACCTTCCGTCCTTCTTGCCTGGACGAATGCGGCGGTTGCGCATGACTCAAACCCAAAGGAACTAAAGCGAGATCCCTCTCGACTGTGTTCTCGGCATGGACATGCATGTCCGTTCATGGAGACATTGATCACGAGATTTCTTATTTGATGTTGTTCTCTTCTGATCTAACAATTAACGATCTCACAATTGCTTGTTTCTCTCCTTTTATAATCTAAGAATTCATGCGGATTGATCCCAACCTGTACAAGAAGAGAAAAGTTGCAACGGGATGGTGTTCTCGGCGTTGAACTCTGCATCAAAGCCATCCATGGCAAGGACGATCATGCATATGAGAATCACACCAATCAAGTCGGAGACACGCATAAGAAGAATGCATCAAGCAAATACTGTGAACTTGATGGACCACAGTTCACGGGTAAGTTGAAGGGCAGCAGCGTGGCGCGGCGCTCAGGGAGACGGGTTCGACCCCCAGCGCACTTGGTGGTAGCCCACATACCAAAGCCGGCACATCATCGTCAGTGCAGGCGCCATCCTCGGTGCATCTTGGCGTGGATCTCCGCGCCGCGTCGACGGAGGCAACTGGTACGGTGCTGCGGTGCGGACTCATCCTCCCAGACGGGGGCGGCGATTGCGCAGGCCCCAGATCCTCCGGCCAGTGCGCAACCCGATTGCTAGGCACGACAGTGCGAGACATCAGCGAGCGGTCGCGGCATGGGCTACAAGGCGGCACCACGTACATAGCGCGCAGCGGCGCCTTGTCTGCGCGGTGCGGGTCGATGAGGCACTCCTCCGCGGCTTTGGTAGCAGCTAACGGATGTCGAACGACGCGACGTCGCATGGCATCGGTGTCAGCACGCGACGGCCCATCGTCAAGACAACCATCATGCAGTTGGCTTGTTGCGGGGCCGACCACCGCCCTCCAAAAATAGATGTGGGTTGTGCCCACTGGTATGGGTTGCGGAGACTCGGGAGGCGGTTGGCAATCGCTTACCATCACGTCTCTTTCCTCCCGCCTCTCCGAAGTGTGTTGTGTCTATTGGACACGTCCCCTCATGGGATATATATTGTACAGATCATCAATAAAGCAAGGAAGAAGTATATTTTTTGTCTCTAAACTTTATCGATAGTCTACAAATGGTCCTTGAACTTTAAAACCAGAAAAGCCTAGTCCTTCAACTTTTAAAACTAGATATTTTTCGTCCCTCAGACCACTCTGGATGGTTTTGGGCTGACGTGGACCTGATATTGACCACTGACCTCGCCACATCAGCACCACGCCACACACATGGGTGCAAATCTCTCTTTAGACGTGGGTCAGCGTGTCCGATCTAAGAGCTGGTCTTTATGGGCTTCTGGCGGTAGCACGATGGCCGCGAGACATGGCCATCCAACAAACTGGACATTGATGTTCAAAAAAAGAGTGGACATTGCCGATCTCACCGTGAGCAACAGCCACGCACTAGGTCAGGGTCCGTCCCGGTTGGTGACGGTTCGCGGTTTGGTCCGAAGATTACGGAGGCGATCGTGAGGCGATCGGGATCTGATCCCTAGTACTCTAGGGTTCCTCGAACTCGCCGCCCTGGATTCGTCTCTTGCCAGTAAGCGATCCCGTGTTGCATCCATCCCACTCCACCATAAGCCTTCCCCGGGTTCCCTAGGGCTCGGGGTCGTACACCACCAGTAGCCCTAGGAGGGAGGAGGGGGGGGGGGCAGGAGGGAGAAGGAGCCGAGCAGATGGACGGAGTCGCAGGCATGTTAAGGGATTGAAGCTGTCGTAGGAGGAGAAGAAAGGAGTGAAGATCAGATGCGCGATGAAGGGGAAGGGGAAGGAGTGGTTGATATAGGCAGTAGGGAAGGTCATGTCGGAGAAGCTAGCCCACCCAGATGCCATCCGCCTTACCCTTGGCAAAGTCTGGTGCCCGATTAAGGAGATAGATTGCAAAGAAATTGGAGTGAATCAATTCCTGTTCACGTTCTACCAAGAGTCGGGGAAAAGAAAGGCGCTTGAAGATGGGCCGTGGATGTTCGACAAAGATTTAATGGTGGTGGAGGAGTATGTGCCAACGAAGCGGCCTGAAGACTATGAGTTCAGTAACATCCCAATATGGGTTAGGGTTTACAATCTACCTCTTGGTATGATGAACGGCGATTCTGCGGAGGACATAGGAAATTTCATCGGTGAGTTTGTTGAAGCAGACACGGGAGCAGACGGGAGTGCCATAGGAAGGTTCCTGAGGGTTAATATCCGCATGTGTATTGACAAACCACTTATGCGTGGATTCACGCTAGAGGAGGAGGATGAACATAAGAAGGGGAAGCAGGGGAGAGAGGGGGAAGCGGTGAGAAGGAGGAGGAGGCTGACAGAGGCTGGTGCAGGTTTGATTATGAGTTCCTCCCGGATTTTTGTTTCACCTGCGGAATCATAGGGCATGGTGACAAGGACTACTCGATCAAGTTGGCAAAGGGTGAGAAACATCAGTATGGCAAATGGCTTACGGCTGACCTGGGCCATAAGAGGGGAGCATCGGAAGGGTTGGGTTGGAGGAGTGGGGTTAGGAGTGGAGGAGGAGCTAGGAGCTATGGCTACAGCCGTTCCGGAGGGCGTTCTGGAAGTGGAAGTGATAGCCTAAGTTGGAGGAAAAACGACTCCAGGTCCAGTGAAGGAGGCCGGGAAAAGAAAGAAGAAGGGGAGGAGGTCACTAGCCCAATCAAACAGCTTACTGCTCCAAAAAAACTGGTAAATCGGGGAAGTTGGATCTGGAGGACGGTAATACGCAGAGGCCCGAGAATGAAATAGGAAAGAGGGGGACGTTGTTGTTCACGTGGTAGCTCATAGTAAGGATGCAATCATGACTAATGCAGTGGGGGAGAACACACTCAACACAACTGCTGATATGAATCAGAAGTGCTCAGTCAATGAAACCAAGGGGCAGGCCGGCCCGAGTAAGAGCCCGGGGGGGAGCATTTTAAGAAGAAGAGGAGGGACAAGCTAAGGGTGGGGTGTAACAGGGAGAGGGAGGAAATATTAGGGTCTAAGAGGGGGAGGGCGGATGAAGAGGGTATGGAGGAAGGCAGGAAGGAGAGGAAGACGGAGGAGGGTACCGCTTTGAGGGAGAGAGCTTGCAACCAGGAGGAGGTGATACTTGACGCAGAATCGGCCGGGATGTCCATGCAGCCCCGCCGAGCATAATGAAAATCATCGGCTGGAACTGTCGGGGTTTGGGAAATGGCCCAGCAGTTCGGAGCCTCCTCGAGATGGGGAGAGTGGAGGAGCCCAACGTTCTTTTTCTGGTAGAAACAAAGATGACGGTGGAGGAGTTGGAGAGGTTTCGATGGATGTTAGGTATGGCACATACACTACACCACAACACTACATCCCCAACAACTAGGTTGGTCGGGAATACAGCTTCCACCAATAAACAATCGGTCAGGAAAGAGTATTGCCGACCGATCATGTCTGTTGGGGAAGTCCAGACGGGAAAACCCTTTCCCGACCGACATAGCTTTCTCGACCGACTGATTGATGGCAATAGTGTATCTTTACTGACCAACAGTCTGTTGGGCCTGCCATGGGCCTTTCCCGACCAACAGTCTATTGGGCCTGCCATGGGCCTTTCCCGACCAACTATTTGACGGGGTATTCTTTCCCGACCAACAATTTGTTGGGCATGGCGTTAGCCTTTCCCGACCGACTGTTCGAAGGGGTTGCTTTTGCCGACCGACAGGGTTTTCTTTTGCCGAGAAATAGTTCATTGACATTTTTTTGGCCAACCACAATTTTAATTAAGCTAAGGTACTGATTGTCACATACATATATTTCATGTGCTCTAAGCATAATCACCAAGACACCATACATCAGGCTCACATCCAGGAGCACCAAACATTTTTATTCCATGAACTAATTGTCACATACATACACTTCAGTCTGTTCTAACATAACCACCGAAATGCCATACATCAGGTTCACAAAAGGATAGCTAAAAGATGCAAGTATGAGACATCAGTTGTACAAAATTAAAGCTAAACATCTAGTTGACGTAGATAGCTGGCTTCATTGTTCCTTGTGACTATAGTCCTTTTATTTGCTTCCTACAAAGTTAAACAATTCCCAATTATAATACACTACTAGAAACTAGACTACAGTACCAAAATGCCAGCATAAAGGATTATCACATTCTCAAAAATATAAATAGTAAAAAATACAGAGAATTCAGTAATCATGTGTTAACACCAACGTTGATCCTCGGCTGAGACCACCCCAGCCAGCCCACCATCTCCATAAGGAATTGATAGGTCAGCAAAGGGTTTGTTTCTCCTCTTTAAAAATAAGATAAATTACTCTATTGGCATAGGTAAAAAAACTGGAGTACGTTTGAGCTGGAGGTAGCAGAACCGTTTAAAGCATCTATTTGTGTTTATACAATTAACTATGTATTGTCGTTGATTATTTTACATTGTAGTATTGTCAACTTCTGTTATGGCGCTGCTCGAAGGAGGGCGCGAGAGGACCGGCCGCGGGCCTTTTTGCCCACGGCCGGGCAAGAGGGTAGGGATTTCCTTCTTAATTCTTGCTTGATTAGATTGATACATCTCCTCTTTTTATATAGAGAGGTTTACTTGACACCCAAGCAAGGCTTACTTGACCCCTAAGCAAGCAACCCTTATCTTTAATTAACCCTAAGACTAATGGGCCCATTAGGCCCATTACGTACTCTAACACTACATCCCACCTGGACATGCAGCTTGTCCTTGAGCTGCAGCCTAACCAACTTATAACCATGATGACCCACAAGTGTAGGGATTAATTGTAGTCCTTTCGATAAGTAAGAGTGTCGAACCCAACGAGGAGCAGAAGGAAACGATAAGCAGATTTTGGTAAGGTTTTCTCTGCAAGCACTGAAATTGTAGGTGATAGATAGTTTTGTATAAGATAAATAGTAACGAGTAATAAGTAAATAAAATAAGTAAAGTGCAGCAAGGTGGCCCAATCCTTTATGTAGCAAAGGATAAGCCTGGACAACTTCTAATAATGAGAAAGGAGCTCCCGAGGACACATGGGAATTTTCATCAAGCTAGTTTTCATCACGTTCATATGATTCACGTTCGGTACTTTGATAATTTGATATGTGGGTGGACCGGTACTTGGGTACTGCCCTTACTTGGACAAGCATCCCACTTATGATTAACCCCTATTGCAAGCGTCCGCAACTACAAAATAAGTATTAAGGTAAACCTAACCACAACATTAAACATATGGATCCAAATCAGCCCCTAACGAAGCAACGCATAAACTAGGGTTTAAGCTTCTGTCACTTTAGAAACCCATCATCTACTTATTACTTCCCCATGCCTTCCTCTTAGGCCCAAATAATGGTGAAGTGTCATGTAGTTGACGTTCACATAACACCACTAGAGGAAAAGACAACATACATCTCATCAAAATATCGAACGAATACCAAATTCACATGACTACTAATAGCAAGACTTCACCCATGTCCACAGGAACAAACGTAACTACTCACAAAGCATATTCATGTTCATAATCAGAGGAGAAATAATATGCATAAAGGATCTGAACATATGATCTTCCACCAAATAAACAAATTAGTATCAACTACAAGGAGTAATCAACACTACTAGCAACCCACAGGTACCAATTTGTGGTTTTGATACAAGATTGGATACAAGAGATGAACTAGGGTTTTGAGGGAGATGGTTCTAGTGAAGATGTTGATGGAGATCAACCCCCTCCCGATGAGAGGATCGTTGGTGATGATTTCCCCCTCCCGGAGGGAAGTGTCCCCGGCAGAACAGCTCCGCCAGAGCCCTAGATTTGTTCCGCCAAGGTTCCGCCTCGTGGCGGCGGAGTTTCATCCCGTAAGTTTGCCCACGATTTTTTCCAGGGTAAAAGCTCTGATATAGCAAAATATGGACACCGGAGGCCCACCAGGGTGCCCAGGAGATAGGGGGCGCGCCCTATGGGGGGGGGGGCGCCCTCCTGTCTCCTGGATAGGGTGCAGGCCCCCTGGTGTATTTCTTTCGCTCAATAATTCTTATTAAATCCAAAAAGATGTTTCGTGGAGTTTCAGGACTTTTGGAGTTGTGCAGATTAGGTTTCCAACGTTTGCTCCTTTTCCAGCCAGAATTCTAGCTGCCGGCATTCCGCCTCTTCATGATAAACCTTGTAAAATAAGAGAGAATAGCCATAAGTATCGAGATATAATGTGTAATAACAGCCCATAATGCAATAAATATTGATATAAAAGCATCATGCAAAACGGACGTATCAACTCCCCCAAGCTTAGACCTCGCTTGTCCTCAAGCGGAAGCCAAAATCGAAAAATATGTCCACATGTTTAGAGATAGAGGTGTCGATAAAAATAAAATACAGACATGAGGGCATCATGATCATTCTTATAACAGTTATATAGATTTCATCATATGCTTTCTTATGCTCTAGTAACAAGCAATTCACAATGTCAAGTATGGTTCAAAAACTTTATTGGGAACTAACAAACTATAATCTCAGTCATTGAAGCAATTGCAATTTATCGTAACATCAGAAAGAGTCAACAATAGAGCTTTTCAGCAAGCTCACATACTCAACTATCTCGTAGTCTTCTACAATTGCTAACACTCACGCAGTACTTGTGGTTATGGAGTTTCAGCCGGACATTGAGAAAGATAGGGGCTTATTGTGTTGCCTCCCAATGTATTCACCTTTAGGTGATGTCAACAATAATAGCCCATGCTAACTTACATCCAATTGGATATATATATCATGATCTTTCAAACACGAGGAGCTTGCCAAAGGAAAAAATGAAAAAGGGAAAGGTGGGGAGCACCTTGACTCAAGCATAAAGTAAAAACATAAAGTAAAAGATAGGCCCTTCACAGAGGGAAGCAGAGGTTGTCATGTGTGTTTAGGGTTGATGCACAAAATCTTAATGCAAAAGAACGTCACTTTATATTGCCCCTTGTATGTGAACCTTTAATATGCAGTCCGTCGCTTTTATTACTTCCACAACAAGTTCGAACAAAGCTTATTTTCTCTGCATTAATAAGTCATACATATTTAGATAGCAACTTTTATTGCTTGCAACATGACAACTTACTTGAAGGATCTTACTCAATCCATAGGTAGGTATGGTGGACTCTCATGGCAAAACTGGGTTTAAGGATATTTGGAAGCACAAGTAGTATCTCTACTTGGTGCAAGGAATTTGGCTAGCATGAGGGGGAAAGGCAAGCTCAACATGTTTGGAAGGTCGATGACAATATACTTTAACTGAGATGTCGGAAAACATAAACTATTATGTTGTCTTCCTTGTCCAACGTCAACTCTTTTAGCATGTCATACTTAATGAGTGCTCCCAATTATAAAAGGTGTCCAAGATAATATATTTGTATGTGAACCCCTCTTTCCTTATCACTTCCTATTAATTGCAACGATGACCAAAACTACGTTCGTCAACTCTCAACAATTTTTATGCCTCATACTTTCTATGTGTGAAGTTATCACTATCCAAAAGATCAATATGAACTCTTTTATTCTTTCTACTTTCTCAAGATCATAGCAACAAAGCAAAGCCCGTGACTCAACACTAATCTTTATTATAGATAGCTCACGGACTCGATTACAAAAAGAGATCACAAAGCAAAACTCAAACTACTTGATATCAAAACTTCAATCTACTAGATCAAGATACTATTAAAAGGATCAGACTAAATAAAGCGGTAAAGATAGGAGTGTGATGGTGATACGATACCGGGGCACCCCCCCCCCCCCAAGCTTGGTAGTTGCCAAGGGGGGTGCCCATACCCATGTGATTATGTCCTCGGAGGTGGTGAAGTAGGAGTTGTTGATGATGTAGGCTTGTCGTCCGTCTTCCAAGGCATAGGCTCACCATCATAGTGAAGGAAATATGCCCTAGAGGCAATAATAAAGTTATTATTTATTTCCTTAATTCATGATAAATGTTTATTATTCATGCTAGAATTGTATTAACCAGAAACATAATACATGTGTGAATACATAGACAAACATATAGTCACTAGTATGCCTCTACTTGACTAGCTCGTTGATCAAAGATGGTTATGTTTCCTAACCATAGACGTGTGTTGTCATTTGATTAATGGGATCACATCATTAGAAGAATGATGTGATTGACATGACCCATTCCGTTAGCCTAGCACTTGATCGTTTAGTATATTGCTATTGCTTTCTTCATGACTTATACAAGTTCCTATAACTATGAGAATTATGCAACTCCCGTTTACCGGAGGAACACTTTGGGTACTACCAAACGTCACAACGTAACTGGGTGATTATAAAGGAGTACTACAGGTGTCTCCGAAGGTACATGTTGAGTTGGCATATTTCGAGATTAGGTTTTGTCACTCCGATCGTCGGAGAGGTATCTCTGGGCCCTCTCGGTAATGCACATCATTATAAGCCTTGCAAGCAATGTGACCAATGAGTTGGTTACGGGATGATGCATTACAGAACGAGTAAAGAGACTTGCCGGTAACGAGATTGAACTAGGTATTGGATACCGACGACCAAATCTCGGGCAAGTAACATACCGATGACAAAGGGAACAACGTATGTTGTTATGCGGTTTGACCGATAAAGATCTTCGTAGAATATGTAGGAACCAATATGGGCATCCAGGTCCCGCTATTGGTTATTGACCGAGAACAATTCTAGGTCATGTCTACATAGTTCTCGAACCCGTAGGGTCCGCACGCTTAACGTTACGATGACAGTTTTATTATGAGTTTATAAGTTTTGATGTACCGAAGTTTGTTCGGAGTCCCGAATGTGATCACGGACATGACGAGGAGTCTCGAAATGGTCGAGACATAAAGATTGATATATTGGACGACTATATTCGGACACCGGAAGTGTTC
>NC_041381.1:648040902-648047482 GCF_002162155.2 Triticum dicoccoides | reverse complement strand
CCCCTTGCTCCTTTATATACGGGGGCAGGGGGGCACCCCATAGACACAAGTTGATCTATGAATCGTTCCTTAGCCGTGTGCGGTGCCCCCCTCCACCATATTCCACCTCGGTCATATCGTCGCGGAGTTTAGGCGAAGCCCTGCGCCGGTAGAACATCATTATCGTCACCACACCGTCGTGCTGACGGAACTCATCCCCGACGCTTTGCTGGGTCGGAGCCCGGGGATCGTCATCGAGCTGAATGTGTGCTGAATTCGGAGGTGCCGTACGTTCGGTACTTGGATCGGTCGGATCGTGAAGACGTACGACTACATCAACCGCGTTGTCATAACGCTTCCGCTTACGGTCTACGAGGGTACGTGGACAATACTCTCCCCTCTCGTTGCTATGCCATCACCATGATCTTGAATGTGCGTAGGAAATTTTTGAAATTACTACGTTCCCCAACAGTGGCATCCGAGCCTAGGTTTTATGCGTTGATGTTATATGCACGAGTAGAACACAAGTGAGTTGTGTGCGATACAAGTCATACTGCTTACCAGCATGTCATACTTTGGTTCAGCGGTATTGATGGATGAAGCGGCCCGGACCGCCATTACGCGTACGCTTACGCGAGACTGGTTTTACCGCCGTGCTTTGCACACAGGTGACTAGCGGGTGTCAGTTTCTCCAACTTTAGTTGAATCGAGTGTGGCTACGCCCAGTCCTTGCGAAGGTTAAAACAACACCAACTTGACGAACTATCGTTGTGGTTTTTGATGCGTAGGTAAGAACGGTTCTTGCTCAGCCCGTAGCAGCCACGTAAAACTTGCAACAACAAAGTAGAGGACGTCTAACTTGTTTTTGCAGGGCATGTTGTGATGTGATATGGTCAAGACGTGATGAGATATAAGTTGTTGTATGAGATGTGATCATGTTTTGTTGAAGTTATCGGCAACTGGCAGAAGCCCTATGGTTGTCTCTTTGTTGCATAAGATGCAAGTGCCAAATAATTGCTTTACTTTATCGCTATGCGATAGCAATAGTTGCAAGAGCAATAGTTGGCGAGACGACCATGTGACGACACATTTATATAGATCAAGATGATGAAGATCATGGTGTCGTGCCGGTGACGATAGAGATCATGACAATACTTTGGAGATGGAGATCAAAGGCGCAAGATGATCATGGCCATATCATGTCACATATTTTGATTGCATATGATGTTTATCTGTTATACATCTTATTCTGTTTTGTTTGACGGTAGCATTTTAAGATGATCTCTCACTAATTATCAAGAAGTGTTCTCCCTGAGTATGCACCGTTGCGAAAGTTCTTCGTGCTGAGACACCACGTGATGATCGGGTGTGATAGGCTCTACGTTCAAATACAATGGGTGCAAAACAGTTGCACACGCGGAATACTCGGGTTAAACTTGACGAGCCTAGCATATACAGATATGGCCTTGTAACACAGAGACCGAAAGGTCGAGCGTGAATCATATAGTAGATATGATCAACATAGTGATGTTCACCATTGAAAACTACTCCATCTCACGTGATGATCGGACATGGTTTAGTTGATTTGGATCACATGATCACTTAGATGACTAGAGAGATGTCTGTCTAAGTGGGAGTTCTTAAGTAATATGATTAATTGAACTTAAATTTATCATGAACTTAGTCCTGGTAGTATTTTGCAAATTATGTTGTAGATCAATCTTGCGTTGTTGCTTTCATATGTTTATTTTGATATGTTCCTAGAGAAAACTGTGTTCAAAGATGTTAGTAGCAATGATGCGGATTGGATCCGTGATCTGAGGTTTATCCTCATTGCTGCACAGAAGAATTATGTCCTTAATGCACCGCTAGGTGACAAACCTATTGCAGGAGCAGATGCAGACGTTATGAACGTTTGGCTAAGCTCAATATGATGACTACTTGATAGTTTAGTGCACCATGCTTAACGGCTTAGAATCGGGACTTCAAGGACGTTTTGAATGTCATGGACCATATGAGATGTTCCAGAAATTGAAGTTGATATTTCAAGAAAATACCCGAGTTGAGAGATATGAAGTCTCCAACAAGTTCTATAGCTAAAAGATGGAGGAGAATCAATCAACTAGTGAGCATGTGCTTAGATTGTCTGGGTACTTCAATCGCTTGAATCAAGTGGGAGTTAATCTTCCAGATAAGATAGTGATTGACAGAATTCTCTAGTCGCCATCACTAAGTTAATAGAACTTCGTGATGAACTATAGTATGCAAGGGATGACGAAAACGATTCCCGAGCTCTTCGTGATATTGAAATCGATGAAGGTAGAAATCAAGAAAGAGCATCAAGTGTTGATGATTGACAAGACCACTAGTTTCAAGAAAAGGGCAAAGGGAAAGAAAGGGAACTTCAAGTGGAAAGACAAGCAAGTTCACTCCTGCGAAGAAGCCCAAAGCTGGACCATAGCCTGAAACTGAGTGCTTACACTGCAAAGGAAATGGTCACTGGAAGCGGAAATGCCCTGAACATTTGGTGGATAAGAAGGATGGCAAAGTGAACAAAGGTATATTTGATATACGGGTTCTTGATATGTTCCTTACCAGTGTTTATAGTAGCCCCTGAGTATTTGATACTTGTTCGGTTGCTAAGATTAGTAACTCGAAACAGGAGTTACAGAATAAACAGAGACTAGTTGAAGGGGAAGTGACGATGAGTGTTGGAAGTAGTTCCAAGATTGATATGATCATCATCGCACACTCCCTAAACTTTCGGGATAAGTGTTAAACCTAAATAAATGTTATTTAGCGTTTGCGTTGAGCATGAATATGATTTGATCATGTTTATTGCTTATTCATTTAAAATCAGAGAATAATTGTTGTTCTGTTTACATGAATAAAACCTTCAATGGTCATACACCCAATGAAAATAGTTTGTTGGATCTCGATCGTGATGATACACATATTCATAATATTGATGCCAAAAGATGCAAAGTTAATAATGATAGTGCAACTTATTTGTGGCACTGTCATTTGGGTCATATCGGTGTAAAGCGCATGAAGAAACTCCATAAAGATGGATTTTTGGAATCACTTTGTTATGAATCATTTGATGCTTGCGAACCGTGCCTTTTGGGCAAGATGACTAAAACTCCATTCTCCGGAACAATGGAACGAGCTACTAACTTGTTGTAAATAATACATACCGATGTATGCGATGCAATGAGTATTGATGCTCGTGGCAAGTATCATTATTTTCTGACCTTCACAAGATGATTTGAGGAGATATGGGTATATCTACTTGATGAAACATAAGTCTGAAATAGTTGAAATGTTCAAAGAATTTTAGAGTGAAGTGGAAAAATCATCGTAACAATAAAATAAAGTTTCTGCGATCTGATCGCGGAGACGAATATTTGAGTTACGAGTTTGGTCTTCAATTAAAACAATGTGGAATAGTTTCACAGCTCACGTCACCTGGAACACCACAACGTTATGGTGTGTCCGAACGTCGTAACTGCACTTTATTGATATGGTGCGATCTATGATGTCTCTTACTGATTTACCACTATTGTTTTGGGGTTATGCATTAGAGACACCTGCATTCACGTTAAAAAGGGCACCATCTAAATCCGTTGAGACGACACCATATGAACTGTGGTTTAGCAAGAAACCCAAGTTGTCGTTTCTTAAAGTTTGGGGTTGTGATGCTTATGTGAAAAAGTTTCATCCTGATAAGCTCAAACCCAAATCGGAGAAGTGCGTCTTCATAGAATACCCAAAGGAAACTGTTGGGTACACCTTCTATCACAGATCCGAAGGCAAGATATTCGTTGCTAAAAATGGATCCTTTCTAGAGAAGGAGTTTCTCTTGAAAGAAGTGAGTGGGAGGAAAGTAGAGCTTGATAAGGTAATTTGTACCTTCTCCCGAATTGGAAAGTAGTGCATCACAGAAATCAGTTCCAGTGATTCCTACACCAATTAGTGAGGAAGTTAATGATGATGATCATGAAACTTCAGATCAAGTTGCTACCAAACCTCTTAGGTCTTCCAGAGTAAGATCCGCACCAGAATGGTACGGTAATCATGTTCTGGAAGTCATGTTACTAGACCATGATGAACCTACGAACTATGAGGAAGTGATGATGAGCCCAGATTCCATGAAATGGCTTGAGGCCATAAAATCTGAGATATGATCCATGTATGAGAACAAAGTATGGACTTTGATTGACTTGCTCAATGATCAGCAAGCCATGTTAAATAAATGGATCTTCAAGAGGAAGACGGACAATGATAGTAGTGTTACTATCTACTAAGCTCGACTTGTTGCGAAAGGTTTTCAACAAGTTCAAGGTGTTGAATACAATGAGATTTTCTCACTTGTATCGATGCTTAAGTCTGTCTGAATCATGTTAGCAATTGCCACATTTTATGAAATCTGGCAAATAGATGTCAAAACTGCATTCCTTAATGGATTTATTAAAGAAGAGTTGTATATGATGCAACCAGAAGGTTTTGTCAATCCTAAAGGAGCTAACAAAATATGCAAGCTCCAGCAATCCATCTATGGACTGGTGCAAGCATCTCAGACTTGGAATATACGTTTTGATAAGTTGATCAAAGCATATTGTTTTGTACAGACTTATGGTGAAGCCTGTATTTACAAGAAAGTGAGTGGGAGCACTACATCATTTCTGATAAGTATATGTGAATGACATATTGTTGATCGGAAATAATGTAGAATTATTCTGCAAATCATAAAGGAGTGTTTGAAAGGAGTTCTTTAAAAGCAAGACCTCGGTGAAGCTGCTTACACATTGAGCATCAAGATCTATATAGATAGATCAAGACGCTTGATAAGATTTTTCAATGAGTACATACCTTGATAAATTTTTGAAATAGTTCAAAATGGAACAGTCAAAGAAGGAGTTCTTGCCTGTGTTACAAGGTGTGAAGTTGAGTAAGACTCAAGACCCGACCATTGCAGAAAATAGAAAGAGAATGAAAAGTCATTCCCTATGCCTCAGCCATAGGTTCTATAAAGTATGCTATGCTGTGAACCAGACATATTGTATACCTTGCTCTGAGTTTGGCAAAGGAATACAATTTTGATCTAATAGTAGATCACTGGACAACGGTCAATGATATCCTTAGTGAGGACTAAGGAGATGTTTCTCGATTATGGAGGTGATAAAAGAGTTCGTTGTAAAAGCTACATCGGTGCAAACTTTTACACTGATCCAGATGACTCTAAGTCTCAAACTGGATACATATTGAAAGTGGGAGCAATTAAGCTAGAGTAGCTCCATGCAGAGCATTGAAGACATAGAATATTTGCAAAATACATACGGCTCTGAATATGACGGACCCGTTGACTAAGCTTCTGTCACGAGCAAAACATGATCACACCTTAGTACTCTTTGGGTGTTAATCACATAGCGATGTGAACTAGATTATTGACTCTAGTAAACCCTTTGGGTGTTGGTCACATGACGATGTGAACTATGGATGTTAATCATATACAAATATGAATATTGGTGTTAAATCACATGGCGATGTGAACTAGATTATTGACTCTAGTGCAAGTGGGAGACTGAAGGAAATATGCCCTAGATGCAATAATAAAGTTATTATTTATTTCCTTAATTCATGATAAATGTTTATTACTCATGCTAGAATTGTATTAACTGAAAACATAATACATGTGTGAATACATAGACAAACATATAGTCACTAGTATGCCTCTACTTGACTAGCTCGTTGATCAAAGATGGTTATGTTTCCTAACCATAGACGTGTGTTGTCATTTGATTAATGGGATCACATCATTAGAAGAATGATGTGATTGACATGACCCATTCCGTTAGCCTAGCACTTGATCGATTAGTATATTGCTATTGCTTTCTTCATGACTTATACAAGTTCCTGTAACTATGAGAATTATGCAACTCCCGTTTACCGCAGGAACACTTTGGGTACTACCAAACGTCACAACGTAACTGGGTGATTATAAAGGAGTACTACAGGTGTCTCCGAAGGTACATGTTGAGTTGGCATATTTCGAGATTAGGTTTTGTCACTCCGATCGTCGGAGAGGTATCTCTGGGCCCTCTTGGTAATGCACATCATTATAAGCCTTGCAAGCAATGTGACCAATGAGTTGGTTACGGGATGATGCATTACAGAACGAGTAAAGAGACTTGCCGGTAACGAGATTGAACTAGGTATTGGATACCGACGATCAAATCTCGGGCAAGTAACATACCGATGACAAAGGGAACAACGTATGTTGTTATGCGGTTTGACCGATAAAGATCTTCATAGAATATGTAGGAACCAATATGGGCATCCAGGTCCCGCTATTGGTTATTGACTGAGAACAGTTCTAGGTCATGTCTACAGAGTTCTCGAACCCATAGGGTCCGCACGCTTAACGTTACGATGACAGTTTTATTATGAGTTTATAAGTTTTGATATACCGAAGTTTGTTCGGAGTCCCGAATGTGATCACGGACATGACGAGGAGTCTCGAAATGGTCGAGACATAAAGATTGATATATTGGACGACTATATTCGGACACCGGAATTGTTCCGGGTGATTTCGGAGAAA
>NC_041381.1:647995060-648040751 GCF_002162155.2 Triticum dicoccoides | reverse complement strand
TGGGCCTTAGGGGAAAGGAGAGAGGGGCGGCCAGCATGGGCCGCGCGCCCCCTCCCCCCTCTAGTCCGAATTGGACTAGGGGGGGGGGCGGCGCCCCCCCTTTCCTTCCCCCTCTCTCCCTTCCTTCTCCCTCCTAGTAGGAGTAGGAATGGAGGAGTCCTACTCCTACTAGGAGGAGGATTCCTCCTCCTTGGCGTGCCCCAAGGGGCCGGCCGGCCTCCCCCCTTGCTCCTTTATATACGGGGGCAGGGGGGCACCCCATAGACACAAGTTGATCTACGGATCGTTCCTTAGCCGTGTGCGGTGGCCCCCTCCACCATATTCCACCTCGGTCATATTGTCGCGGAGTTTAGGCGAAGCCCTGCGCCAGTAGAACATCATCATCGTCACCACGCCGTCGTGCTGACGGAACTCATCCCCGACGCTTTGCTGGATCGGAGCCCGGGGATCGTCATCGAGCTGAACATGTGCTGAACTCGGAGGTGCCGTACGTTCGGTACTTGGATCGGTCAGATCGTGAAGACGTACGACTACATCAACCACGTTGTCATAACGCTTTCGCTTACAGTCTACGAGGGTACGTGGACAATACTCTCCCCTCTCGTTGCTATGCCATCACCATGATCTTGCATGTGCGTAGGAAATTTTTGAAATTACTACGTTCCCCAACACATAGAAGGATGATCGAGTCTCCGGGATCCTTAAATCTGCAGCCAAACTCATCCTCTTGAATCTATATTCATACTCACAGTTCTGGTTTTGCAGGTCATAGATCTGGGCTTGGAGGTGCTCAATTTTCTCTTGAAGCTTGAAGATGGTCTCCCCAATGACTTTGGCATCTAACTTGTGGTTGTTGGTGAACTCCGTGATCATCATCTGGTTGGCGTTGAGTCCACGCTCCACCATCCCTTGGCACTTGAAAACTTGCTGCTCCACGGCTTCGAGCTTTGTCTCCACGCTCCTGGTACGCCTTGGTCCCTCCACATCGCGGATGTGCAGCACCCCCTCACGCATCTCAATGGTTTGAGGGTGTTGCAGCACCTCTGCAAGATAGGGGTTGATAACCTTCTCGAAAAACCTGTCCTTGGGAGCGCTTGGAGACGACATGCTGCTCTTAGATATGAAACAGAAACAACTCGAAACGAAAACAGAGGATATTTGCGTGATACGGTGTGAAAGAACATGCGGTGCCTCCATGTTTGGTTTTGGTAATTGATGACAATCTCTATGGACTAATGGTTTCCTTGAGTTACATTTGAAGGGTTTGTCCATAGGCTTTTCTTGGAGTCCATTTGTTGGTTTCAAGGAGAGTTTGTGATGACCACGGTGCTATTAAGGAATTATCCAAAGATCGGTCATGTTGCAGTGTGCAAGTTGAAGTGATGTATCATGAAGAGATCAAGTGCTTGAAGCTTTCCGTCCATTGTGGTGACAATGGACTTGCGAAGATGAGTGGAAGAGTGGCTCACCCATAGTGGAGTATGGGGGAGCAATCAACTAGTCTTCATCGAGCCAGCGCAATCAAGAAAGGTGGTCCATCTTGAGGAGGAGTAGATCATCATCATCTAGCTCAAGTGGACTTTGTGCAAGGCAAAGGTTTGCCCTTGATAGGTTTTCTATTTTACCGGTCTCATGGTAGTTGTGGGAGACCGGGTTATAGGATCGATTGCCATACTATCAAGGGGGGCTCTCGATGAGTTGCTTGATCGTATCGTTCGTAGAGAGCTCAAACCATTGCATCCTTGCATCATCCTTATTGGTTCTTGTTTGGTTCTTCTCCTTGTGAGTTTTGGAGCTTTTGGTCATTTTTATGACAAGTTCGAGTTCATCGAAAACGGAGTTCACATGCGTCTTCTATGATGTTTTCGATGTTGGAGGGTATGCCGGTTCTTCTCTGTTGGAGGTTTCTCTCCTCTCTTGTTAGGCATACCTCCTCTGCCTCTCCTTGTTGACATCTTTAGTTTAGTGTGTATCAATGGATATCTCATTCCTTGATGTATCTTTAATGATATCTTCCAAGTGATGATTTCTCCATTTGGTATCCTTTTCACTTGGTATTTCTTTGTCTTTTGGTTTCGGGTTTTGAAAGTCTTGAGCATGCATGTTTACTTCATGTATTTCATTTGGCATGTTTTCTTTCTTTGATTCAATATATAGGTGAAACTCCACCTAGTCTCAATTTGGATGAGATGTGCATGAAATTCATCTTCATATCTATATGCACATATTTATGTGGAATTTGTCCTATGTATTGGTGTTTCTAACTATTTGGTCCCGATAAGTTTGGGTACCGTTTAGTTTGTGTTGTTCTTCTAGGAACATTTGGAGATGCATTGGATGCTCGGCTCACTCACAAGGAAGGTGTTGTCACCATGTGCATATTGGAGTCAAGCTAGGATGATCAATGAACTACTATCTACCTTCAATTGGCATCTACTACATCCTTCCAATGATATCTCAGTAACAAGTATCTATTCATGCCTTCCCTTCTTGCATTCAACCTTGTGTAGGTTGTATCTTGGCATGATATTCATCTCATATCTTGTGATACTTGTTTTCTTTCTCAAAGCATCCCAACGATGCTCTCTTGTTGCTAGTTGTGATGCCTTTGATGGGTGTGCGGTAGGAATTCATTTATATACAATAAGACCATATCTAGCCATGTGCTATGCTTCCAGGCAAATATCTTATTGGTATATGTATGACTTCCTTTGGATATCTTGTTCCTTCATGCTGTAACTATTTCGGGTGTACATCCTTCTTTGTAGATATATATCATCATGATTTCGTCTACCTAGAACCATATACACTTGAGAGAACTTACATCTCTAGTTGATATCCTTTCTTTCACGTCCACCTTGTCTTTCTTATGTTATTTCTTTGGTGGCTCCGTGAAAGCTTTTGCCTTGAGTGCGTGTCCTCTACTGTAGCATCTTGTTGCACTCTTGTGTGGTGAAGATTATTTTCCTCTTGCTTATCTTTAGGAGGCTTTTGCCATCTTTATTGGTATCCCTCGTCTTGATGAGCCTCTCCTCGTCTATCTTCACCACGGGTTGTCACAAGCATAGGGTCTCTTTTGCTAATTAGTAAGCTTGTGAACCCATTTGCTAGTTGTGTGTGGGAATGATAGGCCTTGCACCATGTGCCTCATTCGTTCAAGACTATGTTGATGCTTAATGCTCATCCTAATTTTAGTCTTCTCAAGTGCTTCGCCATGACTCACACACATCATTTTGGTTGAGCCCTTTCTTAAGTTGTCTCTTTTACATGTTGCTCAACCATGTGCTTGTTGCAAGCGCTAGACTTTGTTTCCTATATGCTCACTTGCACTGGATGTGAGTTTCTATTGATTTTGGGGGAGCTATGATCCTATTTTGTGCACTTTGTATTCAAATACAAAATTTCTTATGTGTGCACAAATCATGGGGAGCTTCTCTAGTTTCTTTAGAACACTCCTTTGCGCTCATCACAATATCTTTATTCTTGTGGCATGTAGGATCATTGGTCTAGTTGGTTCAGTTGATATCCGTTCAGTGCTTGCTTCAATTAGTTTCTTCTGATTGCTTGTGTCTCTCTTTGTTATGTCTTTGTGGCATATCTTTCTGTTGCAATCTTTGGGCCTCAATATAGTTTGTCTTCCTCCAAGTATTGGCAGTTGGATATGTGTATTGCATTCCACTCTCTTGTTGAGAAATACACAATTTATGGAGGAACATCTTTTATTTTGGCCTTCTAAGCTTTTCACCCATTTTGGCAATCGATGCCAATGGGGGAGAAGTTTCAGAGAGTTTTGTGGAGAAGTTTAGAGAGTTATCTCCTCTTGCTTTGGTTTTGTTCCTTAGCATTTGCATCTCATTCGCATGCACTATTAGTTGTTGCATTGCATGGTGATGCATAGCTCCCTATATAAACTCTCTTGAAAGTGATTGTCATCAATTACCAAAATGGGGGAGATTGAAAGAACATGCGGTGCCTCCATGTTTGGTTTTGGTAATTGATGACAATCTCTATGGACTAATGGTTTCCTTGAGTTACATTTGAAGGGTTTTGTCCATAGGCTTTTCTTGGAGTCCATTTGTTGGTTTCAAGGAGAGTTTGTGATGACCACGGTGCTATTAAGGAATTATCCAAAGATTGGTCATGTTGCGGTGTGCAAGTTCAAGTGATGTATCATGAAGAGATCAAGTGCTTGAAGCTTGCCGTCCATTGTGGTGACAATGGACTTGCGAAGATGAGCGGAAGAGTGGCTCACCCATAGTGGAGTATGGGGGAGCAATCAACTAGTCTTCATCGAGCCAACGCAATCAAGAAAGGTGGTCCATCTTGAGGAGGAGTAGATCATCATCATCTAGCTCAAGTGGACTTTGTGCAAGGCAAAGGTTTGCCCTTGATAGGTTTTCTATTTTACCGGTCTCATGGTAGTTGTGGGAGACCGGGTTATAGGATCGATTGCCATACTATCAAGGGGGGCTCTCGATGAGTTGCTTGATCGTATCGTTCGTAGAGAGCTCAAACCATTGCATCCTTGCATCATCCTTATTGGTTCTTGTTTGGTTCTTCTCCTTGTGAGTTTTGGAGATTTTGGTCATTTTTATGACAAGCTCGAGTTCATCGAAAACGGAGTTCACATGCGTCTTCTATGATGTTTTCGATGTTGGAGGGTATGCCGGTTCCTCTCTGTTGGAGGTTTCTCTCCTCTCTTGTTAGGCATACCTCCTCTGCCTCTCCTTGTTGACATCTTTAGTTTAGTGTGTATCAATGGATATCTCATTCCTTGATGTATCTTTAATGATATCTTCCAAGTGATGATTTCTCCATTTGGTATCCTTTTCACTTGGTATTTCTTTGTCTTTTGGTTTCGGGTTTTGAAAGTCTTGAGCATGCATGTTTACTTCATGTATTTCATTTGGCATGTTTTCTTTCTTTGACTCAATATATAGGTGAAACTCCACCTAGTCTCAATTTGGATGAGATGTGCATGAAATTCATCTTCATATCTATATGCACATATTTATGTGGAATTTGTCCTATGTATTGGTGTTTCTAACTATTTGGTCCCGATAAGTTTGGGTACCGTTTAGTTTGTGTTGTTCTTCTAGGAACATTTGGAGATGCATTGGATGCTCGGCTCACTCACAAGGAAGGTGTTGTCACCATGTGCATATTGGAGTCAAGCTAGGATGATCAATGAACTACTATCTACCTTCAATTGGCATCTACTACATCCTTCCAATGATATCTCGGTAACAAGTATCTATTCATGCCTTCCCTTCTTGCATTCAACCTTGTGTCTGTTTTGATTCCTCTGCCTCTTCTTACTATAACCAATCTCTGTTTTGATGCTACTCGTTGTCTTGTATCCAACAAGCTTGAGTTTGCTCAATTCGGAGCTCATTTGCGGAAGTTATGGCAGTTCTGGTTTTATTGTTACCCCCGTTGTCTTCTCTGCAAAATGAAGGACTCCTAGTGTTGCTGATCTAGGGCATGCGGTAGTACTGCTCTTTGGAGCGGTAGTACCGCAGGCCCTTGCGGTAGTACCGCTCTGTTGGAGCGGTAGTACCGCTCTGTTGGAGCGGTAGTACCGTGGCCTCAGGCCAGGCGCAACTGCTCGAGCGGTAGTAGGGGCGGATGTAATTTTTTACATCCGCGCCCTACGCGGTAGTACCGCGCCGCGGGCGCGGTACTACCGTGGGCTCTGGCCAGGCTCAGCAGCATGAGCGGAAGTAGGGGCGGATGTAATTTTTTACATCCGCGCCCTACGCGGTAGTACCGCTCTTCGTGTGCGGTAGTACCATGCCGGAGTTTTTGCGCAGGTCCTCCCTCAGCGGAAGTAGGCACGGATGTAATTTATTTCATCCGCGCCCTTCCCAGGCTGAGACTTTCCTGCCTTGCGGTAGTACCGCAAGGGGGAGCGGTAGTACCGCGCAAGCGGTAGTACTGCCCCCTAGTCAGGCAAGTTCCGGCATGTGCTGCTGTCGCGGTAGTACCGTGGTCCTCCACGGTAGTACCACGCAGCCTCGCGGTAGTACCGCGCCCCTGGTGCGGTAGTACCGCGTTGTGCGGGCTGAGTGAGGGGATAACGGTTGGATTTTCTCCCCACCTATAAAAGGGGGTCTTCTTCCCCATTGAGTCTAATCCTTTGAGCTCGTGTTCTTCCCCCATTGTTGACCTTCTTCGAGCTTGCTAACTCTCAATCCCTCCATGGATTCTTGCTAGTTTTTGAGGGAAAAGAGAGAGGAGATCTAGATCCACATTTCCACCAATCACTTTCTCCTCTATGTGAGGGGAACCCCTTGGATCTAGTTCTTGGAGTTCTTGGTGTTCTCCTTCTTGTTCTTCCTCTCATTTTCCTCCCTAGGATTAGTTGCTTCGGTGGGATTTGAGAGAGAAGGACTTGGGCACTCCCTGTGCCCTTGCCATTGCATTTGGTGCATCGGTTTGAGTTCTTCACGGTGATACGTGGAAGTTACAAGTTGAGAAGCTTATTACTCTTGGGTGCTTGGTGCCCTTGAGCTTGTTCATCTTGGGTGCTTGGGCGCCCTAGCTAGTTGGTGGTGCTCGGAGCTCAATCATTGTGGTGTAAAGCTCCGGGCAAGCGTTGGGGTCTCCAATTAGGTTGTGGAGATCGCCCCGAGCAATTTGACGGGTACCAGTGACCGCCCCCAAGGGTTGCCAAAGTGTACGGGTTCGGTGACCGCCCCCAAGGGTCGCCATTTGTACGGGTTCGGTGACCGCCCTCAAGGGTCCCTTAGTGGAATCACGGCATCTTGCATTGTGCGAGGGCGTGAGGAGATTACGGTGGCCCTAGTGGCTTCTTGGGGAGCATTGTGCCTCCACACTGCTCCAAACGGAGATTAGCATCCGCAAGGGTGTGAACTTCGGGATACATCGTCGTCTCCGCATGCCTCGGTTATCTCTTACACGAGCCCCTCTACTTATGCACTTTACTTTGTCATAGCCATATTGTTCTTTGTCATATATCTTTCTATCACATAGTTGCTTATCTTGCTTAGCATAAGTTGTTGGTGCACATAGGTGAGCCTAGTTGTTGTAGGTTTTGTGCTTGACAAATTAACCACTAGGTTTATTCCGCATTTGTTCAAGCCTCTACCGTAATTATTTTAAATCGCCTATTCACCCCCCCCTCTAGGCGACATCCACGTTCTTTCACGGTGGTCAAAACCTTCGGGAGTATATATAATGAAGTTTTACTGACCAAAATACGTAATATGCAAGAAAACGGAGTCCGGGAGGCATACGAGGTGCCCCCAAGATAGGGGGCGGGCCCTATAAGGGGGGGCCTCCACTCTCGTGGGAGCCTCGTGTCCCTTTCGGACTACTTCTTTCTTCCTAAAATTCTTAAATATTCCAAAACTGATAAAAATTGCCATTAGAGTTGTTTTGGAGTCGGTTTACTTACCGTACCACATACCTATACATTTACAGAGTCTGAAATGTTCTGGAAAGTGTCCCTTATGTATTCCTCAGGGGTCACGGTTTCAATAATATTAGTTTTAACATTGATAGGATTACCTGAAATATAATGTTTAATTCTTTGACCGTTTACCACCCTTGGACTCGTGCCTTCAAAGTTGTTGATTTTAAGGGTGCGGCGGCGGCACGGGACGGCGCCGGCGCGACGCCCCCCGTCGCTGTGGTCATCCGCGGCGGCAAGAAGAGGCTGAGCGCGAGGCCGATGCTCGGCGGAGCTCCGGCGGTGGCGACGCCAACACTCCCCGTGCTAGGGTTTCCGGCGGCGGGGGAGGGGTCGCGGCTATACATTGGGGTGAGCGGGGTGCCGGCGCCAGCGCACACGGGGCGTAGGAGGCGGAGAGGAGAGAGTGCGGCGCAAGCGCTCGAGTGTACCGTGCGCGAAAATGGGCGCCCCAAATACACCGCGCGGGATTGCGTATCCGACCACGCGCCCAACTTGCTATAGCGCGCGCGCGGTTATTGCGCGCCCGCTAGAGCCACCCGCCAGCGTTGCGTGCGCGCTAAAATGGCCTAATTTGCGGCGTGGCGCTTGTTTAGCGCGTTTGTTGGAGATACTCTAAGCCAAACTATTGTTTCATAAGAGCATCTCCAACAGCCGCGCCAAACTAGCGCCGCGCCGCAAAAGTGGGCGTTTTAGCGCGCGCGCAACCGCTGTAGTTGCTCCAGCGGGCGCGCAAAAACAGCGCGTGCGGCATATGTTGTTTAGCGCGCTGGCCGAAATGCAAGGGCGCGCCACTTATTTGCCGCGCCCGCTCCCGCGCGCTGGACTCTCGCGCGCTTGCTCTCCCACTTCCACCCTCATCCGGCCGCGCCGCCGCCGCCGCCCACCCCCCGGCGACCGTTCCGGCGCTTCCCCCGCCTATCCCCGCGCCGCCGCGCTTCCGCCCCCCCTCCTAGTCCCGCCGGCCCTCGCGCGCGCCCGTCATCCGAGGAACAGCGACTGAGCGCTCGCTGCTGCGCCTCGCCCGCAAGGTGTTCGACAAAACGCCTACAAGGTATGTATTGCTCAAACTTCATGAATTTGGTGCATGTTTTTAATTGTAGTTTTTATAGTATAGTATTGAACATTGTAGATGAGTTCGTCGTATGATTCTTCCGAAGAAGAATTTGATATGAAAGAGGAGGAGGATCTTGCAATGATCCTAGCTATGCATATCAATAAAAAACCGAAGCACGGTGGTTCGGTTATGGGTCGGCAGAAAATTTGGAGAGATAGGATTGATGCCCATAACAGATTGATGAGGCACTATTTTGTGGAGAATCCCACATACCCGGAGTCATATTTTCGTCGCCGGTTTAGGATGAGCACCGACTTGTTCAGGCGCATTACAGAGAAACTAGCGAGCCATGACCGGTTTTTTCAGCAAAGGAGGAATGCCGCCGGAAAGCTCGGGCATAGCACCTTTCAGAAGGTGACAACCGCTTTGCGTATGTTGGCATACGGTATCCCGGCTGATCTAGTTGATGATCACTTGGCTATGGGTGAGAGACAAGCCATCATGTGTGTCAAGCGCTTTGCAGTGGGAATTGTGCAAGTGTTTGGCGAGGAGTATTTGAGATCTTCCAATGCTGAAGACGTCGCAAGGCTATTGGCGGTGAACAAAGCTCGCGGCTTTCCTGGCATGCTTGGCTCAATAGATTGCATACATTGGAGTTGGAAGAATTGTCCAAAGGCATGGCATGGGCAATTCCACGGCCAAAAAAAGGGTTCCACTATAATCCTTGAAGCGGTGGCCGATCAGGAGACTTGGATTTGGCATGCATTCTTTGGAATGCCTGGATCTTTGAATGACATCAATGTTGTCAACCGGTCACCACTGATGAATAAGATTGCAAATGGTGAGTTGCCACCGGTGCAGTTTGTAGCAAATGGCCGTACGTACAACTACGGCTATTATCTAGCGGATGGCATCTATCCAAAGTGGCAAACCTTCGTGAAGCCGTTGAAAAAGCCGGAAGGTAAGAAAAATCTTGATTTCCACAATGCTCAGGCGGCGGCTAGAGAAGATGTGGAGAGAGCATTTGGGATTTTGCAAGCCCAACTTGCTATTGTGAGAGGACCGGCTAGATTTTGGGATAAAAAATGCTTTGGTACATCATGCACGCTTGTGTGATCATGCACAACATGATCATCGAGAATGAGCGTGGCCAAGATTTAGACTACTCACAGTATGAGTTTTTGGGACATCCCGTGCGAGTGCGACGGAGGGTTGAAAGGGTAGCCCGTTTTGTTGCCTCCTATCATGCCATTCGGCGTCCTGCAACACACAATGAATTTCAGAAGGATCTGATTGAAGAGTGGTGGGCATGGCATGGACGACAAAGAGCATGATTTCTGCATTCGACATTGTATTGTTCATGAACTATTTGTTGTGTTTATTGCAGTACTTGTTGTACTGAACGAGAAACTATTTGTTTGGGTTGTAATGATAACGAAATTGAACTATTTATTGTTGATTTATTTTGTTTGTTTGATCATTTTTGCTTCTATTTGAAATGTATATGTGGTTTGTGCGTGTCGCGCGTGTTGTATTTTTGCGCGCTGCTGGAGCGGTGCGCGCGTGCTGCATTATAGCGCGGCTGTTGGAGTCAGCGCTGACGGCCGCGCTAAACCAGCAGAAGCGCGCGTGGCATACTAGTTTTTAGCGCGCGGCGCGAAGCGCGACTGTTGAAGATGCTCTAAGTTCTAGAATTAAACTTGGCTGAGATTAAGCTAATGATGTTGAAGACTATGCAGTTCCAATGCCTGGTAGGACATATTGTATTTTCCGAGTCTATGTCCATGAATCAAAACATTGATGGCGACGAGGCATGCCGAAGTGTTGCATCCTGTATCGATGAACAGCGCGATATGGGCGAGTCGAGCCGTGAGCCTATGACGCTGCACAAAGACAATGCCATGAGCAATATGTTTACCGGTGATACCGTCTTCGAGTTCGACAACGTTGATAAATGAGCTCATGTGTGCCTTCTTTAAAGACGTGTAAAAAAACATAATAATTTTATTGGATGTTCTATGGACCATCAGGCCAACAAAACACATCGATATGAATGTATATATGTCTTCTCATGCTTCTGAAATCATTCTCAATTTACTTTCAGCAGTGGCTCATGTGTCTGTTTCTTCTATATTGTGTGGATTTTTTTTACACAAATATACTAATTTTTAGTGGATGTTAGATGGATCATCCTGCGAGCAAAACCCATCGACAAAACATATATGTATCTTCTCATGCATGCTTCTGAAACCATTGTACACATTTTAAATTGCTCACGGGCTAATTGCAGTAAACATATGCTTCAGACAAAGCCGACTTGTCATTAAGATGCACACTTCGATCAAAGCATAGGTTCATAGTAATTAGAGGAGAATAACCAAATGTGCACGGAGCAGTATATGCGTTGATCAACCCAGTCTACATGGTGAAAGAATTGATCTCTGGAAGCTTTCCTACTCCCGATGGGAGGCGCGTGCGTTTATTTATGGAAGGCAGGACCAGCCCCTGTCGTGGCGTACAAGTCTACAATGATCGGTAGGACTCATCGATATATGAGGAGTCAGGATAGGAAACGGAGAAGAAGAGATAGAGGGAAGTTTAGATTACAGAAGATTTAAATGGTATTCTAACAGCCTCCCTTAATCTAAACTACTTTATATTTAATTTTTTCTTGAACTCCTCAAATGGCTTTGCTGGAAGAGCTTTAGTAAACCCATCTGCCACTTCATCCTTCGATGGAATAAAACGTATCTCCAACTTCTTCTCAGCAACCCTTTCTCGTACAAAGTGAAAATCTATCTCAATATGCTTAGTTCTGGTATGGAAAACTGGATTAGCACTCAAATAAGTAGCACCCAAATTGTCACACCATAGACATGAGATACGACGTTGCTTCACTCCCAATTCCTCAAGCAAAGATTCAAGCCAAATAATTTCAGCAGCAACATTTGCCAATGACTTGTATTCAGCTTCAGCACTTGACCTTGACACAGTTGCTTGTTTCCTGGCACTCCATGAAATAAGATTAGAACCAAAGAAAACAACAAAACCTCATGTTGATTTTCTATCATCACTGCAGCCTGTCCAATCTGCATCAGAGAAAGCACTAACAAGTGTAGAATTTGAACGTCTGACTTGTAGTCCCAATCCTACAGTGTGCTTAACATACCGTATGATTCTCTTAATAGCTGTCCAATGAACTGAGATAGGAGCATGCAGATATTGACATACTTTGTTAACAGCAAATGAAATATCTGGTCGTGTCAAGGTTAAGTATTGCAAAGCTCCAACCGCACTTCTATATCTAGTGCTTTGTTCCTCTTTAAGTGGCTCCCCTTCATGTGTGAAGTTTAGATTACAGAAGATTTAAACGGTATTCTAACACATGGCATTGTATGCTAGGCTTTCTTCGATCAAAAAGGCTGAGGTGGAGAAAAAGGGCTGAGGTGGAGAAGTAGCTAAATAGCATTGGACTTTATCTAGTCAAAAGGCTGAGGAGGAGAAGCAGCTAAGCAGTAGTTGGCTTTCCCTGGTTAAAAGGTTGAGCTGAACTAGTCTTTTCTAGTGTGTGTGCGCACACTATGCATGGCCAGCCCTACCCCGGGTCCTTCAGTTGTAATCAGGCCATTCCACTTAATACAAGGGAGCAAGCCATTTCAACTACTAGTGGTAGTACGTGAACTCCTCCTTCACATATATGTGTGCGCAGCTAGCTAAGTGTGCATCCACAGATTGCTTTGAGCTATCCCTGTTACTGTACGAGCAACAAGAGAAAAGAACTAGCTAGTAGTTTGGGCTAACAATATGTTCATCCAGATTCTTTGCTATGAGGGCTTCTTGCACCAAATGACTGGAGTGAGCGCTTGCTGCAAAGAGTGAACACTATGAATTTGTGCACAAGAGAAGTAGTAAATGAAAGCCTTCATATAGTAGTTCCGAATTTCTTTCCATGACATCCCAAGTAACTCCCGTATGCACTTTATATCGAATAGGCCCTCAATCCTCATAAACTGATAATGATTGTACATGACTAGAGGATCTGTGTGGGCACTGGGCACCATGAATTCAGGTGCGCTCAGCTGTAGCAGTTGGAGCACAGCAGGGACGACACAAACATGCTGCACACTGGACGCGTCGGGCGCGTCAGGACCGCGGGCGCGCGTACGAGCGTGCGGTTGACGTTGGGAGGAGGCGTATGTCATCGTGGTGCTCGAGTCCGTACTCGAGTTCGGCTACATCCTTCCGGTGTTTGTCGCTGGCGCTGGCGGCTGCCATGGCGGACGCGGAGGCGGCGAGCGGTGAGTCCATGGCGTGTGGTGTGGTCGGGCTCGTCGGGCGCGTCGGGTGCGCGCGGGACGTGCGGGATGCACTGGTGCGGCTGGGCTCGTCGGGCGCGTCGGGTACGCGCGGGACGTGTGGGGCGCCGAGGGACGTCAAGCGTGTGTCGCTGGTGGAGGAGGAGCTCGGCATATGTCGCCGGAGACGTGACGGAGCACGGTGGGACCGGCGTCAGTGCGCCAGGTCGGGTCCGCGGGCTGGGTCACGGTCGTGGCGACATCGACGACGGGAGCTACAACAACTCCGGGGACGGCAAGTCAAGATTAACAGGGAAAATGTTAGTACTAATCTTGTGCATGTAGTTGGTTAGTGGATTGACTGGCCGGGTCATGCGTGCATGCATTAGATGGATAAGTAGATGTGTGTGTGTGTGGCGTAGTGGCCACGGTAGCTAGGCTAGTTGGTGATTTGTTGGAGTGGCCGTAGTGTGCGTGTTACTTGCGTTGTGAGCACGCGCGCCATGCAGATCATGGATGCGGCAGAGTAGGAGGGTGGGCAAGGCCCTGTGCGTGAGTGCGCCAGGGATTTAAACCCCCCGTACTGTAGTCTGTTGTGGAGAGCCAAGGGTGTAGCCATTTAGCCACTGCAAGGAAGAAAAGGATTGGGGCGTTCGTGCGCCCGTGGCGGCGTTCGTGCACCGGCCGAAAAAGTCTTGTGTCCATTGTTCTTCTTCTTCCACCTCTGTTCGAGTGAGAGGAGAGGTAGCTAGAGGGCTGTGGTTTCAACACTGATGACGTCCAGGTAGAGCGTGAACTGGGAGCAGCTTGATGCATCTTGGCACCGCGCTCGACGAGGAGTTGGTCCGACCAACATCTTCGCGCGTAGCCAGCATGAACCCGACAGGCCAACAACGTGCCATGTGGTCACCATGGACGAGCTGTTTGTCGAGATCCTCTGGGGCGGCCGGTTATGGACTAGAAATCACGATCGGGTGCGATGGCGGCGGCGAGCTCCTCTGAGTCGACGGTGCCGACGAGCTCCTTCGGCGCGGCCATGGGCGGGTAGTCGTTGGTGAGTCGTGGCGCGCGGCCGCCGTCGCCGGAGTCGTTGGGGTGGCCGCCATGGACGTGACCGAGAAAAAGAAAACCCTAAGTTACGTACCTCTTGGAGCCCACACGAAGCAAGCCTGGGATTGCAATCGGGAATAGGAAAACGGGATTAAAAATTGGTGGAAGTAGGATTAGGTGCTTTGAGATTAGAGAGGCCACGTGTCACCCATCCAACTGGGTCTAATTTGGTGGCCTGTGAGACTCGGTCTCATAGGATTTCACGTAGATCACACCGGCCACTAACGCATGACCCGGCAACACTCCTGCCTCTCCGTGAGCACGAACCTTGCATGAGGATTCGGGGGGGACTTTCGCAGGCAACTGCTGCCCGCGGCATAAAAGTTCTCATCTCCGCAGCCGCCGCCGCCGCCACAACTACTGCCGGCGCCTCGGTCCCCCTCCTCTTTCCCGTCCGGCGGCCTCGTCGGCGGCAAGAGGAGTGGAGACCCGTCCGTCTTGTTTTATTTTTCTTAGGTTTTTGTTTTTCCGGTGGCATCGACGAGGTGGTGGCGACGATGGCGTGTTGGAATAAAGTCTCTCCGGTCTCTCCCTACCTCGACGACGTCCGATCCGGCGCCGGCGAAGGGCCTGTGAGAGTTTGTGTCCCCAGATCGGTTGGTTCCCTTCAGATCTTGGCAGTTGGTGTGTCTTTCAAGGAGTACTTTTGGCTGGCGTTTGGTGTGGCGACCACGACATCTTCTTCTGTGTTGTTCTGTGGCTTAACCCGGTTTCTCCAACCCTCTGATCTGGTGGTGGTGGATTGCAAGCTTGTTCTACTTGGGGTGATGCTCCAGCCGATGCTGCTTCAACGACTTTTAGATCTCGTCTCAAGGGGCGAGTGGCTATTGCGGTCTTCAAAGCCTTGTGTGGCGAGGGCATTTGCAGGTTTTGCTTTTCTTTGCTGTTGGTTCAGTGCAATTTTCAATCACCGGCGGGCAGCGTACAATCAGAGGAAGAAGAAGACTAGTATGCTTTTTATTGTAATTTTATTTTTTACTGATCGTTCTACGTCCAATTGTCTATCCTTTGTACTGGCCTTTGTTTTCCTCGATAATAATCACCCTTTGGGTGTCTTTATTAAAAAAAAAAGATTATGGCTAGCAGCTGGAACTGGGCGAGGGCACTGGCTTGGTCTACGTGGGCACGAAGAGAAGTGATGGTCAGGATATAACGATTTCAAGCGCGAACATGGGAATCTGAATCGTCTCGGTCCATGGATCGCAGTTTATAAAAATAGTATAGGAGTACTTTTCATGGATCATGCATTCTCCATGACCACCTTGTTTTCGTACATCCGGCGACAAAGCAAATAATATACTGTCCGCAAACAAGTTGCATTCGGTCTACCGTGTGATATGATGCAAACCTGAAACCTGAACTCCGTGAATTGAACTCAGTGAACTTGCTGCTGGTGATGATACTGCTGCATGCTAATTTTGTGGCCATGGCCGTCGTTCTCAGCTCGCTGGACAGGATGGGATCGCGCATGCCTACGTGCATCTCAGACCAATCTTTTTTCCCTGCACATGTGAGACCTCAGACTTGTCCTAGTATTTTGGAGTGCGTAGATGCAGTTCTTCCCACATGCATATATAGAGATAGATAGACTAGTGTGAAATATATATTGCGTACATGAATGAGGTCATCGATCAGCAGCACACTACGTACTGTACTTTATTTGAGGAAGACTTTCCCGGACCAGCTTTATTAATATTACTAACGAACGAGCATATTAATTTATCTATCTAAGCAAGTACGCATGCATTCATTTATGCGTGTAGCTCGATTATTGCTGATGCAGACGGGCAATCAGGATGACACGATGGGCAATTTGCTTGGCATTCATCCACATGACGCCAACACGGACTGCCCGGCTGCGTGACACAGCAGTAACAGTTTTTCCAGACGAACGGGTCCTTTGGACGATCGCAGTCCCTCCTCACACACCACTTCAAGGTGATTTTGCTTTTATCCAGCGATGAATCCACGGCGGTAGCGTTTGCCGTTATGTTGGCATGAGGATGTTCTTGGTTGCTTCTTGTAGCCACAAGACGACCTATCACATAGGCAATATGCATGTTAGAACACAACAACGTACGGCCTATACATATACCTCTACAACAATTGTAGATTTAAAGGCATCAATGTATGCATGTAAAATAATGATAAGACGGTGTTATGCTTACATTGTCCGACCGCAGCAAGGCACCCGACGAACAAGACTGTAGCCACGCACACCAGACTGTTCCCTCTCATGTTTGATCTTCAGCTGCTGGAATTCGATTGAAGTATGAGAATTCAGAAGCAATGGCCTGGCCGCGGTTTTATATAGAGGATATGATTTTAATCTTCTATACTCCCAAAATCTCTACTCGGAGTTTGTACATCGTCGGTACCCATCCTTTAATGCAATAATAATAATAACGAGCACAAAATAAATTTAGAAATCAAGTAATTACGTGTGCAATTAATTAAGTCTACTTAAGTTGTGCTTTATCCATGCCGAATCAATTATGAAATTGAGGTATTAATGCAAAAATAATAAAGAAATCAAGCACCAAATCAATTTGAAAATCAACCCATTAATGCAATTAATAACTCCCTGAAGATGGAATAAAGGTCGCCCCGCCTAACCCCCGTTCCGGTGGTGCGTCTAGCACCATTGGCAGGCGTGTGGAGGTGTGTCTCCGGCGGATCTATCTTTGGTGGATTTGCTCGGATCTCGTCGTTGTTCGTCTACGTTAAGGATGGCAATTTTACCCATGGTACGGGTACCCACGGGTACCGTATCCGCATGGGCAGGGTATGGGCACAATTTTATACCCACGGGTAGTACCCATACCCTACCCATTAAGTCATGGGTAGGGCACGGGTATAGCCTTTTATCCAGGGATATACCCATACCCTACCCATTTATATTGACATGTGAACCTTACCCGTGATTCAAAATTGTACCAATGTTAATGTTATGTCATGAGCTTGTGAACATATGTTAAAGTTTTTACCAATTGTTAATTTGATTTGAGATAATTATCATGTACTAATCTATCTGTTATTGAGTTGAGATCAATATGTTTTTAGTCAAATGTGCTATAGATGAATGTAAAATTACGAATTACTTATGTACTATTTTATCTACTCGTTGGGTACCCAATGGGTATGGGTACCCGTCGAGCATGGGTACGGGTAAAGTTTCAAACCCATAGGTATGGGTATGGGTAGAATATTATACCCATTGACTACACGGGTATGGGTATGGTATTGCTCCACCCGCCCCATACCCTACCCATTGCCATCCTTAGTCTACGTTCATGTGTCTTCGGAAATCCGGCCATTAATGCAACTAATTGTCAGACAATTAATTATGCATGCAATTAATTAAGTCTATTTAAGTATGGATTTTCACGCCAAATCAATTATGAAATCGAGCTATTAATGCAATTAATTAATTAGTCAAACACTTAATTAGTGATGCAGATAATTAGTAGTAAATTTTTTGAACAGTATGTCTACTATTAAAGGGGCTTGTGGATTGTACATGGTACGTCCAACTCCCCTCCCGTCGATCCCCTCTACGAAAGAACCCATCCGCTCCCACCTCCCAACGATTTTTTGTCGAAAGAGACCCTCTGTCCACTGGAATTGACAAAAGAGATCCCTTGCGGACGAAATTGACAAAAGAGACCCCCTCACTAGTGGCGGCAGGCGCCGCAAGCGACACGTGTCACCTGCCGCCACACCGTGAGGCGGCGGGCCCAGCCGCCACAACAGGAGGCGGCAGCCCGGTGTATAACGGTGCGTGCACAGGCCAGCGTGCCGCGACGGAACGGGCCGCGCCAGGCGGGCCCGGCCGCCACCGGGTGAGGCGGCCGCTGCCGCTGGTGTCGCTACTCGGCCGACAAGGCCTGCTGCGCGCGGGCCCAGCGGGTGGGCCACGCCGCCACTAGCTGAGGCGGCACGTCCTGTGCTGCTGCACGCGCGACAGTGCGCAGACGGCGCTGATTTCGAGGCGCGAGCTTGATGGCTGTGACTCCGACGCGCGGGAATATGGCCGCTTTTGGTTCGTTCGCCCGGGAATCCTGCCTTTGCTTCTTTTGCCTCAGCGGATGCGATGGCACTGGGAATCCGAGGCTACGCGAAACTGTTGTGCCGACACTATAGGGATCGTAAATATCCTCGCTTAAATTTCTCGCCATCATTTATCGTCTGAGCTTATAAAAGGAGGCACCGAGGCTCTCATCCAGCCCTCCTAGAAATCGCCAGTGCGCAAAGTGTGTAACACATTTTTTCAGTCGGTATGAGTTTGCCTTGCTCGGATCAAAGCATTAGGCCGAGGAAAATGAAGAATGCAAGTTTGCCTCCTGAGGTGGCAGTCCTGCGGTGTTGGTGTGGCGATCTTCGCAAGGTGAAGGAGGTGACGGATTTTTCAGATTGGTTGGGCATGAAGTTTTTCATGTGCGCCAATTATGAGGAAGATCCTGCCGTAGCTATTTCAGAGTACGACAAGCCTCCGGTATGCTTTAACCATCACGAATAGATATTATTGGTATTTTCATTGATTCTTTAGTAACATTCTTGTTTCTTGTTGTAGTCTCCTCCGCCTCTATGCATGTACTATCATTGGATTGACACGGAGAAGCCGGCTTGGGCAGTGACTGAGATTCGTGAAAGAAGTCGCCGTGCGTGGAATAGTTTATTTGCGGAAGAACGACGCGAGAAGGCGGAAGCTGAGGAGAAAGCAGAGCAAGAGAGAGAGAGTTAAAAGAATACTATGCGGAGCAACACCGTTTTTTTGAGGAAATGGGAAAGAAAAACAGGGAAGAGGCTTGTCGCATAGAGGAGCAGGAACGACAGCGAAAGGAGGCTCGTGAGGCAGAGAGGCAGAGAAAGAAAGAAAGGGCTCGTCAGGCCAAGTCTGCAGAAGAAGCTGGCGATGGAAAAGGAAAATATCCACGCTGGACTCAGTAGATTTCTGTGGTAGTATTTAAAATTTCGCAATCATTTGTATCTTTATTTCTGCACTTTAATGTAGCTTTATTTCAGGAGTTAAATGTAGGTATATTCCTACAATGTATCTTATTTTCAGTTGTGCCGTGTCGTAATGAAAAAATATAGTTTAAGAATAAAGTAGTGGCATTTTCTTTCCCTCCACTAATATCGAACATCGTGCAACAACTACAAAATAAAATTAAGATAGAACATAATGCCCTACAATAACAGAGTACAAACTAATAATGCAAGTACATCCGAATTAAACGGTAGAACTGGAATAAAACTACATGAAGGCATCATCGTCATCCTCCATCGATGCAGAACTCTTGCCCTTTGATGATGCAGCACCCGGAAGCGGCGGCATGAAGATATCATCTTCATCCTCGCTCTCCTCAGTCCATAAAAATGGATGCTTTTCTGCAGTCCATCTGAAAGTTTCACTCTTCGGCTTCACTACATTCTTCCACCTTGCACGCAACCTAAGAAGTTCTTTACGTACCTCCTCATAGGTCCTTTCAGGCCACCCAGACCTACGTAATTGATGAGCCAACTCATTCATTATGGTGTCACTACCGGTGAGTTCGTCCCATGGAACTATCCTATTGTCCATCCTGAAATCGGTAGCTAGCCTCAGAAGAGTCCTGCTCATCCCAGGGTGAAAACTACGATCGAAAGGATAATGGGACATCTCGACTACACTACACTCGAATGCTTATCCACCTCCGTCTGAAGGGGGTTTTATAGGTAGAGAGGAGAAAATGGCGGGAAAGAACGAGTGCAGTGTGGCGGGAAAGGGTTGGCGGGAACATATGGCGGGAAATGAGTGGCGGGAAGATATGGCAGGAAGGGGTTGGCAGGAAACGGGTGGCGGAACATATGGAGGGAAAGCGTTGGTGGGAAAATATTGAGGGGAAAGCGTTGCCTGAAAATATATTTTTTCAATGTCTAAGACGGGCAATGGTTGCACAGTATTCATCAGCCAAAATATTAAAAGAATTCATTTCGGCCTAACATAAGCAAAAGAGTGGAGCGGGATAGTATGGCGGGAGATATAGGCGGGAAAAATTGTTCCTGACTGGTGCATTTTTATTTCAGCAAACATAGATGTTCAAATCGAAAAGTCTGATACACACATATATAGATACAATGGGTCGCGCACGTGCATAGATGAATCACCCTACTTTACGACGACCACCTGGCCTTTCCTTACGACCGGAAGGCGACAAGCGATTAGGTGGCCTGGTCACACGAAGACCGCGGCCGTACTCCAATTCGGCTTCATGTGTCTGTGAGTCCTGCGTAGGTGGTGGAGTCGCGAATCCTTGTTGCGAACCTGAAGCGTAATTGTAGGTGTATGGTTGTGACTCCGGGGGGATAAAAAATGGGCCAATAACATCCCCTCCGAAGAACTCTGTAACTAATGATGTAACCGTGTCGCCAAGATCATGTGATGCTCTCCGGAGGCCTGTGTTGACGCCATGATCATGTGATGCTCCCCGGAGGCCTGTGTTGACGCCGCGTTGGGTGTTCTCATCGCCCCAATTAACATCAGGTGTGTCCTGCACATAGAAACATTTTAAACAAACTGTTAGAGGATAATATATGATATCATTGTAAATGCATTGAAATGTAAACATGACTACCTGAGCATATCCCTCTCCTATACTGTCTGGCCATTGTACTTGGTGCTGGTTTAGATCTGGTACACGAGTCTCCTCGGGCATGGGGATCCCTCGCGTGGAGAGAAACGGCTGAGATCCCTCACCTTGGGTGTATGCATCATATCCTGTGTACGCATATGGGTTAGGGGAAAGAAACTGCTCGGGCATCGAATCCAAGCCCGTGCCATGGTCCTGAGATGTCTGCCCCTGATGAAGCTGCATCGAAGAAGAGCAATGCAGTGGCAGAGATGAGTCATGTCGTGGCAATGTCGTTCTAGTACTCGGACCCTCCCCCCATTGCTCATGGCTCGTACGCGCCTCGCTCGGTCTGGACGACGGTGCCGCACTCGGTCTGGCTGACCTCGCTACCGGCATGTATGTTCCAGTGGCTACGTCGTCGCCTCTACCGCATCTGAACTTCTTTGCCACGAATTGTTGCAAAAGTTTCTGGAATGTCTTGCGATATGGGCCCTGGGCCGGCATGCTATCCGTAGCCATCTGCCCTACTTCGTTGACATTTTCAAGCTGAACAATATTTGGATGTTATTTAGTTCAAATGATTATGAAATGATGGACCTAAAAAAGTTACAAGTGATTATCAGGTGGTCACGATAGTAAGCTGCATGCAGCTCAACATGTCTCCGCGCCTGCTCCTCTTGTGTGAGATGTGTTGGTATAGTAGCTGGCTGACTGGCCAGGCTAGCACGTGTGTTCATGCAGTACCACTGCTTGTACGCTTGATCTGTACTTCCATCGTACGGCCTGCAAAATTAAATAATTACATAAACCATTGTGATGAAAGCAAAGCATCATCACGCATCGTATGATCATCGTAAAAAAATAATGTACATAAAATATACCTAAGTTGACGCACTATATCTGCTAGCGCTTCATTTGTCCACTTGTGTACCCATTCACTGTTCTCTTCCCTCCAATCGTATAAACTCCAACCCCTGCCCATATTGGTTAGCCTGCAAATTATGTAACAAAGTGTGAGTTTAGTAAATTAAAAATGACACTAACTATTTAGGGATGTCACATCTTACTTATGTGTTTCCTCGTCGATACGTCTGGGAAAAGGTGGTGGAATTTCTTGATAGAGACCGAACTGTCTCATTACACGCTCTGGGTTGTAAGGTTCAACACACCACAGGAACAATAAATTGCAGCGAGTCAGCCAGAATGCACTATCGGTCAACATGCCTGGTGTGAAGTGTCGAGCATCAAAGACCATTTTTAGCTGGTCCTGAGTCCATGGGTTCCATGTGACTTCTGCCTCATCAAGTATCTCAAACTGCTGGTGGTACATAGGGTAACAATTTTTCGCAATATCTGGAGACCAACGTTTCCGTGCCTTTGTCCACCTGGTGGCCATAGTTGCGCTAGCACCCTCGCCAAAGTCATATGGGTATATGGGTTGTACTATACGAGGTCGTCCTACAGGGAGGTATTCCCAGGACCACAACTGTAGAAACTCATAGGCGACACAAAGTAATGGAGCTTTTTGTGCGAAAGAGGTTTTTTGCGTGGCATCACACAAGCCTTTATATGTATGAGATAGCATGGCAGAACCGAAGCTGTATTTTGGCTGCTCGGGTAAAGGTTCATCTACCATATTCTCTGCAATGTAGATGAGACCAGGGACAACAACGTCCCCATGTGAATTTGGAAATAGATTCCCGAGGAGCCACAACAAATATGCAAACAGATGTCTTTTTCTCGTCTCCTCATTGGCGAAGCTAGATAAATTAAGAAAGTTATCACGAAGCCGGACGAGTGGGATGCCCCGAGGGTTACCAGAACGTTGTGATTCTGGCATTTCCATCCCAAGACGGGCTGCTATATCTAATGCCCAAGATGGAGACACTCGTGGAGAGACTACCGGCTCACCTCTAATTGGTAGAGCAGTGATCATAGAAACATCTTTCAGTGTAGGTGCAAGCTCCCCAAAACGAAAGTGAAAGGTGTGGGTTTCAGGTCTCCACCGGTCAACGAGGGATGTCAAAAGGGATGGGTCCGAACGTACTTGGTCGTCGCATGATGTGAGCCTAGCAAAACCTTGTAGTCCATAAGCGTCAAGGTGAGCAAGGAAATGATTGTGTATTGGCCATGTTTTCTTTATGGTTCGAAGTCTGAAAGGCCGATAATCATGCTTAGTATTTGGTTTTAAAAATAGGTGGCAACGGTGCCCGGCGTCATGGGGCCCCTGCAAAAGCACTGGCACTTCACCCATAACCTGCACACAAACATACAAATATAAATTACGAGCAAGACAGAAATATAAATGCAAATCTAAATTAACTTAAAAAATACAAAGAGATACAATTTACATTAATTATCTGAAGTTAACATCAGGAGTACAATAATACAAAGAGAATCAATTTAAATTCAATATAAGTACACATAACGAGTAGAAATATAAATAGACATGGCGAGTACATATATATCAACATCATGCGTTGTTGTTGGCTCGATACGGGCAGTCTTTGCGTGAATGTCCAGGACACCTGCAAACGCGGCATCGCCTTGGTTCTCCCATCTGGCTATGGTCCATGTCATTGCGATGACGCCTAGACTGACGTCGTCCCTTTGCGGTTCTCATCAAGTCGGTGTTCGGAACCCATTTCGGCCCATCTGGCCACAACATTTTGTAGTTCATATCAATGCCCCAAGCCCAGAACTCACTGTTCCAAGTGTTGTACAGATTGTACATGTTGAAGTACGGCGATATGTATGGCTCGACGCTGATTTTTTGAACAGCAGCCGCCCGGAGCACATGACTGCAAGGGTAGCCCTCAAGCTTGGGCTTGTTACAAGTGCACTCACAGGAGGTTGAGCCAAGGGTGACAACTTGCTTTTTTGATCCTCTGTGGTGACCCTTAACGTACTTGGCTCGCACATTGACCTCCCACTTATTCCTAAGTGCGTCCACTTTCCTGCAGCCATGACTTTGGGACTTCTTTGCTTTCTCGTCCAGATGTCTTTGCATCTTCTCGGACCATGGCTTGTTCAACTCAACTTGTGCTTTGGTGACGGTGACCCTGTCTGCAAAGTATGACAGGGTCCGGTTCCAAGTTTCTTCAATTAGGGCTGTGATAGGCAGTGCTCGCACCCCTTTAAGAACACCATTGTACACCTCTGACATGTTGCTGGTCATTATTCCATACCGAGCCCCGGTGTCGTGAGCCTGCGCCCACTTCTCCAAATGAGGGCAATTCTCGGTGATCCACTGGCTCAAATTTATGGCCGTCCTACGACCCCTCCGGTCTTCTCTCTGCGGCAAGGCCGCGCGGTCGATCTCACCATTGATACCTGCCCATATCGCATTCATTTTGGCTTCAGTTTTTTGCATGCACATCCTCTTGAATAACTTGAACCAATCCTTGTTTTTGAATTTGGAGTAAAAGTTTGCTGCCAAATGCCTCATGCACCACCTTCCCTCTAGATCGGGCCAGCCCCACTCTTCTTCTGACGCCTTAATTATTTCAAGAGCGCTTAATAATCCAGTGTTGTGATCAGAAATGATGCAAACACCTTTACGCTCTTTCACGACACCAATCTTCACGCAGCTCAGGAACCACAACCAGCTATCTTTGTTCTCGCTCTCGACCAATGCATATGCAATAGGAAGAAGCTGATTATTTGCATCCGCTGCAATCGCCACCAATAGTGTGCCCTTGTACTTTCCAGTGAGAAAGGTACCATCAACAGATAATACCGGGCGACAGTGCCTGAAGGCTTGTATAGTCTGGGCGAATGCCCAGAATAAGCGGTCCAGGATTAGCTCACCCGGGTTCATTGGGTTTGGACGTTCTCTCCGCCAAACTTGAGTCCCCCTATTAGCACTTGCTATTTGATGAAGCATTCTAGGGGCATAAGAATATGCCTCCTCATAGGTACCATACAAGTTCTTGAATATATTTTCCTTCGCACGCCTAGCCTTGCTGTAGCTAACAGGGAATCCAATTAGATCCTATGCATCTTTTTGCAGAGCCCTAACACTAATGTTGAGACTTCCCTGCACAATTGTTTCCATCGTCTGTGCCACAAATTTTGCTGTCACATTGCAGTGATCTGAAAGAGTCCCAGTTTGCTCACAGGTATGCTCCACTATTTTTGTGATATGCCATGACTGACATACCCCAGGCTTCAGTCTAGCGAGAACTCTTCCGCGGCAACCTTTCGCGGTGTGGATGCATATGACCTTCAACTCTTTTTTATCAGACTGCTTCACTCTATGCTGGCGGTGGATGCTGATTGCATAGCTACCCATTGCCTGGTAAGCAGACTTCTTATCTGGGAAAACTTGCCCAACCTCCAGGCTTCCCGCTCCTAGGCCAGAAGCAGAGTGAAATTCGTTGGTGATGCTCATATCTTGTAAAAACCCAGGTTGCAGTGCCGCCGCGACCGCCCTCTGAGGAGGAACATCTTCTTCTCCGCTTGACTCCGAAGACGCAGAAGAATGATCATCATCATCTAGCGCCTTCGGCAATCCCTCCACGTGTTCGCTCATGTCAACGGCCGCCGACCAATATCCTGTGTCATACACAGGCTGGCCGCCCGTCGGTTCCGATGGGCCGATGCTAGGGGCTGATGTGATGGCCAACTCGACCTCACCACCTCTGCTACTGCATCCGGCAACATCAGTGACTGAAATGAACTCCACATACACCATCGGCTGACCATACATTGAGTTATTGGGATTGCTTGCAAACCTCATGTACGACCCCCACGACCGATCACCTGTGACAGGCCGCAAACCCCAACGGGCAACTGTCCCATCATTTCCTCCGTCAACGACGAAGGCCTCCATTGTCATTTTTTTCCTGCATCACTGGGCCAAACACCGCCCGGATGCACCTTCTAACAGCTGCGTAACCCACGTTGACCATGTCTCTCACCACTACTGTAGTCGACTCGCAGAAGGACACATCCACCCCGCATGGACCGTCGCGTAAGACGTTCCCATAGTACACTACTAAATTTTCCATAGTACCTAACCAACATACATGTTTACATTTCAAATAATTAGTAACTGAACATTTAGTAACGGTGACAACATTTACATATCTTATAACTAAAATAATAACCGTATTTTCGTTATAAATATTCGGTTTGTTTTTAGAATCATTTGCTTAGACTTTAAGGGGTTGTTTGGTTAACGGGTATTTAAAGATCTATTTTTCTCAAACTTGTCTACGAGCGTAACAAACTAAAACTCTGTTTGCTTTTCTCTAACTACCCCAAAAATATCCTAAAATAGTTCTCGTGACATGCAAAAACTTAGCTTCTGGAAAAACGACTATTAGCAAAATATGGTTTTCTACATAATTTCCTTACAACAGGTTATGACAAAACTGAAGGTAAGTACTCGCTATCCAAACAACCACTAAACATAATATTACGATAATAATATTCAAATATCATATGAGTAAAATATCTAATTTCTTCCGGCATGATATAATGTTTGTCATATCATACGATAAAATTCATTTATTTACAAATAATAATATTTGCAGCGGCATGACAGTACATCAATATAAAAAATATTAACAAAATTATGGCGTCATTTTATACCTTAGGTCCAATATGGACGTGCTTGCAAATGCAATTAAGCGTCCAAATAGTTCGAATAAATATCCGTCACCAGTAATATATGAACAGAGTCAACCTATTATCACATGAACATCAATATTACACACGGATTTTTCTTTCTGCTATCAAAAGTATGAAAATAGCACTTGCATGTATGTGGTCATCATCTCAAAAGGGATAGCGAAGATGGTAACACAATTTCTTCAATCACGTCATCTCCTCCTTGTTTGCTACTAAGATGAATTATTTTACCTAATTACATATATCATTAAGTACATTACCACCTAATCTTAACATATAAAATTTAGATTATTGTGACATAACAAAGTAGACCTACGATTTCCTAACCATAGACTTATTAATAAATATACCACATGAAATATCATACCACATGCAATGAACAATTACAGTGTAATTTTTTCTGAATTACCGTATTAAGAGCTTCTCGCATGTCAATACAAATGTATGCAACTAACATTGATACAACATCTTCAACCTACTCTTATCAAAAAAATAGTTTAAATGTTGTATCCGTCGTTTGAATTTTTTCCGAACCTCTAAGCACTAACATCACATAGCTAATGACGAGCTAAATGACTAACTAATTACCACCGTGCATCACAAAAAAATCGATGTATTGCAAAGCTCATACCTTGATCTCCCCCTTCGTACTTCACTTAGCACGGCAAATCCTACTCCAGAAACTCCAAATGACTCCTCCAAGTGCTGAAATAATGCCTAAAACAACATAGAGTACACACTTAGGAACTAATCAAACAGAACAAAAACATCATGCATGCAAACAAAACCAACAAAAATGGATAGATCTTACCTTAATCTATCTTTTCTTCAACTTCACCATCTTCGAAAACCAACTCTAAATCGGCCAAAATCACGAGTGAAAGTAGCTACCAAGTATTTCCTTCTGTGTATTCTTGTAGACTTAGACAGAGTAGAGAGGCAGTGAAGGCAAGGAGAGATATTCGAGAGAGTGTATGCGCAGCCGCGGTTGTGCGTATATAAAGAGGAGGAGCACTGTATTGTCGGCAGAACGAGGTACACTCAGCTACCGCAGCCTCGGATTCCAGCATTGCGGTGTCTCATCACACGCAGCAACTACACCGCTCTCGGGTGTCGGCAAGAAGCGGAAATCACGCAGGCTGCGGGAATAAGATTCCAATTTGCAAAGCATCTGCGGAAATCACGCGCTGCAGCAGGCCGTCCAAATTAGCGCCGTCAGGTCGCTGTCATAGAAATCAGCGCCGTAGAAATCAGCGCCGTCAGGGGCTGTCGGGCCGCATGCGCGCTGCCGCCTCACCCGGTGGCGGCCGGGCCCGCGCCTCGCTTCCCGTGAATATGCTGCTGTCAGCCTGGGCGCGGCATGGGCAGCAGTGGCCGCCTCAGCCGGTGGCAGCGTGGCCCACCTGGCCTCACCCGTTACGGCGCGACTGCTGCATTGTGCCGAATCTGTTATACCGCGCGCGGCCGCCTCCTGTCGTGGCGGCCGGGCCCGCCGCCTCCTGGTGTGGCGGCAGGTGACACGTGTCACCTGCCGCGCCTGCCGCCACTAGTGAGGGGGTCTTTTTTGACAATTTTATCCGTAGGTAGTCTTTTTTTTCAATAGTGTTCGGCAGGGGGTCCTTTTGGACAAAAAATCCCTCCCAACGACACGCAAAAAAAAATTGCTCCTCCCGATCTCCCCACCACCACGGTTTGTTGCCTGTCGTGGCTGATCTGGTCTCTGTCGTGCATCATCACAGGGGTGCCCAAGGAGCACAGTTCCGGTCGATCTGGTCGCCGCCATGCATCATCCTTACTGGAAAGAGAGGGGTGCCAGTACATGAGCATTGGGCTGCCGGCGCAGCTCTTGGGACGCGGTGACTGGGAAGGAGGTCATCGCCCTCAGGCGACGCATCTTGGGGTTGGGATGGACGTGGATTTTTAGAACATCTGCACTCGGACCCTGCTATCCTGGTTGTCCAATATTGCTTTAAGATTTGTGCAACACAACTAACTTTCTATATGAAATTTTCTCTTTTTAGTTTCTCTCACATAAAACATGTCTTGAACTTCAAACCTTTGCAGCGTCGCAAAGTTTTGTATCTAGAATCTAGGATAAATCTTTCAGAATTTTTTGTCAAACATAAATATACAAAATATGATTATTTTAATCTAGAAAATCATAATTTGTATATTTATATTTGACAAAAAAATCTGAAAGATTTATCCTAGATTCTAGATAGAAAACTTTGCCACGCTGCAAAGGTTTGAACTTTTTTTTTTGGAACGAAGACGCTAGAAGCGTCCGGCTTTAAATTAATAAAGCCTGAAAGGCAGCAAGGTTTAACGGTTACACACTAACAGGTTCAGCAACACACCCCATAGGGCAGCAAAAGCAAGGTTCATCGCTACAGAATAAACATCACGGACCAGCAAGAGCAATGACCTAAACAACTAAACACCGCGGAAGGCTCCAAAAGCATCATCAACTCGTCAGGTTTTGTCTTGCCCTCGTCTGAATTGACTTGATACGCTCCATGGCTTCTGTCATACGCTCAGCATCGCGCTCCTTCCCCAGCGGTGTCCACATCTGCAGAAATAGATGGCATTTGAAGATCACGTCTGCAGGGTGGTTAGGAAATTTCTTTTCAATCGTAATTTTGTTTCGCGTCGTCCAAAGTGCCCATAGTAACGCCCCTACGCAACGCCAGGCGATTCTGCTAGAGGTCCCTTTTGTGGATTTTAGGATCGAGACCAATTGTGTCCCCGAAGCGGGATTCCAGTCTGTGTGGAAGGCCTCCCGAACTGCACTCCACACAAACCTGGCCAGGTGGCACCGAAAGAAAACATGATTCACGTCTTCCCCTTGCCCACAGATCACGCATGAGCCGTCGGCCGGACCGTTCCGTTTAGCTATGTTGTCCGAAGTAGGCAGCCTATTCCTAAGCATTTGCCACATAAAGATGTTGATCTTCAGGGGCAGGCCTGCCTTCCACAGACCCTTAGCTATGTCAAGCACTGGCCCTCCAGTTAGCTTGTTATATAAGGACTTCACTGTAAATTTCCCGGACGCTGTCAAACTCCACTGGACAGTGTCAGCCCCCGCCCGAAGGCGATGGGAGCCTAATTGCTGGGTCAGCCCGTCCCAAGAAGTGCGCTCTTCGTTTGTTAGGGCCCTCATAAAGTGGATCGCCGGCGGGTCTACATGTAATGCCTCCCCAACTAGGATGTTAGTATCTGTGGCGATCCTGAATAAGGTGGGATGGCTTTGCCAAAGGGGGAATCGCCCAGCCAATGATCAAGCCAGAACCGAGTGGATAGTCCGTTGTTGGTCTGGAAATTGGCCCCTAAATCGAAAGCAGGCCGCACCGCTTGGATCCCTCTCCAAAACACGGATCCGTTGGCCGAGGCTGTGAATGGGTTCCCATGCGGGAAGTACTTGGCTTTAAGCAACTTTGCCCAGAGCCCCGACTCATCTTGGGGCAGCCGCCACCACCATTTGGCTAGAAGGGCAACGTTCATAAGTTTGGAATTTAGGATTCCCAATCCCCCAAATTTCTTAGGCCTACAAACCGCCGCCCACTTGACGAGGTGGTACTTCCTTTTGATGCCAGTTCCTTCCCAAAAGAACCTGGATCTAGGAGTGTCTAGCTTGGCATGTACCCCATCGGCAAGCAAAAACATCCCCATAGTGAAGAGGGGAAGGGAAGAGAGACTCGAGTTTGTGAGAATGAGCCTTGCAGCGGAGGACATGAAACGCCCTCGCCACGGGCTTACCCTATTGGCCACTTTCCCGTACAGGGGCTCCCATTCTAGGATCGAAAGTTTGCGGTTGGAGATTGGGAGCCCTAGGTACTTAATTGGGAAGCTCCCTAGCTTGCAATTAAGGAGGTTTGCGGTACGTAAGCTTTGCTGGTCGTCCATCCCCATGGTTATGACCTCGCTCTTGTTAAAGTTGATTTTGAGTCCGGAGAGGAGCTGGAAGGCTAGTAGCAAAAGTTTAGTCGAAGCAATACTGTGATCATCTGGCTTAAACAACAGCAGAGTGTCGTTTGCGTATTGTAAGTGAGTCACGCCACCCGGGATGAGGTGTGAGACTAGCCCCTTGATGTGACCGGCCTCCCTGGCCTTGGTCAGCATGGCTGCCATGGCATCAGCCACAAAGTTAAAGACAAGTGGGGATATGGGATCGCCCTGTCTAAGCCCTTTCCTGTTACGGAAATATTTCCCCATCTCGCCGTTGACAATGACCGAGGTGTTGCCACTCGAGATCAGACTCATGATCCGGTGAACAAACCCTGCCTCAAAACCCTTTTTGAGGAAGACCTCGCGAATAAACTCCCAGTTTACGCGGTCATAAGCTTTTTCGAAGTCTAGCTTAAGGATAACACCCTGCTCCTGTGATCGTTTTAACTCGTGGATAATCTCCGTAAGAGCAATGGGCTCTTCCAGGATGTTCCTACCCTTAAGGAAAGCAGTTTGGCTCGAACTAATGACTTGTTGGGCGACCGGCGCTAGCCTAGAAGCATAAGCTTTGGCGCACAATTTAAAAGGTACATTGATGAGCGTAATCGGCCGAAACTGTTTGATAGATTCTGCCCCTTTGACCTTGGGGATTAGGCAGATGGCCCCCGTAATTTAGACGAGATAGGTCCACCGTACCTAGGGCGAAGCCGTTTATGATCGCTTGGAATAAGTCCCTAAGCAGCGGCAAAAAGCGCTTGAAAAACTCCACCGGCCAGCCGTCAGGCCCTGGGGCCGTGTCGTTCTTCATACCCGCAAGCGCGCAATCAATCTCCTGGGCCGAAAAGGACACCATAAGGGCGTAGTTTTCCTGCTGCGAGACTCGTTCGTGCATGCCCCAGAAGTCTGCCCTTAGACTTAGGTTTTTCACCTCAGTTGTTCCCAACAGCTCAACGAAGAAAGTTAAAGATATATTTCGCTATTTCGTTCTGAGAGATCAACGTCCCACGTTCTGATTGGAGCCTAAGGATAGTGCTCTTCCGTTTGCGACCGTTAGCGTAGGCGTGAAAGTATCCTGTGTTTGCATCGCCTTTCACTACCCACTTGACACCACCCCTACGGCGCCAATATTCCTCCTCCGCCCTGAGAATAGCCAGGACCTGATGTTCAAGAGAGTATCTTAGCTCCCATTCGTCACCAGAGAAGGTTCTAATATCCGCCTGTGAGTCGAGGGGGGCTATATCTGCCGTAATGCGCTCCCTCTCCCTTTTGGACTCGCTACCATGGTTAGCCCCCCAGTCCCTAAGGAAAGCACGCAAAGCCGCAGCCGCTGAGGACTAGAACTCAACTGGTCCTCGTTGACGCCCTTTCTGGTTGCCGATCTGGGACCAACGATTTGTGACTAGCTGGCTGAAACCCTCATGTTCGAACCAAGCTGTCTCAAAGAAGAATCTATGGCTACGGCGTTGTCCTCCCCTGAGGACAGAATCAACGGGACGTGATCAGATCCTATGCGCGTTTCCGCCACTAAAGTACAGAGAGGAAACAGCGCCTCCCAGTCACTAGAGCAAAAAACGCGGTCAAGGACACATCTGATTGGCTCACGTTGCTTGTTAGTCCAAGTGTATCTGGCCCCAGTACGTGCGATCTCCCGAAGGCAGCGGACGCAATGGCATTATTGAACATGGACACCCTAGCCCAGTCAATATTGTTGTTGCTCTTGTCCGCCCCCGAGCGGATCAAGTTGAAGTCACCTCCTACCACCACTGGTAGGTTGGACGATTGTTTGGCCCCCACCATAGCTGTGATTTCATCTAAGAAAATAGCGGACCTCACGTGATCCGCCGGCCCATAAACACTCGCGATCACCCAAGAAGCTTGGGAGACCTGGTGACGGACAGTGGCAGCTATATAGAACGTGCCGACCTCCCACGAAATAACCTCGCACACATCCTTGTTGCAACCCATCAGTTGACCCCCAGAGAGGCCGACGGACGGAATCCAGAACCAATCAAAGCGCTGGAGCGGATCGTACGCCAAAAGGTCTCTAAAGGAGAAGTCGGCCTTAATTGTCTCCTGGAGCGCCACAAAGTCAATGTGTTCTTTGGACATGTACTCGCGGAGCTGCGTGCGACGCCCCCCGTGCCCGCATCCGCGGATATTCCAGAAGAAATAACGCATTAGATAATCCTGTTACGCAAGCGGACTCCACGGGAGGAGACCGCCTTGGCCACACGCTTCCTAGCCGGCTTTCGACTGGAAGAAGGCAAGACCGAGGCCGCCCCGGCCTCAGCTCCCTCAATGGGCATGGCGACAGCATCAGCCCCTACTGATGCTGCATCCGTGGCTTCGACCGCCTGAGCAGCCGCGCACCTGGCGGCTGCTTCCGCGAGGGCGGCCTGGGCCTCTTCGCGCGCGCGCACTAAAGAAATCAAATCCAGAGACGAGGAGTCTAGCGCTACGCCACTATCATGCAGAATCTCGGCGAGATGCTCATCAGAGAAAGCATTCAGAATCTTAAAGGAGGGGAGAGGGTTACCTGTCGTGTCCATGTTCTTGTCAGCAGCACGAAGCTTTGCACTTTCCAGAGAGGTCATGTCTCCGAGCTTGGCCTTGACGCGAGCGCTAGGAGCCCGAGACGACACCGGAGTTGCCCTAGTACGCTTGGCCTTGACTGCCGGCCCTGACGCCACCAGAGCCGCGCCCAAATCGCCTCCCAGCGCCGAAACCGACCCAACATGTTTTGTATGAGAGAAACAAAAAAGAGAAATGTGTTTGCACGAATCGCGATGCGTAGAATGGATGGCTAGCTAGGGAGGGCCTGGGTGCAGGTGCTCTATTATATGTTTTCGGGGTTGGGATAGGATGTTGTCCGGGCTGTGGTGTGCTCACCTCCTCGAATTCCATAGTCATGGTCGGAGCTGTGTCGGGAAGAGTAACCCACGGTCTATCCAGAGCAATGTGGATGGAGCAGCCAATCGGGATCCCACCCCACTGCCTCTAGTGATTGACACTAGCAGGTGAAAGAGGGAAGATGAGGACTTCAACGCTGGTAGGAGGACGAGACATGGTGAGGTAGGTCATGCCGGTGTCCGTGGAGTGGTACTTGTGGGAAGAGTCCTCACACATGCAACCTTCTTCACCCGATTGATGTCACTCGTATCATCATAATTCTATCCATGCATTATTTCCATCATGGGGCGAGTGCTGCAGCGGATGACCGGGCGATCATAGATCGACCAACATAGCAGCCACCACCCTGAGAGCACAAAGCGGCCTGTGGGGAATCTGCACATGCCGTTGTGACACCATCGGATGAGGTCATTTGTCGACGCTCAAAAGGAGGCCGCCATGGGCGTCCACTTCAACGACCTCCCTCAACAGGTACCATCACACACATCTCCTAGCATACCTCTACTTCCATCTACCTAACCAATCATCATTGTAACGCATTGACGCCATTGCAACATGTTCCACCAAAAGCTAAGTTCCGGTATTAGAACTATTTCTTGTGTAACAGTATGATCCATTTTCTATTTATCATGTTTGGAAGAAACACCATTTCTGAATAATTAGGCTAGTGAGGTCACAAGGTAAGGAAAGATAGATATTACTTATACCACTCATTTTCTGTCTGACTGTGTTGAGATGTTTACATATTACATGTAGCTTTATATAGATGTTCCAGAGTTACTTCAGCCGGTATGATTAGCTAGACAAGTAACTGATTTAGGGAGCTAAGTTGAGGTTGTAAGTGTTTCTTTCCTTCTACCATATATTATATGTTCAATCTTAGGATGTAAGTTCATGTACCAAATTGAAAACACACACACACACAGAGGAAAGTACTCCCTCCGTCCCAAAATTCTTGTCTTAGATTTGTTCAAATACAGATGGATGTATCTGTATCTAGACAAATGTAAGACACGAATTTTGGGAGAGAGGAAGTAGCAAAGAAAATACGCAGAAGAACTGTGTTTTCGTTGGTAGAGGAAGGGTGTGGTCGTGGCAGTTCATTGATAGAAAACACACACAAAAGTTGAGGTTAATTTGGTGATGATACTGCTGCATGCTCCTCGGGTGCTCGTTCTCCCGTGAGGTTTGGTACCACACCCTGTTGCTGCTGCGCCTGCACCGTTTCACTCCGTCTGGCGCGCAAGCGCTGCATGAATGGTGGCCTACAATCTCCTCTTCAGTCTCCGGCGCGCACCGCAAGGACCTCAACACTATCATCGCTGCCACGCTCCGATTCATTTGGCTAGAGCGTAACAATAGGGTCTACGAGCATCGGGCCTCCTCTGCGGCTTGTGTTGTTTCCACCATTCGTGTCGAGCTACGAAAAACCGCTCGAGTCGAACGTGGGCATGTCTTTCAAATACTCCCTCCGTCCGGAAATACTTATCATCAAAATGGATGAAAATAGATGTATCTACAACTAAAATACATCTAAATACATCCATTTCAATGACAAGTATTTTCGGACGGAGGGAGTACATTAGATCTTGCTTTCCAGTGTGCGTTGCGGCGGCTCTCGCCTGTGAGCTTGTTGTATTATTCCTTGACTCCTTATCTTAATGGAAAAGACATGCAACACTTTTGCATGTTCTTGAAAAAGAAAACTCCGATGGCAGGATGGGATCGCGCATGCGTACGTGCATCTGAGACCAATTATTTTGTCCAGCACGTGTGGAACCTCAGACTTGTCCTATTTTGGAGTACGTAGATACAGTTCTTGGTTGCATCTCCAATCATATGAGCCCTTTGGTCGCACCAACTTACAAAATATTCTAGTCGTACATGCATATAGAGAGATAGATAGACTAGTGTGAATTGATATATATTGCGTAGATGAATGAAGTCATGAGCAACACACTACGCACTTTATTTGAGGAAAACTTTCCTGGACTAGCTTTATAAAATTACTAACGAACGAACACACTTATCTATCTAAGCATATACATTCCTTTATGCGTGTAGCTCCATTGCTGATGAAGTCATGAAGACGGGCAATCAGGATTACATGATGGGCAATTTGCTTGGCATTCATGCACATGATGCCAACACGGACTGCCCGGCAGCTCGACACAGCAGTAACAACTTTTCCAGACGAACGGGTCATTTGGATGATCGCAGTCCCTCCTGACACAAAACTTCAAGGTGAATTTGCTTTCATTCAGCGATGAATCCACAGCGGTGGCGTTTGCAGTTATGTTGGCGCCAGGATGTTCTTGGTTGCTTCTTGTAGCCACAAGACGACCTGCCACGTAGGTGTTTGTTAGAGTACAGTGCATAAATTCAACTTCAAGACGACCTAATATGCAAAGTAACAAGAAACGGAGGGAGCACCTCTAGAACAACTGGACGGAGGCATCAATTTATGTGAGAGAATAATATTATATACATAATATAATATGCTGTTATGCCTACATTGTCCGACCGCGAAAGGCACCCGACGAACAAGAGAGTAGCCACGCACACCAGACTGCTCCCTCTCATGTTTGATCTTCAGCTTCTGGAATTCGAATGAAGTATGAGAATTGAGAGGCAATGGCCATGGACCCCTCTGGCCGCAGTATATATAGAGGGTATGATTTTAATAAAAGGGATATGTTGCCACATTCCATGCATGCATGACGTACGATTTGGAGATCGCACATTATAGCTGGCGATCACTCAATTGTATGCATTGTATGTGTGAGATACCCCTGATTATGAATGTGTGATTTGTCACCATGCATTTCTGCAGCAAAGAGAAATTGTGATTTGTTACAATGCATACATCCGGTTACTATCAGCAGGATTTTTATGTATCCGGTGATTAGCATATTTACGCTATTAGCCCAAAAAATAAAAGTTTGATGGTTTTAGTCTCCTCTGTTGAGTGGTATGCTTGTCCTTTGAGCTTTTAGAGAAAAGGCATAAAGCCTGACTTCAAATTGATAAAACCAGCAACGGCGGCTAGGATACAACAGTACCGATACAAAGCCGAAGCTTGAAGAGAAACTGAAAAATAACAGGAGGCACTCGCTCACAATCCAAAACTACAAAAGCAGAGCAATGGTGAGCAGGGCACCACCACAGCGAAACCAGGAGCCGCCGGAGAGCTCAACCCAAACTGGAACAGCAGTGCACCTGCAACCAAAAGATTGTAAAAGTGAGGCCGAGAGGAACCGGGCTGCGTGGAGAAAAAGCGCCGGCTCAAATGCTCGCCTCTCCAAACCAATACCGAGGGGAGATCCAATCACCCCTACGTCCGAGCCGTGCCACAACACGCAGACGCCGTACACCGGCCGGCTGCCCAGAGCCGAACATGACACAAAGCCGCTGAAGGATTGGAGGGAAACCGCCTCGCCACCACCATAGCCGTAATGTCGGAGAGCAGACCACCACCGCCGCCACCAAACACCTTGCCACGAGACCACAACCTCAACCTTCCCTTGAACGACGCCTCCAAGGAGGACCGAGACGCCACAATGCCATCGTCGTTTGGACAGTAAGGCCAAGGCTTTCACTCGGGGGTGTGGGAGAGGAGAGGAGGGAGGGTGATGAGGAAGACCGACATGCCCTCAGGAGGGAGATCGACACCGGAGCACCGCTGTCGTTGGGGTCGTTGGTAGGTTGACCAAGGGCTTTCCCCATTCCAGAACGTCCACCACACCACTCTCATGTGCCAGATTTGGCAGCCCGAAGGAGCAGAGACCAGATTGGAGAGGGAGGACCATGGCAAAGAAGAGGAGACCAGGAAGAAGAGCAGCCGAAGCCAACAGCGCAACCCACAGCTGTGACGAGCCTCCACCGTCCCACCGCCGCCCACGTGGCCAGTAGGGATAGCCAGCACAGGCGGCGCCATCCGCCGGATGAGATCAATGCCATCCTCGCCAATCAGGGCCGATGCCCTAAGATCCCAAAGCCCCCTTCAGCGCAGACCAGCGGAGATCCTCACTGCCATCTTCACCGGTAGACGCGCAGCAGCGCCGACGAGCGCCTCGGGCGGCGGCGGGGAGGGAGGGGTGGCGTCGAGGATAGCATTTGGTCGCGGATGACACTGAGTGCTGGGGGAGCCTTCCTTGTTTTGTCCTTTGAGCTTGTTGTTATATAAGTTTGTTAGAGCATATACAACCCGGAGTCCTCAAGCATTCGTGCACATCTAGCGGATGGCCCGATCAGTAACTGGTCACAAAATCTTGACACAGCTGCACCTCTTACACTGGCCCTATACGACTGGGATGACCAACACCTCTCATAACCAACTCATATCTTGACACCCGTTATTACCCAACTGTCTGGTGAGGACGCCACTCTCGCGCGCCGCCTGAGCGGCTAAATCCGGCTATTTAAGCCAGAGGACGACCCCCAACCCTAGTCGCATCCCATTTTCTTCTCCTCCATGCCGCTGACCCCACATTCGCTCGTAGCTCGGAGCTCGCCGTCCACCTGCGATGGCATGGGAGCGGATGACCACCTATGCTATGCTCTCTCCAAAGCGCTCCCTGCATCTCATAGAGGAGATCCAGATGCGGCGCACCGCTCGAATTGCAGCCGGCTAGCCTCCAGACTTTCCGGAGCATTAGGAAGAGGACTATGATGACGAACATGCGTCGGACACAGACATGGAGGAGGAGGAGGACGACGACGACGACGAACAGACGCCAACGCATCTTGCTCTCGAAATTGGCATGGGCGGGTGAGCGACACACAAGTGGAGTATGAGGTCACCCAAGCGAAGAAGGCGGCGGAGTAGCAGGCCACCTCGACTCAATCCAATCGAAGGCGGAGGTGGAGGCCAAACACCGCTACCCCCATGAGGCACAGACGAGGAGCCGGACTTGGCGGAGGCGGCCAATGACCAAGAGGTGGGTCTGTCCGGCAGTCTATATCTCCGACTATGAATTGTACATAGCTTCCGTGTTACATGGTATAGTATGGATTTGAGGTATACGGTTGCACCTGACTAAAAATGAAGGGTGACGATGAGTGGCGGTATTTGTCATAATGCTCTTATGGAGTCTTGTATGCACGTCATGTTGTGTTGGGCGTGGCGTGCAGATGAAGAGCTTTTTGAGCTTGTTGTTTGCTCAAAAAGAAATATCTCTCTAGCATGCTCTCCTTTTTCTTTGCGTTTTCAGTTTTGAACCTCATGTACAACTGTGTGTTGGTGGTTTCTTTAATGACTATCGACGAGGAGGCTTGTTGTTTAAATAAAACGTCTAAAAAATGCAAGAGAAAAATATGTCCATTCGACGTGACGATGGAAAAATATATAATTAACTCCTAGAGGGTAAATTTCTCGTTTGTGATAAGGTTTTCTCCCATTTTATAAATCAGTTAAGCCTGAGGTGATAAAGTTTCCCTCTATGGAGCTTGAACATTCTAATATTGAACTGGATTAGCAATGTCATTTCAAATGTTTACGATCATTTGGCTAGTTCACTTCGTTAAATACACGATGTATCACTATTATAATGGCCACTTCATTTCGTAAGTTTTTTCTAGAAACGGAGGCAAAGATTGTCTCATCTATTAATTAAGCAGAAGAGCAGGGGCGGAGTCAGGATTTAAACATGAGGGGGGCGAGAGAGATAACATACTTGAGAGGGCCAATACATGAATTTAGTCTCAAAAGTAGCATTGATACGAAAGCATTGGAAACAAATATTTGACAGTACAAAATGTTACATCTCTATTAGTTTAAATTTAACTTTATGAATACGTCAGATGGATATGTATTTTGGGTAGCATGAATATTGCAGCTGGAAGCATGCCTCTTAAAAATAAATATTTTTTTTGTTATATTCCTCTTCTTCATAATTCAACCATTGAAACATTGGACAGAGTCTAGAATTGGAATTCTAAATTGTAACCTTGCCATATCTAATAGGTAGATCAAACTATTTTTATATGTAGTTGGACTAGTTCATCATATGTCTATCTGATCAGAAAAATCTACTCGGAGTTTGTTGTATTGCGATAATACCAGTGACGTACCTTAAATTGTGCCAAAATCAGTTGATGAAGCAGCCCTTTCGTGTCTTCGTGTGCCCATGCACCGCCGCCTGCCGGATCTAGCTGCTCCTTATCGACGACTCACCGACCTGCGGCCAGACAACGCAGCTCCGACTCTGACGGAGAACTCAGAAGAACAATACCAGGCACGAGTGGCGCCATGGAAAATCGCCGAACGGACCACCTGCAGTCAGTCATTATACACCACAGGACCCCGCCACCGCAGTTTCGACTCCACAGCAACAAGCAAACCGAGGCAAAACCGTGGGCACGCCGGAGAAGAGCCGACTACCGCAACCATTGCCACGTCGCCGACATCGCTCCCACCATCATCGTTGCCTCAGTAGTCTGGTCGCCACAGTGATTCTCTCAGGGCCGCCGCCCCGACAGCCACCGCTCCATCGCGCCCAGCGCAATCAACCGGCACGGCCTTCTGGGGCCGCCGCCCCGACATACCACCGCTCCCCTTGAGTATCTAGCAACGCCGCACAACCCAGCTGTCCGCAGTGCACGCTGCTCAGGGCAACCGCTCGCAGACCACGAACGTCGCACCACATCCGGGGTCACCGCCCCGACGTAAAGTCAAACCACCCCCTCTGGGGCGCATCGACCGAGCCGACACCCCTACCACCCAAGCGGGACAAGGATGCCACACAACCAATGTCGAGATAGAGCCCCACCTCATAGAGCTATCACTCACATTGTTCCCGAGATCGCCATCTCGACGCACAATCAGAAACCACTCGAAGCCGCCGCCCCGACGTCCACTATCCCCGACGATGAAGAGATCCATGCAAACTGCAAATGCTGACTCTCCAAGGTGATGCCCCAAAGAAGGAAACGACGTAGCCACCGTCATCGCCCGCCTCGACCATCCGAAGCTAGGGATTTCTCCCGGAGAGTCATGTAATGCAGCTCCACGGCAACACCTTCAAGAAAGGGAACGACACCATGGCCATGGGCCGCTATTGCCGGCACCGACCCAAGGTCAGTGTTGTACTTTCGCCCGGAGCTCCTCCACACCTCCGAATCCGAGCATATCCGAAGCACTGCACAGCACACAATCCCCATGGTCGACGTCCACCGGCTCCACCTTCCCGCTGCGCCAAGCTACCTCCATCGTCGACCACCAAGCTCACGCGCGTCACCACCCCTCGCAGCACTTCCGGCCGGAACAAGCCCATTCTGCATCCACGCCAGGCCACCGCCACATAGGCCAACCTCCTAGCCACACCCCTCCTTCACACCAGATCCAGAAGCGCCAGACCACCGCCGCCTGCCGTTGCAGCAGCACCACGCAGAGCCGATGAGCAGAGTCGCACGAGAGGTCCCCGCAGGTGCCAGATCCAGCTGCGCCCAGCCAAGCCCAGCGACCATGCACGCGCCACCAGCACCCAACCTCCGGAGCACAGGGACGCCGACCAGCACCGTTGCAAATCTGGAGAGGACGCCGCCCGCAGCCGAAGACCGCACCTCGCGGGATCCCGCCCCGAGCGCCGCCTGGATGCTAGACGTGACACCTGTCATGGTTCTAAGGCTGACAGATGAAAGGGGGGTAGGTATGGAGAGGCAAGATCTCATCTATGGTGAAGGTGTACACACGAGATTTATGAGTTCAGGCCCTTCTCGGAGGAAGTAATAGCCCTAAGTCTCGGTGCCCGGAGGCGGCCGACTGGATTATATGTGTGTGATGTTACAGGGGGTGCGAACCCTTGTCCCAGAGGAGGGGGGTGGCTTATATAGAGTGCGCCAGGACCCCAACCATCCTCCATTACAAGGGACTTAATGTACATAAAGTAGGGGCGCAACTGATAACGCCAGCCATAAGTATTATTAATGACTTTAAAGACTATGAAGTGAATGTCCAACCGTTGCAGTGCTGAGTGACTCCTGGCCTTCAGTAGGTCGAGCGATTCCTCATATGGTCGAGTGACAACAGGTAGAGGGACACCCGAGTGGTATGACTGGTCGAGTGGATTGCACTCGACATCTTCGACTGGGGGTTCCTTCTTGCCTCTTGGACTTCTTATCTTCCAGGGTAGTGACCTTGGGTAGGACGTATAGGTCAGGCCTATGACCCTACCCCAGGTCTGTATCTTCATTAGTAGCCCCCGAATGGATTAAGGTTTGAGTGGAAAGTAGGTTGAAGTTGAATTTGTTCCGAGCTTTACTCCCCGCGAGTGTTTTACGCAGGGTGGAAGATTTACGTTGGTACTTCAGCATTGACTCAGTCGCCATGATCCATTCAGAAAGTTGCCGACTGAACTTGTAGCATCATCCGCCGAGTGTTGTATTGGAGCACGCGAAGAAGCCGAAAGGCAAGCAGCAGAACCGTGGGCCGTCATCGCGCGCGGGGCTGCCGCTAGGCTGGATCCAGGGTGATTGGATCCGGTCCTCGCTCCGGCAAGAAAATCTGGATGAGATGGCGGAGTCCAGGATGATCGCCAAGGGTGCAGCAAGGCTGCCGGAGGGGGAGACAGAGCCGCGGCCTCGACCGGGTGAGTGTGTACTGCTCGCCACCCACGTCGACCGGGGTTTTTCGCTCCCTTCGCACCCTTTCTTCCGGGGCTTCCTGAACTTCTTCGATGCCCAACTCCACCATTTTTCTCTCAATACCATCATGTACATTGCCGCGTTCGTGTCGATGTGTGAAAACTTTTTGGGGTGCCGACCGCACTGGGGTCTTTTCAAACATGTCTTCACCATCCGTTCCCAGTCGGTGAAGAAAGAAAAAACGAGTGACTCAAAGACCCATGTCATCTAGATGTGCGGGGGTTTGGGTATCCAAAAGAGGCATAGGAGTTCTTTCCCTGCTATGACTCTCCCTGAATCGGTTAGAGGTTGGCAGTCAACCTGGTTCTACTGCCAGGATGTTCCAACTCCAGGCCAGTCAACTGGCCTTCCCCGAAGATGTTGGTTGAGAAAGTGGTCCAACTGATTAACGAGGGTGTCACTGGCCTGGACCTGCTGGAAGTATTCCTCAGTCGACGCATCCAACCTCTTCAGGCCCGTGACCATCCCATGTGGCTATACTCCGGGTCCGACGACACCGCTTAGGTTCATCCAGAGGAAGTACCACCCAAGACCATAGCCATGTGGTTGAAGAGCAACACAGGTAACCAGGACAACCCCAGAGGAGCTAGGCGAGTCATCCCCTTCAGTGACGACAATCAGCCCGACAAGGTATGCTCTCTATTCCGACTGCCTTTGCATACATATTCTGACTGTACTTGACCTCGACTGACTTTTACTCGACCTTTTGTCTTGTAGGTTTTCATTGACATGTATTCGATGCCCAACGGTGAACAAGCTCTGGAGCAGGACCAGGAGGGAGAGGCCAACACGGAGGAGAGTGGTGAATGGGAATCTTCGGATGAAGACGAGGAGGACGAGAGCGAGGAATCAGATGACGAGGAAGAAGTCGACTCACCGCCGCGCTCTGAACGCTGATCTAAGGAACACCATGACCCGGTGGGCGGGCACGGAAGAACGTGGCTCCAAGTACCCACACGCAGAAGCGCACTCGGACATCGACTCCGGAACCGACAGAGAAGGTTGCCAAGCAGCCCAAGGTTGCTCCTCCAAAGACTCGGAAGACTTTGTTGCGGGTCAAGATAGACGTCCCTGTTGCTTCGGGGTGAGTATCTTGCTTGCATTTATCTAGGCGACTGAAGTTTTTGTTCTAACCAACTGGATCATGTATCTTTCTAGCCCCACCTCTACTGCCACTGACATGGATATCGACAAGGCTCCAGGAGATGAGGAGACCGACGATGTGGCCACTTCCCGAGCTGGTAAGCCTATTCGACCAGAGTTCATTTAGTCGATTGGATTGTTAGTCTACTGAATTTCCAATGTTTCTCTCTCTGCAGTTCAGCGAGAGGTCGTCATGCTTCCTGACGATGAAGAAGAGGAAGTGCCTCTACAGGAGAGGAGGAGGAGAGGTGGGGGCTCGAGCAGGAGAAAAGTTGAAGTTCAAGTTCCTTAGTCGACACTGGCGCTTGAGGCGGTCGTCGAGCGTTTCGGAGATCGACCAACGTCACATTTGCCAGCCCGTTGACGACTGATCGTCCATCGGGGTCGACTGCTCCGGTTATTGCCACTCCAGTGCAACTCCACTCGTCTGACCCAGTAGTTGCTTCGGCTCCCTTGGAGCCATCACTCTTTGCTGCATATCAGACCCCAGACGATTCGCCAAGTGCTGCCAGGGAGGCTCTTCGCCAGGTGAACCTTGTCATGGAGCAGGTGAAGGTGATGCATGAGGCCAGTCAAGTGGCTTATAATGCCAGCACCACCCTGCAGACCAATGTTCAGGTCAGTGAACATCGACTGAACTTTTTTGAATGTTGTTTTATATCCGATCACCCACTGGGGTGTGCCTGTGTTTAGAGTTTAGGAAATATTACACTTCACTCGACTCGCGCTGAGTCTTTAGTAATCTGTAAGGACCAGTGGGGGCACGCCGAGTGCACCCACTGGGTGTAGTCCCCGAGACCACGGTCGACTGCTGGCAGTCGACTGAGGTCTTAGAATCTTCTCTCTTTTTTTTACTCACACTAGGAAGACCCTGCTGAGTGTTGATCTGAACCAGTGGGGGCATGCTAAGTGCACCCATTGGGTGTAGTCCCCGAGACTACTGTTGAATATTCGATTTAGCAGTAGTCTTATAGTAACTTTCCACTGTCATTGTCTCTTATTTCTGTCGACTGACATATCTCTCTCGCTGACTGTAGAGGTCTTGTGATCTTGGAGCTTGACTTTCCGAGTTAAAGAAGAAGCATAACAGCGTTGAACTTGATCTTGAACTCGTAAAGAAGAACCTCAAGACTGCTCAAGAAGAGATGGCCATCATGGGAGGTAACCAATCGACTCTCGTCCACTTGGTATCTTGCGTCTTTCACTGCTTTTTCTTTCAGTCTCTTTGAACTGAGTGACTTCACACAAGCAGATGTGCGTAGTGAAAACCGTCAACTTCAGGCTCGTCTGAAGAGTGTTGTTTCTTTAGAGAGAATGAAGGAAACTCTGGAGAAGAAGGACCAGGACCTTGCTGCTGCTCAGAAGGAAGCACGTGAGAAGACAACGCTTGTGGACAAGAAGCTGGCTTCAGTCGGGAAGTTGGAAGAGGAGAACGGGAAGTTGAAGACCGCCATCTCGGAAGCCAATCGGGAAATCGAGCAACTGAAAAAGAACAAGGAAGACCTGACCACTGAAGTTGGAGGCCTCAGAGCCAAGACAGGCAAGCTAGAGTCCTATCTAGGACAACTTGCCGCGAAACTAGTTCTGAAGCTTGAAGGTACAGCCGCTCGACTAGTTAATTGTCGTTGATTGAAGTATGTTGTAATATTGTCGACTCACTATTTTTTGTGATGGGACAGAACTTTGCCAGGATTTTGAAGCTGAAACTGGGCGGGTCGAGACAGGTCTCGACCCCATCAATTGTCCTGTGAAGGATGACGTTGCGATGAACTTGCTGCGGTTGGAATCACGCTTGGACGGCGCCGTTGCCTATTTGGCTCGACTGAAGGCTGCGATGACCCGAGTGGACGCTGAACTCTGGCCCCAGGCGGAGCTTTCTCAAGACCTTGAGTGGCTGATGACTTGACTCAATCAGATTCCTGGTCGAGTGCAGGAGTGGAAGAAGTCATCCGCTCGCTGTGGTGCTGACGTCGCCCTATCACTGGTTCGAGTGCACTGCAAGGACGCCAGGGAAGACAAGTTGGCGGCTCTCAAGGCTGTGAATAGTAAGAAGCACACTTTGCAGTCCTTCATGGGAACCTTCCTTGAGGCTGCCACTCGTATTGCGGACAACATTGACCTTGACAACTTCTGTGACCCAGCCAACCCTTCTCCCGCCGAGTGATCGAAAAACATTATGCTTCACCCTTATTTACCTCGGAATGCCGAGTGATTTTGTAATCGTTGAAACTCCTTCGGGCCTGACGCCCAAGTACTTTTAATTCGCAGTTAGAAACCTTTGGATTTATCTGAACTTGGCTTATCTTTGAATATGTTGTGTTTGTCTTCGAGCGGGACTTGCTCTTCACTCGGATTGGTGTTTGTACTCTCGATGCAACTTCTGAGGAAGAGGCCGCAGTCGACCTGTTGGATGAGCCTTGAGCAACATTGATCAGCTCATTAGCGAGGCATTCAGCCATGGCCTTGACGTTCCTGAAAGTAGTTCACCTTGGCACTAGTTGTTGGATGAGCCTTTGGCAGCATTGATCAGCTCATCAACAAGGCATTCAACAATGGTCTTGACGCTCCTGAAAGCGGCTCGCCTTGGCGTCAGCTGTTGGATGAGCCTTTGGCAGTGCGCACAATCTCGTCCTTCTTCTTGATAGCGCGACCCCGGGGGGTGGGGTCGTGGTCGACCCGTACCATTCAGTTAGGTTTTTCAAACTTAGGCGAGTACTGGACTACAGCTAAGCCCCCGAATGAGAGGATTGCTCTCCACTCGGTAGGGTTTTTTACACTTAATCAAGTACTGGACTGTAGCTAAGCCCCTGAGTGAGAGGATTGCTCGCCACTCGGTAGACACTTAGGCGAGTACTGGACTACAGCTAAGCCCCCGAGTGAGAGGATTGCTCTCCACTCGGTA
>NC_041381.1:647962640-647994602 GCF_002162155.2 Triticum dicoccoides | reverse complement strand
AGGCGAGTACTGGACTGCAGCTAAGCCCCCGAGTAAGAGGATTGCTCTCCACTCGGTAGGATTTTTTACACTTAGGCGAGTACTAGACTGCAACTAAGCCCCCGAGTGAGAGGATTGCTCGCCACTCGGTAGGATTTTTTACACTTAGGCAAGTATTGGACTGCAGCTAAGCTCCCGAGTGAGAGGATTGCTCGCACAATCTCGTCCTTCTTCTTGACGGTGCAGCCCCGGGGGGAGGGGTTGTTGTCGACCCGTACCGTCTGGTAGGATCTTTTTAAACTTAGGCGAGTACTGGACTGTAGCTAAGCCTCCGAGTGAGAGGCTGCCTCACCACTCGGTAGGATTTTTTAACACTTAGGCGAGTACTGGACTGCAGCTAAGCCTCCAAGTGAGAGGCTGGCTCAACACTCGGTAGGATTTTTTAACACTTAGGCGAGTACTGGACTGCAGCAAAGCCTCCGAGTGAAAGGCTGGCTCACCACTCGGTAGGATTTTTTTAACACTTAGGCGAAACGGATTCGCAGCTAAGCCCCCCGAGTGAGAGGCTGGCTCACCACTCGGTAGGATTTTTTTAACACTTAGGCGAAACGGATACGCAGCTAAGCCCCCCGGGTGAGAGGCTGGCTCACCACTCGGTAGGATTTTTCTTTTCAACTTAGGCGAAACGGATTCGCAGCTAAGGCACCCACTGGGGGATTTTAGAACATGTAAAAAATGAACAACAATCATTCGGAATACTGTAAAATCATGTCTTTGATAATCAAACTAAAAGGTATTTCTTATTACATCTCAACAGTCTGAAAGCTTAAGAGTAAAAGGGGCGGAGCAGCTCCGCATTCCAAGCGCGTTGCTCATCTTTATTGTGCTCGACGCTGAAAAGATGATATGCTCCGTTGTGAAGCACTTTTGTGATGACGAAGGGGCCTTCCCAAGCAGGAGCGAGCTTGTGTGGTTTCCGTTGGTCCACTCAAAGAACCAAATCTCCTTCCTGAAATGCCCAACCCCTTATGTTTCTGGCATGGAATCGCCACATGTCTTGTTGATAAATGGTCGACCGGATCAAGGTCATCTCTCTTTCGTATTCCAGGAGATCGACTGCATCTTGCCGATCCTGTTTTGCTTCTTCTTCTGAGAAGAGCTCGACTCGGGGCGCATTGTGGAGCAGATCACTCGGGAGTACGGCTTCAGCTCTGTAGACTAAGAATAATGGAGTTCGTCTATTCGACCGATTAGTAGTTGTCCTCAATCCCCAAATTACTGATGGAAGTTTATTGACCCAGGCACCTGCTGCATGCTTGAGGTCACGCATCAATCGGGGTTTCAGTCCTTTCAGAATCAATCCATTTGCTCTTTCAGCCTACCCATTTGACCGAGGATGGGCGACTGAAGCGTAATCGACCCTCATGCCTTGGGAAGCACAAAAGGCTCTAAACTCGTCAGAGTCGAAGTTCGACCCGTTATCCGTGATGACGCTGTGCAGAACACCATATCTGAATATCAATTCTCTGATGAAACTTACAGCCGTACTTGCTTCAAGGTTTTTAATGGGTTCGGCTTCGATCCATTTGGCAAATTTGTCGACTGCTACCAGCACATGGATAAACCTACTCCTGCCAGTCCTCAGAGGTCCAATCATGTCCAATCCCCAGACAGCGAAAGGCCAGATGAGTGGAATAGTCTTCAGAGCTGACGCATGCTTATGGGACATGTTGGAGTAAAACTGACAACCTTCACATTTGTCTATTATTTCTTTCGCCATCTCGTTGCATGTGGCCAGGAAAATCCGGCTTGGTATGCTTTGGCCACGATGGTCCGGGAGGACGCATGGTGACCACAGGTCCCCGAGTGAATATCATTAAGGATCATTCGGCCTTCTTCTGGCGTGATGCATTTCTGGCAAACTCCAGTTACACTTTCTCTGAACAACTGACCTTTTATCACAATAAAGGCTTTAGATCATCGGACGATCTGTCGAGCCTATTCTTCATCTTCTGGAAGTTCTTTCCTAAGAATGTATGCAACGTATGGCACCGTCCAGTCGGGAGTGATGACCAAAACCTCCATGACTAAGTCGACCAAAGCTGGGATTTCGACTTCAGTCGGATCTATGGCGCTCTTAGGCTGTTGGGACTCTTCAGTGAAAGGATCTTCCTGAACTGAAGGTGAATGAATATGTTCCAAAAACACATTGCTGGGAATGGTCTCTCTCTTAGATCCTATCTTTGCTAATTCATCTGCGGCTTGATTTTTCAGTCGGGGTGTATGGTGAAGCTCCAACCCTTCAAACTTCTTTTCCAGCTTTCTTACTGCATTGCAATAACCAGTCATGGCTGGGCTCATGACATCCCATTCTTTCATCACTTGATTGACCACCAAATCCGAGTCACCGTAGACCATAAGGCGACGGATGCCGAGTGAAATGGCCATACGCAACCCGTACAAAAGTGCTTCATATTCAGCTTCATTGTTGGAAGAGTCAAAATGAATTTGGAGAACATAGCTAAGCTTGTCTCCACGGGAGGATACTGATACATCTCCAACGTATCTATAATTTTTTATTGCTCCATGCTACTTTATCTACTGTTTTAGGCAATATTGGGCTTTATTATCCACTTTTATATTATTTTTGGGACTAACCTATTAACCGGAGGCCCAGCCCAGATTTGCTGTTTTATGCCTATTTCAGTGTTTCGGGGAAAAGGAATATCAGACGGATTCAAAACGGAACGAAATCAACTGGAGAAGTTATTTTCGGAAGGAAAGCCACGCGATGGACTTGGAGTGCACGTCGGGAGATACGGGAGGTGCTCACGAGGGTGGGGGGCTCCCCCCTGGGCGCGCCCCCCTGCCTCGTGGGACCCTCGTAGCTCCATCGACGTACTTCCTGCACCCATATATACCTACGTACCCAAAAACTTCCAGAATAGAAGACAGATCGGGAGTTCCTCCGCCGCAAGCCTCTGTAGCCACCAAAAACCAATCGGGACCCTGTTCCGGCACCCTGCCGGAGGGGGATCCCATCACCGGAGGCCATCTTCATCATCCCGGCGCTATCCATGACGAGGAGGTAGTAGTTCACCCTCGGGGCTGAGGGTATGTACCAGTAGCTATGTGTTTGATCTCTCTCTCTCGTGTTCTCTCTCGTGTTCCTCTATGGCATGATCTTGATGTATCCCGAGCTTTGCTATTGTAGTTGGATCTTATGATGTTTCTCCCCCTCTACTCTCTTGTGATGAATTGAGTTTCCCCTTTGAAGTTATCTTATCGGATTGAGTCTTTTATGAGAACACTTGATGTATGTCTTGTCGTGATTATCTGTGGTGACAATGGATATCATTTTCCACTTGATGTATGTTTTGGTGATCAACTTGCGGGTTTTGTGACATTGGGAACCTATGCATAGGGGTTGGCATACGTTCTTGACTCTCCGGTAGTAGCTTTGGGGCACTTTTTGAAGAACTTTTATGTTGGTTGGATGAATCTGAGATTGTGTGACGCATATCGTATAATCATGCCCACGGATACTTGAGGTGACAATGGAGTATCTAGGTAACATTAGGGTTTTGGTTGATTTGTGTCTTAACGTGTTATTCTAGTACGAACTCTTTTCTAGATCGATCCGAAAGAATAACTTTGAGGTGGTTTCATACCCTACCATAATCTCTACGTTTGTTCTCCGCTATTAGTGGCTTTGGAGTGACTCTTTGTTGCATGTTGAGGGCTTGTTATATGATCTATCTATGTTATTATTGTTGAGAGAACTTGCACTAGCGAAAGTATGAACCCTAGGCCTTGTTTCCTATCATTGCAATACCGTTTACGCTCACTTTTACCACTTGTTACCTTGCTGTTTTTATTATTTAAGATTACAAAAACCCATATCTACTATCTATTTTGCACTTGTATCTTCATCTCTTCGCCGAATTAGTGCACCTATACAATTTACCATTGTATTGGGTGTGTTGGGGACACAAGAGACTCTTTGTTATTTGGTTGCAGGGTTGTTTGAGAGAGACCGTCTTCAACCTACGCCTCCTACGGATTGATAAACCTTAGGTCATACACTTGAGGGAAATTTGCTACTGTCCTACAAACTTGTGCACTTGCAGGCCGAACAACGTCTACAAGAAGAAGGTTGTGTAGTAGACATCAAGCTCTTTTCTGGCGCCGTTGCCGGGGAGGCTAGGTAAAGGGTACTCACACTCCGTCACTAAGCTCTTTTCTGGCGAGGTGAGTGCTTGAAGGTATATCTTTAGATATTGCAATTGTATCTTTTTGTTTCTTGTTTTAGCACTATTTAGTTTATAAAAGAAAACTACAAAAAAATGGAATTGAGTTTGTCTCATACGCTTCATCTTTTTAATATCTTTCGTGAGTATGATGGTAAGGAAAATTGTGCTCAAGTGCTAGAAGAAGAAATCTATAAAATGTTTGGCGCTAAATCTTTGAATGATGAGCATGATTGCAATGTTTTTAGTATGAATTCTTTGAATACCCATGATGCTAATGATATGCAAAGCCACAAGCTTGGGGAAGCTATGTTTGATGAAGATAATATATTTTTCCCCCAAGCTTTGATGAGCAAAATTACTATGATGAAAGCATGCCTCCTATCTATGATGATTATTGTGACGACACGTATGCTTTAAAGAATAATGATAACCATGAAACGTGTCATCTTGATCTTAATTTTCAATCATATGATAGTTATTTTGATGAGTTTGCTCCCACTACTATTCATAAGAAGAAATTTGCTTATATTGAGAATAGTAAATTCTCTATGCTTGTAGATCATGAAAAGAATGTTTTAGGTGCTGGTTATATTGTTGAATTCATTCATGATGCTACTGAAAATTATTATGAGAGAGGAACATATGCTTGTAGGAATTGCAATAATGTCAAGTTTCCTCTCTATGTGCTTCATGTTTTGAAGCTATGCTTGTTTTACCTTCCTATGCTTGTTGATTATTGTTCCCCTAAGTCGTTTGATACAAAAATCCCTATGCATAGGAAGTGGGTTAGGCTTAAATGTGCTAGTCATATGCTTCATGATGCTCCCGTTATGTTTCAATTCTTATCTTTTATGTGAGCATCATTGTCATCATCATGCCTAGCTAGAAAGGCATTAAAGAAAAGCGCTTGTTGGGAGACAACCCAATATTTATCCTTACTGTTTTCGTGTGTCCACATTATTATGCTACTGTAGTAATCATGTTTTATAGCTTTTGTTTCAATAAAGTGTCAAGTAGAACCTTTGGGAAGACTTGGGTGAAGTTTACGTGATCTTGCTGTAGAAAACAGAAACTTTAGCGCTCACGAGAATGGCTGCCATTTTTTACTGGAGAGTGATTTTAGGTTGATTGTTTTTGCAGATTATTAATAGACAAATATCTCAGGTCCAGAAATTTATTTCATAATTTTTGAGGTTCCAGAAGTATAGGTTTGATACAGATTACTACAGACTGTTCTGTTTTTGACAGATTCTGTTTTCATTGTGTTGTTTGCTTATTTTGATGCATCTATGGCTAGTATTAATTGGTATGAACCATAGAGATGTTAGAATACAGTATATATTACACCAATATGAATTTAGAATGAGTTCATTACAGTACCTAAGTGGTGGTTTTATTATACTAACGGAGCTTACAAGGTTTGTTTTGAGTTTTGTGTGGTTGAAGTTTTCAAGTTTTGGGTAAAGATTCGATGGACTATGGAATAAGGAGTGGTAAGAGCCTAAGCTTGGGGATGACCAAGGCACCCCAAGGTAATATTCAAGGACAACCAAGCAACTAAGCTTGGGGATGCCCCGGATGGCATCCCCTCATTCGTCTTTGTTCATCGATAACTTTACTTGGAGCTATATTTTTATTCACCACATGATATGTGTTTTGCTTGGAGCGTCATTTTATCTTGTCAGTTTTTGCTTGATGTTAGTTAGAATAATGGTTTGCATCTTTAGTTTAAATAAAAAAGTCAAGGATAGCCTTTGCCATGCTTATTTTGCTAGTATACATGTTTCTGTTTGAAAACAGAAAGTTTACCTCTGTTGCAAAAATTCCCTAGAAAAGTCAGAGAATGGTATAATGTTGAATCTTTTTGCATATTAAGCTCTGATAAATGTATTACAATGGGAATTTTAGTTCATAATTTTTGGAGTCAGGGAAGTATTGTTACTCTTGCATTATTTACAGTCTGTACTGTTTTGGCAGATTGCTGTTAAGGTTGCATTGTTTGCATATGTTTGCTTGTTTAATGATTCTATTTGAGGATAGGAGTATTAAATATTCAGAGGCATTTAGTATTCAGTGTTGAATAATAATTTTAGTGTTTTTTTACAGTAGAATATGATAAGGTTTTGCTTTGGTTTATACTAACCTATCTCACGAGTTCTTGTTGAGTTTGTTGTGAATGAAGCTTTTGATAAAAAGAAGAGAAACCATGATATGAGAGGAATTAAGGAGAAATAAAATCTCAATCTTGGGGATGCCCAAGGCACCCCAAGATAATATTTCAAGAAGTCTCAAGCATCTAAGCTTGGGGATGCCCCGGTAGGCATCCCACCTTTCTTCTTCAATAACTATCGGTTAGTATCGGTTGAGCCTAAGTTTTTGCTTCTTCACATGAGTTGTTCTATCCTTGCATTGTAGTTTTCTTTAGCTTTGCTTGCTGTTTGAATAAAGTATCAAGATCTGAAATTATTAAATGGGAGAGTCTTCACATAGTTGCATAATTATTCGACTACTCATTGATCTTCACTTATATCTTTCGGAGTAGTTTTTGTTATTGTTCTTAGTGCTTCACTTATATCTTTTGAGCGCGATAATTTTTGCTCTAGTGCTTCACTTAGATCTTTTAGAGCACGGTGGTGGATTTGTTTTAAAGAAACTATTGATCTCTCATACTTCACTTAGATTATTTTGAGAGTCGTTAATAGCATGGTAATTTGCTTAATGTTAATATACTCGGTATTCAAGATATGTGAAACTTTCTTTTGAGTGCGTTGAATACTAAGATAAGTTTGATGCTAGATAATTGTTTTGAGATATGGAGGTGATATTATCAAAGCAATGCTAGTTGAGGTGATTATGAATTTAAAGAATGCTTGTGTTGAAGTTTGTGATTCCCGTAGCATGCACGTATGGTGAACCGCTTTGTCATGAAGTCGGAGAACAATTTTATTTATTGATTGTCTTCCTTATGAGTGTCAGTCGGGGATGAGCGATGGTCTTTTCCTACCAATCTATCCCCCTAGGAGTATGCGTTTAGTGCTTTGGTTTTTGATGACTTCTAAATTTTTGCAACAAGTGCATGAGTTCTTTTGATTAATGTTGAGTCCATGGATTATACGCGCTCTCACCCTTCACCCATTGCTAGCCTCTCTAATACCGCGCACTTTTCACTGGTATCATGCACCCACCATATACCTTCCTCAAAACAGCCACCATACCTACCTATCATGGCATTTCCATAGCCATTCTGAGATATATTGCCATGCAACTCTCCACCGTTCCGTTCATATGACACACATTACTTTTGTCATATTGCTTTTTGCATGAACATGTAGTTGACATTGTATTTGTGGCAAAGCCACCCTTCATAATTTTCATACATGTCGCTCTTGATTCATTGCATATCCCGGTACACCGCCGGAGGCATTCATATAGAGTCATATTTTGTTCTAAGTATCGAGTTGTAATTGTTGAGTTGTAAGAAAAATAAAAGTGTGATGATCATCATTATTAGAGCATTGTCCCAGTGAGGAAAGGATGATGGAGACTATGATTCCCCCATAAGTCAGGATGAGACTCCGGACTTCATGAAAAATAAAAGAGGCCAAAGAAGCCCAAATAAAAAAAAGAGGCCAAAGAAGCCCAACAAAATAAATAAAAAGAAAAAAATATGAGAGAAAAAGAGAGAAGGGACAATGCTACTATCCTTTTTCCACACTTGTGTTTCAAAATAAGCACCATGATCTTCATGATAGAGAGTCTCATATGTTATCACTTTCATATACTAGTGAGAATTTTTCATTATAGAACTTGGCTTGTATATTCCAATCATGGGCTTCCTCAAAAGTGCCCTAGGTCTTCTTGAGCAAGCAAGTTGGATGCACATCCACTTAGTTTCTTTTGTTCATCTTTCATATACTTATAGCTCTAGTGCATCCGTTGCATGGCAATCCCTACTCACTCACATTGATATCTATTGATGGGCATCTCCATAGCCCGTTGATACGCCTAGTTGATGTGAGACTATCTTCTCCTTTTTGTCTTCTCTACATCCACCATTCTATTCCACCTGTAGTGCTATGTCCATGGCTCACGATCATGTATTGCGTGAAAGTTGAAAAAGTTTTGAGATTACTAAAGTATGAAACAATTGCTTGGCTCGTCATCGGGGTTGTGCATGATTAAATACTTTGCGTGATGAAGATAGAGCATAGCTAGACTATATGATTTTGTAGGAATAACTTTCTTTAACCATGCTATTTTGAGAAGACATGATTGCTTTGATTAGTATGCTTGAAGTATTATTATTTTTATGTCAATATGAACTTTTGTCTTGAATCTTTCGGATCTGAATATTCATATCACAAGTAAGATGATTTACATCGAAATTATGCCAAAGTATCACTCCGCATAAAAAATTCTTTTTTATCGTTTACCTACTCGAGGACAAGCAGGAATTAAGCTTGGGGATGCTTGATACGTCCCCAACATATCTATAATTTTTTATTGCTCCATGCAACTTTATCTATTGTTTTAGGAAATATTGGGCTTTATTATCCACTTTTATATTATTTTTTGGACTAACCTATTAACCGGAGGCCCAACCCAGATTTGCTGTTTTATGCCTATTTCAGTGTTTCGAGGAAAAGGAATATCAGACGGATTCAAAACGGAACGAAATCAACTGCAGAAGTTATTTTTGGAAGGAAATCCACCAGATGGACTTGGCCTGCACGTCAGGAGATACGGGAGGTGCTCACGAGGGTGGGGGGTGCCCCCCCTGGGCGCGCCCCCCTGCCTCATGGGACCCCCGTAGCATCATCGACGTACTTCCTGCACCCATATATACCTACGTACCCAAAAACTTCCAGAATAGAAGATAGATCGGGAGTTCCGCCGCCGCAAGCCTCTGTAACCACCAAAAACCAATCGGGACCCTGTTCCGGCACCCTGCCGGAGGGGGATTCCATCACCGGAGGCCATCTTCATTATCCCGACGCTATCCATGATGAGGAGGGAGTAGTTCACCCTCGGGGCTGAGGTTATGTACCAGTAGCTATGTGTTTGATATCTCTCTCTCGTGTTCTCTCTCGTGTTCCTCTATCGCACAATCTTGATGTATCCCGAGCTTTGCTATTGTAGTTGGATCTTATGATGTTTCTCCCCCTCTACTCTCTTGTGATGAATTGAGTTTCCCCTTTGAAGTTATCTTATCGGATTGAGTCTTTTATGAGAACACTTGATGTATGTCTTGCCGTGATTATCTGTGGTGACAATGGGATATCATGTGCCACTTGATGTATGTTTTGGTGATCAACTTGCAGGTTTCGTGACATTGGGAACCTATGCATAGGGGTTGGCACACGTTCTTGACTCTCCGGTAGTAGCTTTGGGGCACTTTTTGAAGTACTTTTATGTTGGTTGGATGAATCTGAGATTATGTGACGCATATCGTATAATCATGCCCACGGATACTTGAGGTGACAACGGAGTATCTAGGTGACATTAGGGTTTTGGTTGTTTTGTGTCTTAAGGTGTTATTCTAGTACGAACTCTTTTATAGATCGATCCGAAAGAATAACTTTGAGGTGGTTTCGTACCCTACCATAATCTCTACGTTTGTTCTCCACTATTAGTGGCTTTGGAGTGACTCTTTGTTGCATGTTGAGGGCTTGTTATATGATCTATCTATGTTATTATTGTTGAGAGAACTTGCAGTAGCGAAAGTATGAACCCTAGGCCTTGTTTCCTATCATTGCAATACCGTTTACGCTCACTTTTACCACTTGTTACCTTGATGTTTTTATTATTTAAGATTACAAAAACCCATATCTACTATCTATTTTGCACTTGTATCTTCATCTCTTCGCCGAACTAGTGCACCTATACAATTTACCATTGTATTGGGTGTGTTGGGACACAAGAGACTCTTTGTTATTTGGTTGCAGGGTTGTTTGAGAGAGACCGTCTTCATCCTACGCCTCCTACGGATTGATAAACCTTAGGTCATCCACTTGAGGGAAATTTGCTTCTGTCCTACAAACTTGTGCACTTGCAGGCCGAACAACGTCTACAAGAAGAAGGTTGTGTAGTAGACATCAAGCTCTTTTCTGGCGTCGTTGCCGGGGAGGCTAGGTAAAGGGTACTCACACTCCGTCACTAAGCTCTTTTCTGGCGAGGTGAGTTCTTGAAGGTATATCTTTAGATATTGCAGTTGTATCTTTTTGTTTCTTGTTTTAGCACTATTTAGTTTATAAAAGAAAACTACAAAAAATGGAATTGAGTTTGTCTCATACGCTTCATCTTTTTAATATCTTTCGTGAGTATGATGGTAAGGAAAATTGTGCTCAAGTGCTAGAAGAAGAAATCTATAAATTGTTTGGCGCTAAATCTTTGAATGATGAGCATGATTGCAACGTTTTTAGTATGAATTCTTTGAATACCCATGATGCTAATGATATGCAAAGCCACAAGCTTGGGGATGCTATGTTTGATGAAGATAATATTTTTTGTCCCCCAAGCTTTGATGAGCAAAATTACTATGATGAAAGCATGCCTCCTATCTATGATGATTATTGTGATGACACGTATGCTTTAAATAATAATGATAACCATGAAACGTGTCATCTTGATCTTAATTTTCAATCAGATGATAGTTATTTTGATGAGTTTGCTCCCACTACTATTCATAAGAAGAAATTTGCTTATATTGAGAATAGTAAATTTTCTATGCTTGTAGATCATGAAAAGAATGTTTTAGGTGCTGGCTATATTGTTGAATTCATTCATGATGCTACTGAAAATTATTATGAGAGAGGAACATATGCTTGTAGGAATTGCAATAATGTCAAGTTTCCTCTCTATGTGCTTCAAGTTTTTAAGCTATGCTTGTTTTACCTTCCTATGCTTGTTGATTATTGTTCCCCTAAGTTGTTTGATCACAAAATCCCTATGCATAGGAAGTGGGTTAGGCTTAAATGTGCTAGTCATATGCTTCATGATGCTCCCGTTATGTTTCAATTCTTATCTTTTATGTGAGCATCATTGTCATCATCATGCCTAGCTAGAAAGGCATTAAAGAAAAGCGCTTGTTGGGAGACAACCCAATATTTATCCTTACTGTTTTCGTGTGTCCACATTATTATGCTACTTTAGTAATCATGTTTTATAGCTTTTGTTTCAATAAAGTGCCAAGTAGAACCTTTGGGAAGACTTGGGTGAAGTTTATGTGATCTTGCTGTAGAAAACAGAAACTTTAGCGCTCACGAGAATGGCTTCCATTTTTTACTGGAGAGTGATTTTAGGTTGATTCTTTTTGCAGATGATTAATAGACAAATTTCTCAGGTCTAGCAATTTATTTCATAATTTTTGAGGTTCCAGAAGTATAGGTTTGATACAGATTACTACAGACTGTTCTGTTTTTGACAGATTCTGTTTTCATTGTGTTGTTTGCTTATTTTGATGCATCTATGGCTAGTATTAATTGGTATGAACCATAGAGATGTTAGAATACAGTATATATTACACCAATATGAATTTAGAATGAGTTCATTACAGTACCTAAGTGGTGGTTTTATTATACTAACGGAGCTTACGAGGTTTGTTTTGAGTTTTGTGTGGTTGAAGTTTTCAAGTTTTGGGTAAAGATTCGATGGACTATGGAATAAGGAGTGGTAAGAGCCTAAGCTTGGGGATGCCCAAGGCACCCCAAGGTAATATTCAAGGACAACCAAGCAACTAAGCTTGGGGATGCCCCGGATGGCATCCCCTCTTTCGTCTTCGTTCATCGGTAACTTTACTTGGAGCTATATTTTTATTCACCACATGATATGTGTTTTGCTTGGAGCGTCATTTTATCTTGTCAGTTTTTGCTTGCTGTTAGTTATAATAATTTTTTGCATCTTTAGTTTCAATAAAAAATCAAGGATAGCCTTTGCCATGCTTATTTTGCTAGCATACATGTTTCTGTTTGAAAACAGAAAGTTTACCGCTGTTGCAAAAATTCCCTAGAAAAGTCAGAGAATGGTATAATGTTTAATGTTTTTTCATATTAAGCTCTAATAAATGTATTACAGTGGGAATTTTAGTTCATAATTTTTGGAGTCAGGGAAGTATTGTTACTATTGCATTATTTACAGTCTGTACTGTTTTGGCAGATTGCTGTTATGGTTGCATTGTTTGCATATGTTTGCTTGTTTAATGATTCTATTTGAGGATAGGAGTATTAAAAATTCAGAGGCATTTAGTATTCAGTGTTGAATAATAATTTTAGTGTTTTTTTACAGTAGAATATGATAAGGTTTTCCTTTGGTTTATACTAACCTATCTCATGAGTTCTTGTTGAGTTTGTTGCGAATGAAGCTTTTGATAAAAAGAAGAGAAACCATGATATGAGAGGAATTAAGGAGACATAAAATATCAATCTTGGGGATGCCCAAGGCACCCCAAGATAATATTTCAAGAAGTCTCAAGCATCTAAGCTTGGGGATGCCCCGGTAGGCATCCCACCTTTCTTCTTCAACAACTATCGGTTAATATCGGTTGAGCCTAAGTTTTTGCTTCTTCACATGAGTTGTGCTATCCTTGCATTGTAGTTTTCTTTAGCATTGCTTGCTGTTTGAATAAAGTATCAAGATCTGAAATTATTAAATGGGAGAGTCTTCACATATTGCATAATTATTCGACTACTCATTGATCTTCACTTATATCTTTCGGAGTAGTTTTTGTTATTGTTCTTAGTGCTTCACTTATATCTTTTGAGCGCGATAATGTTTGCTCTAGTGCTTCACTTAGATCTTTTAGAGCATGGTGGTGGATTTGTTTTAAAGAAACTATTGATCTCTCATACTTCACTTAGATTATTTTGAGAGTCGTTAATAGCATGGTAATTTGCTTAATGTTAATATACTTGGTATTCAAGATATGTGAAACTTTCTTTTGAGTGCGTTGAATACTAAGATAAGTTTGATGCTAGATAATTGTTTTGAGATATGGAGGTGATAATATCAAAGCAATGCTAGTTGAGGTGATTATGAATTTAAAGAATGCTTGTGCTGAAGTTTGTGATTCCCGTAGCATGCACGTATGGTGAACCGCTTTGTGATGAAGTCGGAGCACAATTTTATTTATTGATTGTCTTCCTTATGAGTGGCAGTCAGGGATGAGCGATGGTCTTTTCCTACCAATCTATCCCCCTAGGAGTATGCGTTTAGTGCTTTGGTTTTTGATGACTTCTAAAATTTTGCAACAAGTGCATGAGTTCTTTTGATTAATGTTGAGGCCATGGATTAAACGCACTCTCACACTTCACCCATTGCTAGCCTCTCTAATACCGCACACTTTTCACTGGTATCATGCACCCACCATATACCTTCCTCAAAACAGCCACCATACCTACCTATCATGGCATTTCCATAGCGATTCCGAGATATATTGCCATGCAACTCTCCACCGTTCCGTTCATATGACACACATTACTTTTGTCATATTGCTTTTTGCATGAACATGTAGTTGACATTGTATTTGTGGCAAAGCCACCCTTCATAATTTTCATACATGTCGCTCTTGATTCATTGCATATCCCGGTACACCGCCGGAGGCATTCATATAGAGTCATATTTTGTTCTAAGTATCGAGTTGTAATTGTTGAGTTGTAAGAAAAATAAAAGTGTGATGATCATCATTATTAGAGCATTGTCCCAGTGAGGAAAGGATGATGGAGACTATGATTCCCCCATAAGTCAGGATGAGACTCCGGACTTTATGAAAAATAAAAGAGGCCAAAGAAGCCCAAATAAAAAAAGAGAGGCCAAAGAAGCCCACCAAAATAAAAAAAAGAAAAAAATATGAGAGAAAAAGAGAGAAGGGACAATGCTACTATCCTTTTTACACACTTGTGCTTCAAAATAAGCACCATGATCTTCATGATAGAGAGTCTCATATGTTATCACTTTCATATACTAGTGGGAATTTTTCATTATAGAACTTGGCTTGTATATTCCAATGATGGGCTTCCTCAAAAGTGCCCTAGGTCTTCTTGAGCAAGCAAGTTGGATGCACACCCACTTAGTTTCTTTTGTTGATCTTTCATATACTTATAGCTCTAGTGCATCCGTTGCATGGCAATCCCTACTCACTCACATTGATATCTATTGATGGGCATCTCCATAGCCCGTTGATACGCCTAGTTGATGTGAGACTATCTTCTCCTTTTTGTCTTCTCTACAACCACCATTCTATTCCACCTATAGTGCTATGTCCATGGCTCACGATCATGTATTGCGTGAAAGTTGAAAAAGTTTTGAGATTACTAAAGTATGAAACAATTGCTTGGCTCGTCATCGGGGTTGTGCATGATTAAATACTTTGTGTGATGAAGGTAGAGCATAGCTAGACTATATGATTTTGTAGGGATAACTTTCTTCAACCATGCTATTTTGAGAAGACATGATTGCTTTGATTAGTATGCTTGAAGTATTATTATTTTTATGTCAATATGAACTTTTGTCTTGAATCTTTCGGATCTGAATATTCATATCACAAGTAAGAAGATTTACATTGAAATTATGCCAAAGTATCACTCGCATAAAAATTCTTTTTTATCATTTACCTACTCGAGGACGAGCAGGAATTAAGCTTGGGGATGCTTGATACGTCTCCAACGTATCTATAATTTTTTATTGCTCCATGCAACTTTATCTACTGTTTTAGGCAACATTGGGCTTTATTATCCACTTTTATATTATTTTTGGAACTAACCTATTAACCGGAGGCCCAACCCAGATTTGCTGTTTTATGCCTATTTCAGTGTTTCGAGGAAAAGGAATATCAGACGGATTCAAAACGGAACGAAATCAACTGGAGAAGTTACTTTTGGAAGGAAAGCCACCCGATGGACTTGGAGTGCACGTCAGGAGATACGGGAGGTGATCACGAGGGTGGGGGGCGCCCCCCCTGGGCGCGCCCGCCTGCCTCATGGGACCCCCGTAGCATCATCGACGTACTTCCTGCACCCATATATACCTACGTACCCAAAAACTTCCAGAATAGAAGATAGATCGGGAGTTCCGCCGCCGCAAGCCTCTATAACCACCAAAAACCAATCAGGACCCTGTTCCGGCACCCTGTCGGAGGGGGATCCCATCACCGGAGGCCATCTTCATCATCCCGGCGCTATCCATGACGAGGAGGGAGTAGTTCACCCTCGGGGCTGAGGGTATGTACCAGTAGCTATGTGTTTGATATCTCTCTCTCGTGTTCCTCTATGGCATGATCTTGATGTATCCCGAGCTTTGCTATTGTAGTTGGATCTTATGATGTTTCTCCCCCTCTACTCTCTTGTGATGAATTGACTTTCCCCTTTGAAGTTATCTTATCGGATTGAGTCTTTTATGAGAACACTTGATGTATGTCTTGCCGTGATTATCTGTGGTGACAATGGGATATCATGTGCCACTTGATGTATGTTTTGGTGATCAACATGCAGGTTTCGTGACATTGGGAACCTATGCATAGGGGTTGGCACACGTTCTTGACTTTCTGGTAGTAGCTTTGGGGCACTTTTTGAAGTACTTTTATGTTGGTTGGATGAATCTGAGATTGTGTGACGCATATCGTATAATCATGCCCACGGATACTTGAGGTGACAATGGAGTATCTAGGTGACATTAGGGTTTTGGTTGATTTGTGTCTTAAGGTGTTATTCTAGTACGAACTCTTTTATAGATCCATCCGAAAGAATAACTTTGAGGTGGTTTCGTACCCTACCATAATCTCTACGTTTGGTTTCTGCTATTAGTGGCTTTGGAGTGACTCTTTGTTGCATGTTGAGGGCTTGTTATATGATCTATCTATGCTATTATTGTTGAGAGAACTTGCACTAGCGAAAGTATGAACCCTAGGCCTTGTTTCCTATCATTGCAATACCGTTTACGCTCACTTTTACCACTTGTTACCTTGCTGTTTTTATTATTTCAGATTACAAAAACCCATATCTACAATCTATTTTGCACTTGTATCTTCATCTCTTCGCCGAACTAGTGCACCTATATAATTTACCATTGTATTGGGTGTGTTGGGGACACAAGAGACTCTTTGTTATTTGGTTGCAGGGTTGTTTGAGAGAGACCATCTTCATCCTACGCCTCCTATGGATTGATAAACCTTAGGTCATCCACTTGAGGGAAATTTGCTACTGTCCTACAAACGTGTGCACTTGCAGGCCCAACAATGTCTACAAGAAGAAGGTTGTGTAGTAGACATCAGATACCAACACTACCCCAGCACCGGAACCGTTCAGTATCTTGGAGCCATCAAAGAACATGGTCCAATGCTCCGAGTGAACTTGAGTCGGCAGTTGCTTCTCAATCCACTCGGCAAGGAAATCTGTGATTGCTTGGGACTTGATAGCTTTCTTTGCCTCAAGCTTGATATCCAATGGAAGGAGTTCAATCGCCCATTTTGCCACTCGACCAGTTGCATCTCTATTGTTCAGAATTTCAGATAATGGTGTGTCGCTGACGACTGTAATGGAGTAATCATGGAAATAGTGTGCAACTTTCTTCATGGTCATGTAGATTCCGTAGACAAGCTTCTGATAATGTGGATATCCTTGCTTGGATGGAGTCAAAACTTCAGAGAGATAATACACTGGGCACTGAACTTTGTAAGCCTTTCCTTCTTCTTCCCGCTCGACCGTGAGTACTATACTGACAACTTGTTCAGTGGCTGCAATATAAAGCAGTAAAGGCTCTTTGCTGATTGGCACAGCAAGCACCGGCTGGGTGGAAAGCAGGGCTTTGAGCTCTGCAAACGCTGCGTTAGCTTCCTCAGTCCACTCGAACTTATCAGATTTCTTCATCAATCGGTAAAGAGTTAAGGCCCTTTCACCGAGACGAGAAATGAACCGACTCAAGGCGGCCAAACAACCAGTAAGCTTCTGGACGTCATGCACACGCACAGGGCGTTTCATTCGGAGGATGGTATCAACTTTTTCTGGATTTGCGTCGATCCCTCATTCGGAAACGAGGAAACCGAGTAACTTCCCACCTGGAACTCCGAATGTGCACTTTGACGGATTAAGCTTGATATCATACCTTCTTAGGTTGGCAAAGGTTTCTGCGAGGTCAGTCAGTAGGTCGGAACCTTTACGTGACTTGACCACAATGTCATCCATGTATGCTTCCACATTCCGACTTATTTGAGTGAGCGGGCACTTCTGGATCATCCTCATGAATGTGGCTCTGGCATTTTAAGACCGAATGGCATGGTGACATAGCAAAAGCACCCGAATGGAGTGATGAAGGCTGTTTTTATTTCATCGGGACCATACATTCGGATTTGATGATACCCGGAATATGCATCTAAAAAAGACAAGCGCTCACACCCCGCTGTCGAGTCAACAATCTGATTGATGCGGGGGAGAGGAAAGTGATCTTTCGGGCAGGCCCGATTGATGTGCTTGAAATCGATGCACATACGAAGTTAATCGTCCTTCTTAGGGACCATGACTACATTGGCAAGCCACTCAGAGTTGTAGATCTCTCAGATGAACTCTGCTGCTAGGAGCCAAGCCACTTCCTCGCCAATTGCTTTTCTCTTCTGCACGGCGGACCGCCGAAGATGCTCTTTGACGGGTATTACCTTGGGATCGACACACAAACGGTGCTCAGCCAGTTCCCTGGGTACACCCGGCATGTCAGAAGTTTTCCATGCAAACATTTCCCAGTTCTCACAGAGGAACTGGATGAGCGCTTCTTCCTATTTGCTGTCAAGTGTCGTTGAGATATGAGTCGGTGCGGCATTGGGATCGGTCGGGTGAATATGAATCGGCTTTGTTTCACCAGACGACTGAAATGCAGAATCCGTGGCAGGCTTCTTAGCTCGGAGCAAATCACTCGGACCTGCATTCTTCTGATATTCTTGAAATTCAACTCCTGCCATTTGTGCATCGGCAATTTTGGAACCCTTCTGGAAGCATTCCTTCGCTTTCTGCCGATTGCCAGTAACTGTGATCACACCTCTGGGGCCAGTTATCTTCAACTTGAGGTGCATGTAACATGGTGGAGCCATAAAACGTGCGTAGGCAGGCCTACCCAGAATGGCATGATAAGCACTCTGGAAATCCACAACTTCAAATGTCAACTTTTCCTTACGGTAATTCTTGGAATCACCGAAAATCACGTCAAGGGCAATCTGGCCTAGTGATTTGGCTTTCTTTCCAGGGATAACGCCATGGAAACTCATATTGCTCTCGCTAAGTTTAGACATCGGAATGCCCATCCCCTTCAAGGTTTCAGCATAAAGGATATTCAGGCCACTACCACCATCCATTAGTACTTTGGTCAGTCTAGTGCCTTCGACCACTGGGTCGACCACCAACGCTTGCCTCCCTGGGGTGGCTATACGCGCAGGGTGATCAGACTAGTCGAAGGTGATGGCTGTTTGAGACCATTTCATATATGTGTTCGTCGTCGTCGGAGCGACCATATTCACTTCTCCGTTGATAACTTTCAATCGACTCTTGCTCTCAACATTAGCAAAAATCATCAGGGTGGAATTGACTTTGGGATAACCGTCGTCTTCCTCCTCGTCCTCGTCTTTGTCCGACTCTTTTTCCTTCTCACTGGGATGTCTCTCTCGGAACTGCTGGATCAGGAGTCGACATTGTCGAGTGGTATGCTTAGGGTAAATCAGATTACCCTCTTCGTCCTTCTTCGTATGGATGTGACACGGTAAATCCAACACATCATTTCCTGCTTGATCCTTTACCTTCTTAGGGGGCCAGGGCCTTTTAGGTTTTCCTTTAAACTTTCCTTGAGCTAGTGCTGCAATCTCACCGGGTGCTGCAGGCTCGGCCTTACGTTTCTGTTTCCGATTGGAATTACCCCCACCGGCCTCTTGGCCGACTGGTTTACCCTTTCCGCTGCGGAGTCGATCCTCTTCTTCTCCGTTAGCGTACCGGGTGGCTATTTCCATCATCCGAGTCAGAGTCATATCTCCAGTCCAGCCGAATTTCAGGACCAACTCTCAGTATTTGACGCCTTCCTTGAAGGCACACACTGCTTGATGCTCTGATACATTTTCAACGGTGTGATGCAAAGTGGTCCACCTCTGAACGAAATCCCTTAGAGTCTCACTCGGTTTCTGCACACAATGCTGCAACTCTGTCAATCCTGCTGGCCGCTTGCAAGTGCCCTCAAAAGTTCTGAGGAACACTCGAGCAAGCTCTTCCCAACTGTATATACTGCCTGGGGTTAACTGAGTCAACCACGCTCGAGCCGACCCTTCCAACATCAGGGGAAGATGTCTCATTGCCACTTCATCATTCCCGCCACCAATCTGCACCGCCACTCGGTAATCCTCAAGCCAAGTTTCAGGCTTGGACTCTCCAGTGCACTTACTGACTCCAGTCGCCAACCTGAAGTTGGGAGGAATCACTGCAGCCCTGATGACTCTACTGAAACACTCCGGACCTGAAACATGCACTCTGCTGCCAGTCGGACGATCTCTACCAGGGTCTTCTCTATGCGCTCTATTCCAATCGACTAGACCTTGAACGAGGATAGATCTCGCATCAAAGCCTGGCTCTCTTGGGTCGACTGGTGCTCTGCGTTCGTCACTGTGGTGACGTCTATCATCGTACTGCCGAGGTACATATGATGCACTCCTCGGAAGAGGTGTGGGCACTCGACGATGATTGTCGCGGTCGAGTCAGTGATCATACTGCCCACGACCTTCACGCCGCAGGGGCGATCTTGGACTGTTGGCCGACTGAACTGTATCCGCTACCACGGATCTGCTATGAATCCTATTCCGCGACTGAGACACTGTTGTGTTTTGTTCTCCTGCTTCCCGGAGTAAGGCCAGGATCTGCATCAAACCTCTTCCAGCCTCCGACTGGGAAGGCTGAATTGACTTTGCTATTCGGGCCGCAGCTGTGAGATTTTGAATTGGAGTGCGGTATACCTTAGGTGGAGGCGGGAAAATCTGTCGTCGACTAGACTCAGGAATCCGCTCCCGAGCACGCTCGTCGAGAGTGCACTGAAGGTTCTCCAGTCGAGTGTGCTCAGCCAAATTATCGAAGCGCACCTCTTCCAAGGCCCGAGCCTCGGGGGTTTCTCCAATGATGGGTGAATGGAGTGCATCCATGTTGCGGCGACGAAGTTCTTCCCTCTACTGTGAAGAGAGGGGTTCGAGATGCTACTCCTCGTGGACGCGCGATGGATCGCCGCCACCATCCCCGCCGTCCTCACGGCGGAAACCAGGCGGACTACGTGGTCCATTGACCATCAAGACTTCAGCCGCAGGGTCGCTGCTATCGCACTCGGATGCGGTCTTGGCGGAGCCAATCGACAGATCGAACAGGCCGTGGAGAGTTTCGTCATGCTCGATTTCCGCGACTTGATGGGTGGCTGAATGTTGAGCCACTGCGTTTTTCACCCACCGCTGAAGCCGTGACGGATCGGATCGCTTGCAGCGACGAACAGCAGGGAGGGAAGACACCATCGGAGCCAACCGATATTGGGTCGACGACTGTCGGAGAAGGACGCCGCAAACGCACGCGCGAAAGTGCGTCGCCCCTCGGACGGGGAGCGCCTCAACGTCAAGGGGAGCTTCCTGAAGCCAAGCGGAGTCGTCGGCGATGAAAACAAGCGCGCCGAGACGGATCTCGCGGCCCTCAGCCAATCCACCGCTGGAAACCATGATGATGATGATCGGAAAAATTGCAACTTCACCAACAAGTCGCTAAGACACCGGCCCCAAGGTGGGCGCCAACTGTCGTGGTTCTAAGGCTGACAGTAGAAAGGGGGGTAGGTATGCAGAGGCAAGATCTCAGCTATGGTGAAGGTGTACACACGAGATTTGCGAGTTCAGACCCTTCTCGGAGGAAGTAATAGCCCTAAGTCTCGGTGCCCGGAGGCGGTCGACTGGATTATATGTGTGTGATGTTACAGGGGGTGTGAACCCTTGTCCCAGAGGAGGGGAGTGGCTTATATAGAGTGCGCCAGGACCCCAGCCATCCTCCATTACAAGGGACTTAATGTACATAAAGTAGGGGCGTTACTGATAATGCCAGCCATAAGTATTATTAATGACTTTAAAGACTACAGAGTGAATGTCCGATCGTTGCAGTGCTGAGTGACTCCTGGCCTTTAGCAGGTCGAGCGATTCCTCATATGGTCGAGTGACAACAGGTAGAGGGACACCCGAGTGGTATGACTGGTCGAGTGGATTGCACTGGACATCTTTGACTGGGGGTTCCTTGTTGCCTCTTGGACTTCTTATCTTCCAGAGTAGTGACCTTGGGTAGGACGTATAGGTCAGGCCTATGACCCTACCCCAGGTATGTATCTTCATCGACACCTCTAGCTCCGGCCGCCGTGTTGCGCATGCAGCCACAGCAGCCACAGGACCGCAGGAAGGTCCCGGGGCCGCTGCCCAGGCGCCCACACACTGCTGATAGAGCTCGCCGTCCAGGGCCAACGCGCTGAACCAGCCGGTGCCCTCGCAGCGTGAGAGAAGGTGGACCGCCGCCGGCGGCCGCCGCACGGGATTTGCCCGGCAGTGTCGCCCAGCGGCGGCGAGGGGAAGGAAGAGAGTTGGGGGATGGCGGCGGCGGCGCTAGGGTTCGCTCGAGCCGCCCCCCTAGGAGCGACGCGGATGATTCATCTAGCCCTGCTCGCAGTTGCTGGAGTCTGTCGTCGATCTTCGTAAGATTGGAACATTCGACTAGCTGACCACTTGGATAACCAAGCCTCTATATCCGGCAAGGTTTTCGCTTCAATATTGATACACTTGGATGAAAATGACCCATGGTGAAATTTGGACATGGCACGTGCTATTTTTTTGGTACATGATGGTGTACAAATGCGTTGTGTATCCAGGATTTCGTTTCAAATTTTTTGAACTGCTGTGATGCTTCTTTTGGTGGGTTTAGTATTTTTGATTGCATGTGGGGTAAGTTGGGACATGCAACATGCTCTTTGTCCCTGGTTGGTTCACGTGGGCTCGATGAGTTTGATTTGACTACGTCCCTCTTTCTTCTCTGGATATTTGCATGCCTATACCGATCCCGTGTTAAATTTGCATGTGGACAGCGTGATGCTAGCGTGTCTTTGGATTGGGACGAGATATTGCGTGCGTGTCATTTTTTGCACAGGTTCACATTTTTTAAACGTGATTTGTAGAGGTATGTGTGGTGGGTTCCTTCCATATATTTCGTTAGTTCTCTCTCTTCTGGATTCTTCTCCTCTCCTAAAGAAGGCTCCCGTAGAATCTGGTGCAACAGTTCCACCACCCTTATATTTGCTTATAAATAGACTCATCTCCATCCCAATGCTCCATACCTCACCTCTGTCGTGCCATCAGTGCCCCATCATCGAGCTCCCACCCCAGCCTGGCTCTTCTCTTCGTGTGGCCGAGCTGGAATGGAGGGCACGACCAAGATTCGTGGCCGCTAGCGGGGTGCAGCCATGCAGGTCACGCCGCTATTGGCCGTGGAGAACGTGCCCCGCGCGGAAGTCATGATGGGCTCGCCGGAGACGCGCTGGCGGTGGCGCTACTGCGCCTCAAGCGTGTACCAGTGCCCTCTAAGGCGTCGAGACCCGAACGCGGCCGAGGTCTTGGCAGATGGTGCCGAGCTTATCAAGGTCGTCGTCGACGGCACTAGACCGCAGGTAGGGGCCCTCCTCGCGGAGCTTCGCTCCTACGACCTACTGTTCGAATTCGCCACGCCCTAGGTTGCCGAGGTTGCGCCGCTCCAGTTCGCTATCTTCTCCGTCTTCTTCATTTGTCACCGTGCCAATCTCTCAGTCTCAGGTTCCCGGCTTCATCTACATGTTCACTAGCTTCAACGGTGAGTCGTGCCTGTATTGTACGACTGCGCCATCGCTAACCTCGAGGACAGTGATGCCCTCGTGATCAAAACATGCGTCGTCGTGAAGTGCTCCGGCCCTGAGGAAGCCGTAGCATGTGGCCGCTACAAGCAGTCCTCGTCGGCAATACCATGGCCGACAGAGACATCCATCAACAGTCGTCGACCCGGATGGAGGCTCGAAGTTAACGTGGAAGCGCCCGTGGTCTTCCATGGTCGTTGCCAGCGCCTCCTTCATTGCCGCGTCGGCCGTCGGGGGCGGCGAGCGCACAGGGGTCGACCGGAGAAGGGCCACTCCGGGGTTGCGGCCACCATGCCTAGCGGTGGCATCTCCAAGGAAGGTGGCGCACCACCACAAGAATGAACCGAGGGCAGAACTCCACCACCCGACATCAGGTATGCCATATGTAGGACTGATCGATCGATCTGCTAGTTTATTTATTTATTGTTGTTGAGGCGGATCACGGCAGTGGCATTCATGTGAGCAGGAAGGAGGACACGAGGAGGAAGGCCTAGGAGTTTGACATGGTAATGCCCCACAGGTCCTAGATCGGCCTCACCTGTGTCCAACGCTGGCAACATGCCACCGTGCCCACCCTCGCCCTGCCATCCTGTGCGCTCTGCACAACAACGCTAGCCGTGCCTATGGGGGAAGGGCGTCTAGAGCGTCACCCAATCGGCGTCGCTGCATGTGCCTACCACTCCTCGTGGATGTACCTGATGCATCATTTTGTTTTCCAGCCATTCACATTCTTCAGTCTTCATGTTGATCTTCAGTTTACCTCTGTACACGTCTGGGTCGATGCTGCTGCTTTGCGTGAGTTAGTGTGATGTGGTATTAATCTTGGTTTAGTCAGACTGTGCATCTGGTGTATTGAGTCGTATGATTGCATTAAGCAATATTAGTTGGGCATTTATGCAGTACATATCTGATGATACTCATGTTCTTATCGTTGCAATTTCGGGTTGGACCAGTTTCCGTTCTGATTGTTATTACAGTTCTTCTTTTAGTGCAAAAAGTGAATAAGTTCTTTTTTCATTACGATGGAAAGTGAACAAGTTCTGGTTATGTCTAATGACAGCTAAGATACGTACAAACAGTGAGTGATAGTAGTACTTAGATGCTTTCCAACAAGTCTCAAGAACAGTGAGTGATAGGTACAAACAGCTATGATGTTGTATGATGTTGCATGTGTTAGAATATAGAGTTGTAATCTCAACCTCCTTTCTTCTCTTGTATTCTACCCAAACTCTTTCTGTCATAACCTTGTACGTCAAGCCAGGCTTCGGCCACGCATCAATATAAACTACCACGCGGCTCCCTCGATGGAGTAGGAACGCTTCATATCTTTCATGGTAATCAGAGCCACCTCTTCTCATACATCTAGCCACAATCCAAAACCCTAGAAACCACACATCATCGTCTCCATGGCTTCCTCCGCCGGCGTCTCCCTCAACCTTGGATCGCCGCCGTCTGAGAAGCTCGCAAGAGGTAATTTCATCCTCTGGAAGACGCAGGTCCTCCCAGCCCTGCGAGGCGCGCAGGTGACGGGGCTCCTGGACAACACCGATGCCGCTCCACCCAAGATGGTGGAGATCACGAAGGCAGACAAGATCACGGCCCTAGAGCCGAATCCCCTATACGGACCCTGGATCGCCAAAGATCAGCAGGTTCTATCATACCTTCTCAATTCCATGTCTCCAGAAATTCTTGCACAAGTTGTTGGGAAAGATTCCACCTTTGAGCTCTGGACGACGGTGACAAATCTCTTCGCCTCACAATCTCAGTCTCGGATTACTAATCTGAGAATCGCCATCACCAATACCAAGAAGGGCTCGATGTCAAGCTCGGCGTATATGGCGAAGATGAAAAGTCTTGGGGATGAACTAGCTGCTGCAGGTCGTCCCGTATCTGATCCGGAGATGGTGGACTATATTCTGGCCGGACTGGACCGCGACTACGACCCCGTGGTGGCGGCGATCGGCGCTGTCAAAAACATCATCACAGCCGACGATCTTTTTGCCCAGATTGCTGCCTTTGATCAAAGGATGGAGATGCTAGGCGACTCATCTTCAGGCGGGTTCTATTCATCCGCTAATGCGGTCTACAGAGGCCGTGGCCAGTCCCGTGGCAGATCTCGCGGGCGTGGAGGAAGAGGCCGTGGCCGTGGTGATCGTGGTGACCGACAGTCGTCTTCCTCCAATGGAGGCGGCGGATTCAGAGGCCGTCCTCGATAGCAACAGCAATAGCAGGCTCGTGAGCAACAGCATGACTATCCAGAATGTCAGATATGCTACAGACACCATCCAGGAGGTGCACGAGTTTGCTGGTGGCGTTATGAAGAAAACGACCAGGAAGAAAAGCAAGCGCATGCAGCCTCCTATGGCGTGGACACCAACTGGTACGCCGACAGTGCAGCAACAAACCACATCACAGGTGAACTTGACAAGTTGACGATGCGGGAGAAGTACAATGGAGGCGACCAAATTCGCACGGCAAGCGGTTCTGGTATGGATATCACACACATTGGCAGTTCAATTGTTAAAACCCCCGTGAAAAAATTACACTTGACCAATGTCTTGCATGTTCCTCAAACCTCTAAAAATCTTGTTTCCGTTCATCGATTCACTCTTGATAACAATGTTCTTATTGAGTTCTATCCTTATTTTTTCTTGGTTAAGGACTTGAAAACAAGGAGAGTCATTCTTAGAGGACGGCGTGGGAGGACTCTACCCACTCATATCATCATCATCATCATCATCTTCATGGTCCAATAAACAAGCAAATATTGTCACCAAGCTATCTACATCAAGGTGGCATAGTCGTTTAGGTCATCCATCTTCAGTCATAGTTAGATATGTTCTTAGCAAAAATAAACTCTCTTATGAGCCTAGTAGTGAGTTAGTTTGTGATCCGTGTCAACAAGCAAAAAGTCATCAATTACCTTACCCAATTTCTACTAGTGTGTCTACTGCCCCTTTACAACTTATCTTTTCAGATGTATGGGGGCCAGCTCCTATTTCAGTTGGTAGATTTTCCTATTATGTAAGTTTTATTGATGACTATAGTAAATTTACTTGGATTTATCTGTTGAAAAAGCGATCTGATGTATTCCAAGTTTTCCTCAATTTCCAAAATCTTGTTGAACGCAAACTGAACTCTAAAATCATTGCTATGCAAAGTGACTGGGGTGGTGAGTATGAAAAACTACATTCTTTCTTTCAAAAGCTTGGCATATCACACCATGTATCTTGTCCTCATGCTCACCAACAAAATGGATCCGCTGAAAGAAAGCACCGTCACATAGTTGATATGGGGCTTGCCTTGTTAGCAAATGCTTCCATGCCGCTTAAATTTTGGGATGAAGCATTCTTAACTGCTACATATCTCATCAACTTGCTTCCAAGTAAAGTTATCAAATTTGAAACACCCATTACACGACTTCTTGGTGTCACACCCAACTATACATCTCTTCGTATTTTTGGTTGTGCCTGTTGGCCCAATCTTAGGCCTTACAACACACGCAAACTCGCTTTCCGCTCAAAACGGTGTGTCTTTTTAGGCTATAGCCCCATGCATAAAGGGGTTAAGTGCCTTGATGTTCCTACTGGTCGGGTGTATATATCCAGAGATGTTGTATTTGATGAGTCCGTGTTTCCCTTTGCATCCCTTCATCCTAATGTTGGTGCACTTCTCCACAAAGAAATTCTTCTTCTTCCTTCACATCTTCGGTCTTTTGATCATGGGGGCGACAACAATTGTACTAACCAATGTGATGATATTCCTGCTGGTACTAGTCTTTCTCTTATGCCTGTGCAGGTCCCTGGAGGAAACGGTGCTCAAAGTGACCAAGATCTCGAAAATATGGCTGGTTTTGATCCTATATTTCATGCTGAGGAAGGAGACGAAGCTGGCACAGATGACGAAGAAGATCTGGCGGCGCCTGCCACCCCTGCACGCGCGCAGATCTCGGATCACGCGACCGCATCCGCCTCGGATTAAGCCCCTCATGGCTCCAGTCCTGGATCCAGGGCGGGCCACTCCCGTGCTGCCGCGTCAGCTTCAGGCGGGACCAGCAGCGGGGCCGAATCCCCCTCGCCCCGCGCGCCAGCGTCAGACGGGACCAGCGGCGGGACCAGATCCTCTCCGCATCACGCGCGCCTCCAGTCGCGGTCGGGTGGCGGATCATCTGCGCCAGTGCCTGCAGGAGGGGCAGCCACACCAGAAGCCACTGGATCCCCTGCGCATATGACGACAAATCAGTCCACTACATCAGCAGATTCTCCTGGATCTTCTGTGGCAAGTATACCAGCGGTGCAGCGAGAGGTTTCTTCACGTGTTATGACCCGGCTACAGAAAGGTATACGGAATCCTAAAATTAGGAAAGATGGAACTATACCATATGGAATGTTGTGTATTTCAGGAGAACCAACATCGTTGAAGAATGCACTTGATGATCCTAAATGGAAAAAGGCAATGGATGAGGAGTATTCTGCGCTCATGAGGAATAAGACTTGGCATCTTGTACCAAATCAGAGAGGTAAAAATATTATTGATTGCAAATGGGTGTATAGAATTAAGAAGAAGGCAGATGGCTCCATTGACAGATATAAGGCACGTCTAGTTGCAAAGGGCTTTAAGCAACGTTATGGCATTGACTATGAGGACACCTTTAGTCCCGTTGTGAAAGCTGCAACTATCAGACTTGTGTTAGCCATTGCTGTATCCAGAGGATGGAGTTTAAGGCAGCTAGATGTACAGAATGCGTTTCTGCACGGTGTTCTGGAAGAGGAAGTGTTTATGAGACAACCACCTGGGTATGAGAGTAAGAAATTGCCACAGTATGTCTGCAAGCTTGATAAAGCACTCTATGGTCTAAAGCAAGCACCCAGAGCATGGTATTCCAGATTGAGCTCACAGTTAAAATATCTTGGCTTTGTTGCTTCCAAGGCTGACACATCCTTGTTTATTTATAACAAGGCAGGAGTAGTCATTTTTGTGCTTATATATGTTGATGATATCATAGTTGCAAGTTCTTCACAAAATGCTACTAATGCTCTTTTGCATGATTTGAGCTCAGAGTTTGTCTTGAAGGACCTAGGTGATTTGCATTTCTTCTTGGGTATTGAAGTCAAGAAAACTCAAGATGGTATTGTGTTAAATCAGGAAAAATATATTCTTGAGCTTCTGTCTCGCATGGGGATGAAAAATTGCAAGCCAATGTCTACACCTTTATCCTCCTCAGAAAGTCTCTCAGCATATGAGGGTGAGCCACTTCAAGAGGAGGAGAGTACAAGGTATAGGAGTACTGTGGGAGCACTACAATATTTAACTCTCACACGTCCAGATATCTCATTTGCTGTCAACAAGGTTTGTCAATATCTTCATGCACCTACTTCTGCACATTGGTCAGTTGTCAAGAGGATTGTGAGATATGTGAAACATACTATGGGAATAGGACTTCATTTCAAACGGTCTAATTCTTCTCTTGTGAGTGCATTCTCTGATGCTGACTGGGCAGGATGTAGTGATGACAGAAGATCAACTGGAGGTTTTGCAGTGTTTTTTGGATCTAATCTTATCTCTTGGAGTGCTAGAAAGCAAGCTACTGTGTCACGCTCAAGTACAGAAGCTGAATACAAGTCTTTGGCTAATGCAACTGCTGAGATCATTTGGGTTGAATCACTTCTTGAGGAATTGGGAATCAAGAAGAATCGTATCTCATGTTTATGGTGTGATAATTTGGGAGCAACATATCTGTCTGCAAATCCAGTGTTTCATGCCAGAACAAAGCACATAGAAATTGATTTTCACTTTGTACGAGAAAGGGTTGCGGCAAGGAAACTTGAGATTCGATTTATTCCTTCTAAGGATCAAGTGGCTGACGGTTTTACAAAAGCACTACCAGCAAGACCATTTGAAGAATTCAAGAGTAATCTTAACTTAGGTTAGTTGAGATTAAGGGAGGGTGTTAGAATATAGAGTTATAATCTCAACCTCCTTTCTTCTCTTGTATTCTACCCAAACTCTTTCTGTCATAACCTTGTACGTCAAGCCAGGCTTCGGCCACGCATCAATATAAACTACCACGCGGCTCCCTCGATGGAGTAGGAACGCTTCATATCTTTCAGCATGGAGTAGATATATGCAAGTTTGGTCGGTCAAACCCATGTATATGCTATTTGTTATCTGGCCTATGAACATGTCTTTGGGTGATCTAAAATGGTGGCTATGCTAGAATGCTACCCATGTATTGTTAGCTAAAGAGGACATCTCAGTATCTTTATGCATTCGCCATTATTGTGTTTGATACGTGGGTATTACTATTGACGTCTCATGATCTGGTATTCTTTATTTTTTGTTTATTGTGATTAGCGGTGGCATGTCTGTGTTTTACTGTGTTTTAGATCGGCAACTATTTAGCCCGTAGTTTCTAGAGATCTCTAGTATCTTACATGCTTACGGGCATAAGGATTTGCGCCTATTTAAGGCACCCATTCGTTCCACTTCATCACGGGCACTAAGGCTGGTCATAGTGGGGAGTAACTTAGACTAGTAACATACATATGTTACTAGTCTATGTTACTACCTTCATAGTGGGTAGTGTCATAGGTGTGGTAACATAGTTGCCTTCATTTATTACTTTATAGACTCATTATGCATTGGAAACCGCTATGTGATGGTAACATATTATGTTACTCTATTTGCCTCTCTCCTCATTAACTACTTGCCACATCATCATTTTTGCTTATGTGGCATCTATGTTACTACCTATGTTACTCCCACTATGACCAGCCTAACCTCCACTCCCTGGCCGTCGGCAACGCGCTGCCGCTACCCGAAGCCTCCTCCTCCCTGTCAACATTCTTTATGGCGCCGGCCGTGGACCTAATGAGCACCGGCTGAAACTTCAGCTAGCTCCGGCATCGCCTCGGCCCATCGAACCTGTCGGCGGCGGCCGACCCGGTGACCACGCCGAAGACGGTGTCACTCGGCTGCATGCTGCGTGGGAACGGGGTGTCTAGACGCTTGGGGATACCCTTGCGGGGACACGAGCTCCGCTCAGCAAGAATAGATGATCTCTATCAGAGATGTGTGAACATGTGTTTTCCTCTTTAGCAACATCCAACATGCATGATGCCAATAAATTTGCTTCTTTCTTACTTATTTTTCTACGCCCATAATTTTGCGTACAGTAATTTGCTATCTTAAATTGATAAGTTTAATTATAAATAGTAAACACACTCCATATGAACACACTATATCGACGGACGCGACGTGCCGCCACGCGGGTTATGCTAGTACGTACTAGTAGTAGCTTGAACATCAGGACATAGCCCCACTTACCTGTAGTAAACAACCATTATTGGACTTGACCTGAGCACTCCATATACTCCCTATGTTCCATAATGTAATGCATATTAGATTTTTAGGAAAGTCAAATCTTACAATCTTTAACCAACTTTATGGACAATACTATTTATATCTACGATACAATATGTACCTAATATGAAAACATGTCTTGTCATGTACTACCTCCATTCGGGTTTATTAGTCTCCTTCTTATTTTGTGCCTAACTTTAGCCGTAGATTTGACTAACAAATTATAAGTTGTATGTCACAAAACTTATATTGTTGGATTCATATTTGCAAGAGTTTTCTAATGATACTGTTTTTAGGGTACATAGCTTATTTTTTGATAGTTAAATCAAAGGTCAAAGTTTGACCCAAACTATAAGAAGAACTAATAAAACACGAAGGAGGTAGTATCTAATAATATGTATTTGGTATTTTAGATATATATGGTTTTCTCTACTAACTTGGTCAAAGTTTGTAATGTTTGACTTCTCAAAAAATCTAATAATATGAGTATTGCACTACGTATCAGTACAACTATGTTTACAACACATTCTTAACGTACTACCTCCGTCCTGGTTTATTGGCCCCCTTCGTATTTAGTGGAAAAAAATGACAAAATTTAATTAACAAAATGTAATGCATGTCACAAAAAATTATAACATTGGACACTATGTCCAAATACGAATCCAAAATATATTTTTTGTGACATGCAATACCATTTTGTTAGTTAAATTCATGGTCAAATCTTGACACAAATTACAAAGGAGACCAATAAACCAGAACAGAGGTAGTAAGTCTTAATAACGTGTCTTATCAAAGTGACCGCACAACCAAGCTCCCCCAGGCTCACAAACATTTTGGCAGCGACGCATCGATCTGGTCACTCGGATTTCTCCCTACCTTCACTGGCTCCGGCGAACTCACTTCAATCTCCGGCGCGAGAAGTGTGTTGCTAGTCAGCATATTCTGATCGAACGACACCGTGTCGATCACGTGTAGCCGATGTCCCTACTGCCCAACTCCAGGATGTCGTAGGCGAGGGGTCCTGAGGGTACACGGGGACTCCTCGTCTTGGTCGCTGGTTGGTGGCACCGCTGATGAGGCCATCTACGAGGATACAGTCGGTAGGCACCTCACTAGACCCTCAGACAATGTGTTAGGTGCGCTCGCCTTGTCTGCATCTGCGACCCTTTTCCGGTTGACCTGAGTTGCAACACAAGACGAAAGCAGCTAGAGTGACACAAAGAAGAATAATTTTTGAGGAGCTATAATAAGTGTAACATAATTTGCTAGTTTTACCATGTGCTTCTCACGTGCCGTTGATGCAGGCAGCCTGCACTTACATTAGAAGTGACAATGTCCTGGTAGGGTGGAGCTTCCGTTAGATAGAGCTCTGGAGTTAGGCGGCGCACTCCCTCCAGCTGCATCACCTGGTAGAAATTGGAATGCTCATACAGCCTCATCCAGTGACGAAAGGTTCATGGGGCCAAAGGGGGCC
>NC_041381.1:647961065-647962386 GCF_002162155.2 Triticum dicoccoides | reverse complement strand
ATCACTGATTATTACGCTTCAATATCAAAGATTTCCCTGAGTTCATGGATAACTTATCTTCTTTGTCCCCTCAACTCTGATTAGCCCCCTTTATCTGAAGTGCTCCTCAACAAACATTAAGATATAATTGACCTACGTTCCGCTGGACCGCAAGCTTCCGCTCCCGTGTGGACTCCATTTTGTTCGCGTTCGCCATGCCCATGGGAGGCGTCGAAGGGTGGCAGCCACCAGTGGTGGCTGGTGGAGGGGCACAGGGGCTGGGGTCGCCCATCATGAGTAACACCTCACACAAATACTATGTCCGTCCAAAAAGGCTTGTCGAGGGCTTAGTTCCTCCTTCCCTCGTTACATGTGGCAGGAACCAGCCCCATACACCGTCGGTAGCCGTCGTAGGGCAAAGCGCGTGACAAACGCCAAGCTGCGACGCCGCCCACCCGCGGCTTCTGCTTCTCCACGGTGACCACCTCGACATGCGGCTCCTCCATGGCTGAGGGGCGCCTCCCCCTTGTCGCCCTGATCGCGTCCCCGGCCGCTTCCTCGCGCCCTCCTAGGCCACCCGCTCCGGTGCAGGATTTGAGCAAGTCCCTGGCCGCCACCCCTATCTCTCCCTCTCTGATCCACAGCTCCCAGTGGCGATACGACTGTGCGCCCGATCGAGGACCACCACCGCTTCTGCTTCCCCACTACTGGTGGAATCACAACCACTAGTAATTGTTCCTACAACTGTTTGTGTGTTGTATATTGTATGTACCTGCAGCTGTTTCAAAATTCAATTGATTTACTATGGCAAGCTGTTGCGCGACCAGCAGCTGTTTGTATGCTATTTCAAAATTAAGTTAATTTACTGAAATTTGTGTGTTGTATACTGTATGTACGTGCAGATGTTTGTTTGTCAAATGATGGTGATGTGTTCCTGTCAAAAATTTTAGACAAAGCATAATACCCCACAGGTCCAGTGTCAATGATCAGTCAATTACTGAAATTTGTGTACTCCCTCACAGTAACAAGCTCCAGATGTTTGATTTTGACCATGAATAGTGGTAAATCTGTAAGCATTCACTTCAAATGGCAGAATATTACTGTAAGAGAAAAGAATATTTTTCGTCCCTGAACTCTCTCAAAAGTATAGAGATGGTCCCTCAACTTCAAAACCGGCAAACCTTGGTCCATCAACTTCTCAAGCCGTGTTAGAAGAGAGAGAGGGATTGGAGGAATCGTTGATTGTATTGCTTGAGCCGCGTGGGCATCTTCGAGTATAAGGCAAGGTAGAATAATATCCTACGCTATCCTAGCTTTCCTAATAACCACTATACTCAACACC
>NC_041381.1:647931199-647960768 GCF_002162155.2 Triticum dicoccoides | reverse complement strand
GCGACGCAGACAGTGAGAGGAGAATAATCCGAAGATAAGCCGACGAACACCCTCCCCCCTCTCCCCCACCGTCGTAACGGTCGACGCATCATAGAAGTCGTGGCTGGAGTGGCAACCGACGAGGTTGCTCAAGCAAGGCGGTAGCCCTATGTGTCGTTTGTCGAGGTAGCCAAGAGCGTAGGTGGTGGAGCCATGGTCGAGGTAGTCGTGCGAAGAATGACGTGGTCAATGTCGAGTCGGGGTGGCCGGGTGTCGAGAAATTCACCGTGGAGCCATGGACGCAAGGAGGCGCCGAGTTAGTCATGGGCGCAGTGGTGTCGAAGTAGTGGTACACCGGGAAGAAGACGGTGTTGACAACGCGTTGTATCGGTGTGCCAAACCCGGCGACACGTCGCAGATGAAGGCACGCGTCAGTGTTGCCAGCACCAAGCATGCGTACACGGACAAAGACGAAGTTGACAAAGCGCCGCACCATGCTTGGCAGGCCCGGGGACACGTCGTGAGCGAAGGCACGCCTCGGTGTTGCCAGCACCGGGCATGCAGAGACGAGGGACCTGCATGAGCTATATGCCATGTCGGAGTAGTCGGAGGGGCCAGCAGAGAAGAACTCGACGGCGATTGTGGCGTCAATCGGTGCGGGGCCGATGTCACCAACGGTGGTCGGAGTAGACGAAGTGGTCGGGATAGATGACGATGACGCTGGCGACGGGCTGGTGCTTGGACAAAGATGAAAGAGGTGGACGGGTGGCGGCAGCGGCTACGGAGGTAGCAGCGGCCGAAGAAGTGCAGCGACGGCTAGGTTAGTAAAGCGGCGTCGGTGCTCTAAGTAGGCGAGGAACCCTACAACATGACGAAGACCGGCGCAGACGATGGCGTTCCCACGCCAAGGGAAGCGGCATGGCGCAAAGCACGAGAGGTCGACGCGTAGGGACGGCGGTGGACTGCGGGCCGCGGTGCTACGGCCCGAAGGGGCGACACAGCGGCGGCGGGCAGGTCGGGGCGACGACGGAAGACCTCGGGGTGGTTGCGGGGACCGCGGGCCGCGGCGCTCCAACCCGAAGGGGCGGTGCAATGGATGAGCACGTGACAGTGCAACCGCAGGGACCGCGTATCGCGGCACTATGGCCCAAAGGGACGACGCAGCGGCGGCACGCGAGTCGATGCAGCCGCGAGCAGAACCACGGGACGGTGGCGCCGCGGCCCAACGGGGCGACGCAGCGGCAGCACGTTGCTCGATCGGTGGAGGAGCGCGCTGAACTCGGGAACGATCTGCACGGGACCTGTGGGGGCGCGAGCAACCAACAGGCCAGGTCAGTTGCGTGGCGTAGTGAGGCGGGTCGCGGCGATGAGTGGGTGATCAAGCCGATCGCACGCAAGGTCTAGGACGCTGCTCGGTGGAGGCAGGGTGGCGGCGGAGTCCAAGATGAGGCCGACAATGTGCGGACGAGCGCGTCAGCGCCGGCACCCGGGCAGCGAGGCCCGAGCGACCAACGTAGCAGCGATGCCCGAGCCGAGGCAGCCGACGAGCCTGACGCAGCCTGATGCAACGGGCAGGTCGGGGCAACGACGGAAGACCTCGTCCCCGGCTGCGTCAGGCTCGTCGGCTGGCGAGGCAGACCGCAGGACCGCCATGCAGACGCGGCGGAGGGGGTGGCATGGATCAATGGGTGGGCTGGCGCGCGAACAGCAGCTATGATGGGCCGCGCGAGGCCGCCGGATCAGGGCGATGCAGGAGTCCCGGTCGAAGCAGGGCGGAGACTGCCGATGCAGGAGACAAGCGGGCCGACGCGCGGACGGCGGCTGTTCCTGATGGGCCGCCTCGGCACGCGTGGCCGCCGGATCGGAGGAGAGGCCGGGTGGTCATGCCGCGGTCAAAGTAGAGGCGCGCGGCGGCGGCGGCGGGCGACACAAACCGATCCAGCATAGATCGAAAAACCAAAAAGAAAACGCCGATCAAGGTGACTAGCGGGAGAGAGAGAAAACCGGAGCAAGGGCTCGGGAAAAAGACACTCTAGGGCAGCCGGTCAACACGACCGGCGTACGTGCCCTAGGTACGGGAGATGTGGCCCCCGGCGGCGTTCATGGAGGCCGACTGCCACGGGACGGCGGGCGGCGGCTAGGATTTGGATCGGTTAGGCTGATACCGTGATACCACGTTAGAAGGGAGAGAGAGGAATTGGTGGAATCGTTGATTGTATTGCTGAGCCTCGTGGATATATATATCGGAGTACATGATCATTTTAAAGTACAAAGCAAGGTAGAATAATATCCTACACTATCCTAACTTTTTTAATAATCATGATACTCAACAAGTCGGATTACATTTAGTTCCTTGACTCAATTAAAATGGTTTTCATGCTAACTTGGCATGGTTTTGACCAGTTGTCGCACGTCTGGCAATCTTCTTTTTCCTTCCCATTTTAACTCTTCATGTCCTCGACGCCATGATTCGTACCGTCGAGTTCCCACTCGGCCAACGGCCGCTCGTGCTCCTTGCTCGACCACCGAGCTAGCGTCACCGTGGTCTCGACGAGTTCGGCCTCCAGCTTGGATGCGGCAAGCTCGTGCTCCCGCGACTGTCTTCACGATGCCCTGCAATAGCCGCCTCTCTGCCTTCTTATCTCCCTCGCAGTGCTGCTACACGTCGCCGTCCTCGTCATGTGCTGATGTGCCCTCTCTACAAGCCGTTACGTCGCGGAGGCATAACTGCAAGGTGTCCTCGTCCCTCTAGTCATCCTCATGCTCGGGACGCGACCCATCCAACTCGACTTGTCCTCGTCCTCATCCTCGTGCTCGGCGCCATTAGCATGCAGGACTCATGTTTGTTGAGCATGTCGTGCCGCAGCTCCCCGGACGCATGCACCCTTTGCATGGTGCGCCGCCACGAGCCACACAAGCTCCACGTCCTTCTCCTGTTTCTCGGCGCGCGCAACCTGCTCGACGAAATGCCCGGTTAAGTAGAAATAGGAAGTGTTGAGGCTTATTAACTATAATCCTAATAATCTCTGCTTAATTAATAGCCGCTTTAGTTTAGCAACCGTCATGTGGTTATCTCTTCGGAGAGACACATCCTTTCTCCAACAGACACGACTCTTTGCTAGTGTCCCTTGTAGCTATGGTCAATAACATCAGTCTTTCAAGTTATAGTTTTGTTCCTCATTTAATTTAATTTTATCATTTTATTATTTATTCAGTACCCCAGTTAATTTGTTTATCTTATTTCTTCATTTTTTTTCCTTAATCTATTATTTCCTTCAGTATTGGTTTAGTTCTTATTAACAGTCATTAGTTTTCAGTTAATTAGTTTGTAGTGTTTTAGTTTGTTTTCTCAACTTTTTTTCTCTCGTCTTTTGTATTAGCCATTAGTATTCAGCTATCGGTTTTCAATCTCCATGTTTTATTATTTAGGATTGTTTTAGTTTGTTCTCTGTCTTGGTTTAGTTCTTAGTATCAGTCTTCAGTCTTCATGTTTTATTTTTAGGAGTGTCTTATTTGTTCTCGGTCTTGGTTGAATTTTTAGTATTAGTTATCAACCATCAGTCTCCATGTATTTCTACTCATTTTTTCCTAGTAAGTCTCTACTCATTTTCTTTGTTTTCCAGCATAATTCTTGAAGGTAAGTCATTAGATTTTCCTTATTTGTGTGTCTTCTACAATTTTTGTCTTCAGAATGTAGGCTCAGTTATGTGGTTTTGGTTCAAGTTTCAGTCATTTTCTCCAGGGAATGGGCATCATTTGCATCAGTTTTCATAGTTCGACATTTTCCAAATTTTTAGTTTGGTTTAGACTGAAATAAACCTTTTTGTTTTTGACAATGCACGCAACAGGAAATGGCATACCAAATCTGCATGTCTTGACTGCGCAAGCGACAATTCAGCAGGCTTATCATTCGGGATTTGGTTGTCACTGTCAGGGGACTTTGAAAGATCAGTGGTAACAATCTTTTTGTGAAACACTCATTTACTACACTTTGTTGTTCTCCCCTTTGTCAAAATTTTCACCACTGTGTTTTTTGTGCTTATCCTTTTTTTTACCGCGCTTTATTTTGGTTCAAAAATCGTCCCATGCAACAGAAGGGTTGCATTCAACGATGCGGATGGGACAGTCTGCTCTATGAGGCCTATGTGGGGCACACATTGGTCTCCCCCTCATTTATTTCTCCATGCACTTTTGGTCTCCTCACAATCGTCGCTTTGATCTGCCCCTCATTTATTTTCTGCGTGTACTTTTGGTCTCCTCAGTCCTCACAATCCTCGCTTTCTCTTCGTCTCCTCCATCCGGTTCCCCACATCAGACTGAAGCCCCTCGCATTTACCAACGATGGTAGTGCTCATTCGCGCGATGCCGCTGCCGGAGAAGCCTTCGTAGTTCGTCGCCGCCAAAGACCTGCGCGATGTTGCCGACCCGGGCCCCTGTGGTCACCATGGTTAACCTTAGCCCCCGCACCCCGTTGTCGGTGAATCGAGCCTCGCTGGCCGAAATCCCGATCCAGTGTCGGCGTCCTCCTCCAACATCAGTTGTACCGAAGGCAGGGGCTCTCCTTCCTCTCTATCTCCTCAGATCTGAGCGACTTTTTTTCATTGTGCTTGGAGTGGTTAATATTTGGACGATTATGTAAGTTGGGAGATTGATTTCCACCTTGATTTTGTTTTGTCCAATTTCAGCTGTGCAGATCGAGGGTTGGCAAGATTGACTACAATTCTCTATGTGTTCTATTTGTTCTGTTTTATTGTGGAATCAGAGGTTCGGCTCCAAACTTAGGGAAATCTGCTGCTGCATATACCAGTACAAGTCCTCCTTCCGAGCTGATGATTCTCCTATGATGTGTACAAGTTTGGATTACGGAAGTACTCTTCCCTTTCTAGGTCTGTTTTAATGGACTTGCTTTCGTCCGTATCCTTGCAGGTCGCTTCATATAAAGTGTGTGATTTTTCACTGATTGGAAATCATAAATTCAGATTTTGGTGTATATTGGATAACCCACCATGCATATGAGAGTTGGGAAATCTGGGAATGCTCGTGTAGATCTTAAGGAGGGAGGCAGGTATTTTAAAAAATCAGAATAAACAAATCTCTAACTATTTCATATTTTTGCATCCCTTTGGCTGTACACTCTTACCCCGACACAGACAAACTGCTATTGCAAGAACTTGGTTTTATCTCACCATGTGTGGGATCTTTGTGATTTCATGGTATCACAAGATCAGGTGTGCATGTGTTTTCCTGTTTTCCATGCCCTACTTTGTAGCTGGGTAATTCCAGCAATGATTTGTTAGCTTTTCAATTCAATAGTATAATAGTTGGGCCGTTGTTCTTCTTTCTAAAAAAAGAGAGTAGTTTCGGGGTGACCTTCTCAATTCTCATGTTATCAAGTGTCGCTGCTTTGGAGGAAAGACCTGTCAGACTTGCAGTTGAAAATTCACTGTGAATATTTGCCTTTGGACGATTAAATAGGTAAAAGACCTTGCTAATAGCAATTCAACACTTTGTAATTGTTTCAATCCTCAGTATGTGCTTGGCGTTTAGAGGATGCTGAATCTACAAATGAGATGATCTGCCTCCTAGATATGTAATTGTTTTCAATCTTAATATGTACTCCCTCCGTCTCAAAATGTAATGTCAAAAATGGTCTTACATTTTGGGACAGAGAAAGTATGATCTTTGCATTCTGCTGGTTAGCGTTGCACATGTTACTATTTTTACTACCTATATTCCATTACCCTTACACTTAAGTTTTAATTATCGAGCTAAGCCTTCATGCCCACTTTATACGTATGTTAAGATCTATGGCCTATTTATAAAGGTTTTATCCTAATTTATTACTACATGTTTTTGCTATAAATTTCCGCAGCAACACACGGAGCATTATCTAGTTATCTTAATTTTTCGCTACTGAAGATAAGCATGGAGAAATAAATGTCAGATTTAAGTGTGAATAATCAATGAAAATATTTATAGTGGCCATATTTTAGCCAGTAAGCATTTATAATCATAATCAAAGAATATCAATGTCATGCTAACTGTACTAACTCCAAAAGCCAACCTTGCGTAAATTCATATAGCTACATGTGTGCTGTGAGCTAAGACTAACCTAGATAATTTAAATGTATACTTAAAATAGGAACTCATGAAAGAAATAGCATGGGTGTATATAATAATGGTAATGCCATTTGCGGACGTAACCATATGTCACTTAATTATTTTGATATAAGATACCGGCAGCAGTGCCAAGTGCGGACTGTTGCAAACTACAATCCCACCTCCATCTATGTATTTATTGGGACAATTTTTTTTTTTAGAATACGTCAATGGTGTACCATATTTTTACAGAAGGCAGAAAGAAATATTTACAAGATACCAAGCCGAGATGAGAACATCTGGTTGGTAGGAACCCCACACCCACACCAACAAAAGCGCACTAAGTCACTCTCTCACAAAAGGATCTAAACCTCCTACACCAAAGCCAGCTATCCTCCAATCCTTCACCTCGAGTAACACCTGGTCAGCCAACTGCGGTGGTGACCTATGTTCGTGCAGTCTATGAAACATCTTCGTGTTCCGTTGCTTCCACAACGACCAAGCGGTCACAATCACGAAGGAATCGAAACCACGCTTAATTCTGCCTGCGAAGTTTCTTCTCTTGTCGAGCCACCATTCTGTGAAAGAGTCTGTCTGAGTGGGTGGTAGAATGTTGATGTGCAAGGCCTCAAAGCACCAGTGCCAAACTTCTCGAGCGTACGGGCATTGGGTGAGGATATGGTCCACGCGTTATCTTCCTCCTGCAAGCATGTGTAGCAAGGCGAAGGATCGTCTTGTAGCCCATGCCTTGCCCTCCGATCCGAAGTCCACAAACGATATTGCACGGTAAGCCAAGCGAAGATTTTGCAACGTAAAGGCGTCCAACTCCTCCAGATGCAGTCTGTCGTTGAGGATCTAGTTATGCCCATGCATAGTCTTGAATAGGTTGACCTGGCCGTATAGGTGCCCTTGGTGTCTGCAAGCCAGTGGAACGTGTCCATTTGCTATTTTGCTCCTCATTTCTGTCCACTATGGTGATTGCATGGCAGAGGTTGGCTACTTGGATGTGAGCCGTGAATGAGATTTCACCATGCACATCCTGTGCCCAAGCATTGTTGATGAGCGCCTGCTGCACCGTCCAAGTGTTACGAGCGCGGGTGCAGACCAGCTCAAAGATAGAGGGGGCGATCTCCTGAACCGTGAAACCATGTATCCATCGATCCTTCCAGAATAAGATCTTCTCTCCATTGCGCACCTCAATTTTCACCATGCTGTTCAAAACCATCTTGGCTTCCTTGTCTTCAATCATCGGGATGCCATGCCAAGCCCTGGTGTGGTCAACTCTACGCAGCCACTCCCATCTAACACGTAACGCCAACGCTTGTAACCTGAGATTTTTCACTCCGAGTCCACCAAGGCAAGTTGGGCGAGCTATTGTATCCCAAGCAACCAAGCATTGCCCTCCGTTGACCTTCTCCTTTCCTGCCCAGAAGAAAGAACGCATCCGCTTTTCAATCTCCTCAAGGACCCATATAGGCGCATCAAGGACCATGAGCTGATGGATTGGCCGGGCGGCAATCACCGTTTTGGCCAAGATTAGTCTACCCGATTTTTGAATAAGGCCTCTCTGCCAGGCAGGCAACGATTTCCTCGCTTGATCCAGGAGGGGCTGCCAGTCCACACGACGTAGTTTCTTGATGGCAAGTGGGATGCCAAGGTAGCGGCAAGGGAACTCTTTCAGCGGGCAGTGCAGAATGTCCACGATCCTCTGCCAATCTTCCTCTTCGCTCTTGATGAGAATGGCCGCTGATTTCCCATAATTGATTCTGAGCCCCGATGCAACCCCAAAGAGGCGAAGCACCTCTCTAACGCAGCACAAATCTTGCTCTGAGGGGCGGATGAACATTGTGACATCGTCCGCGAAGATGGACAGGCGCTGCACCGAAGAGATGCCACGGAAAGAACTAAGGACTCCCTCCTCGGTCGCTCTGGAGATAAGCTGAGTCAACGCATCCATGGCAATGACGAACAGCAAGGGGGAGGCCGGGTCACCTTGCCGTAGCCCTTTGGCATGGAAGATCAGACGTCCAGGCACACCGTTGACAATAATTTTGGTGCCGGCAGTGCCCAAGATTGAGGCCATCCACTTTAACCATCTAGGTCCGAACCCTTTTGCCCTTAAAACTTCGAAAAGGAACTGCCATGAGAGCGAGTCGAAGGCTTGGGATATATCTAGCTTGAGGAAGAGGCCTGGCTGTTTGGTGGAATGAATCTTGCAGGCGACAATTTACCCCATATTTGGAGGCACTGAGATTATTGCGGTGCTTTCATATTGAAAAATAATATAAACTTTTGCCCTCGGCTGACTGATAAATAGATGATCAAGAAAAAAGACCATAAAGCCCATATTATGTGACAGAAGCTAAAAGGAGTAGCCATCATTGGATTAAATAAGGCTTCACCAAGCATTGACAACTATCAAACTATAGATAATATCAAACAGCAGAATGGGCAAGAAATTATAAGCCTTGGCTACAATTTTTCGCACCTGTTGTCTTTCTTAGGCTTACATGTCTCTAAGGTAATCTGTGTTTTCTATTCTGAAACTTCTAGGATAATCAATATTCATACAGGTAGAGTCTTATAAATGTTTGGTAGGTTAAGATATTTGTGTCGATAGTCATATGTAAAAGTAAAACCAAAAAATAATATAACAACAGAAGACATGCAATTTCTATAATTGACTCGCAAAAATCTGGCTAACAAAAGCAATAATCATATATAAGAAATTTCAGTAGAAAATACTCATTTATGATCCTACATAACTTCGGGTTAGGCTCATGCACAACGAGACAACTTTATGTAAGATAGGAACACTACAACATGTTAAAACTGCAGATAAAAAAGAGAGAATGCAAGTGAAAGAGAATTCAGATATTCTGGAACAAAAAACTGTTCCAGCTGTATGCGACCTCCAAGAACCTCCGTGTCAGATGCACATCTCCTCATCCTCAAGCTAGCGAAAATTTATAAGATGGAAAAATCGTTTCTGATACAGCCAGTAGGAAAATCTGCGATGATTTGCACAATCTTGATAATATAATCTTTAACTCGATTACTTCCACCGCAAAAAAATAATATTATGTCTATCAATGAGAAAAACAATCAGTTATCCCTTTAACTGCTTTAGTCAAAAAATCAACCAAATCAATATAATGTTTCAAAGAAACATACAAAGAGAAAGATCTAATGGACAATATTACTATCATTTAGAAAATAACAGGCCAGCACACACGAGCGGTACATCAAAACATAGCCAGGACGCATGCATGTAATATATTTGTCAAGTAGCTAGCTAGGCCTGACCCTGGCTCCGCGTAATGCGGATCGCCTCAAGGCGACGCCTGACCCTGGCGCCGTGCTGGTCGCCGGCGCCGCTTGGGATCTCGTTTTTCCTGCCTGGCTGAAGCGGGAGCGGAGAAGGCTGCACTGTTGGCCGATGACATGTCCACCGACGTCCGTCCCATGCAGTCTGGCGCGGCTCGTCGGAGGAAGACTGACGACGAGCTGGCTGAAGAGTTTTGGGCGGATATAGGATACCCAACGCCCGCGTCTAGGGTGTGGGAGAAACCGCATTCTCGACATACAGGTGAGGTGCTCTCTGTGTGTAGGTCGGACGCGGTTGCAGTCTCGTCACCGGAGGAGGCAGAGGGCGTCGTGCTTCCCGTCCCGGATGCAGACAAGACGGCGCTCGGCGAGGTGGATAGTCTAAGGTCTCATACTCCGGCAACTCGCGGCGTCCACAGGGTGGCTGGCTTGACTAGGCCTCTCGTCAAGCCGTGGGTCGGACCCATCCCGCCTCCTCGGATGTCGCCACCGAGGACACTGGGCCATCTTCTGCCGCCGGAATGGCTCGCTGCTGGGGTGTCCTCGTCGCAGTCTACAGCTGCGTCGCTCACGTCGGGCTTGGCCGTGCAGCCTGCTGAGCCTACTGCGGTTCAAACCTTCGATCCGACTTCTTCGGCAGCTCCAACTCTGGCTCGCGATCCGATGCATCTTGACCGTGTTGGGAAACGTAGCAGAAATTCAAAATTTTCCTACGAGTCACCAAGATCTATCTATGGAGAGACTAGCAACGAGAGAGATGGGAATGCATCTACATACCCTTGTAGATCGCTAAGCGGAAGCGTTCAAGAGAACGGGGTTGAAGGAGTCGTACTCGTCGTGATCCAAATCACCGGAGATCCTAGTGCCGAACGGACGGCACCTCCGCGTTCAACACACGTACAGCCCGGTGACGTCTCCCATGCCTTGATCCATCAAGGAGAGAGGGAGAGGTTGGGGAAGACTCCGTCCAGCAGCAGCACAACGACGTGGTGATGGTGGAGGAGCGTGGCACTCCAGCAGGGCTTCGCCAAGCATCGCAAGAGATGAGGAGAAAGAGAGGTAGGGCTGCGCCAGGAAGAGGTGGAAACTCTTATGTATGGCAGCCCCAAAACCTCAAGTATATATAGGGGGGAGGGAGGGGGCTGCGCCCCCTCTAGGGTTCCCACCCCAAGGGGGGGGGGGCAGCCCCTAGATCCCATCTAGGGTGCGGCCAAAGGGGGGGGGGAGAGGGGGAAACTTGCCGCCCAAGTAAGGTGGGTGCGCCCCCTTTCCCAAACCCTAGGCGCCTTGGGCCCTTGTGGGGGGCGCACCAGCCCATCCAGGGCTGGTCCCCTCCCACACTTGGCCCATGCAGCCCTCTGGGGCCGGTGGCCCCACTTGGTGGACCCCCGAGACCCTCCCGGTTGTCCCGGTACATTACCGATAACACCCGAAACTTTTCCGGTGACCAAAACAGGACTTCCCATATATAAATCTTTACCTCCAGACCATTCCGGAACTCCTCGTGATGTCTGGGATCTCATTCGGGGCTCCAAAGAACATTCGGTAACCACGTATATCTATTCCTTATAACCCTAGCGTCATCGAACCTTAAGTGTGTAGGCCCTACGGGTTCAGGAATCATGCAGACATGACCGAGACGTTCTCCGGTCAATAACCAACAGCGGGATCTGGATACCCATGTTGGTTCCCACATGTTCCACGATGATCTCATCGGATGAACCACGATGTCAAGGACTCAATCGATCCTGTATACAATTCCCTTTGTCCAGCGGTATTGTACTTGCCCGAGATTCGATCGTCGGTATCCCGATACCTTGTTCAATCTCGTTACCGGCAAGTCTCTTTACTTGTTCCATAACACATCATCCCGTGATCAACCCCTTGGTCACATTGTGGACATTAAGATGATGTCCTACAGAGTGGGCCCAGAGATACCTCTCCGTCAACCGGAGTGACAAATCCCAGTCTCGATTCGTGCCAACCCAACAGACACTTTCGGAGATACCCGTAGTGCACCTTTATAGCCACCCAGTTACGTTGTGACATTTGGTACACCCAAAGCATTCCTACGGTATCCGGGAGTTGCACAATCTCATGGTCTCAGGAAATGATACTTGACATTAGAAAAGCTTTAGCATATGAACTACACGATCTTTGTGCTAGGCTTAGGATTGGGTCTTGTCCATCACATCATTCTCCTAATGATGTGATCTCGTTATCAAACGACATCCAATGTCCATGGTCAGGAAACCGTAACCATCTATTGATCAACGAGCTAGTCAACTAGAGGCTTACTAGGGACATGGTGTTGTCTATGTACCCACACATGTATCTGAGTTTCCTATCAATACAATTATAGCATGGATAATAAACGATTATCATGAACAAGGAAATATAATAATAATAACTAATTTATTATTGCCTCTAGGGCATATTTCCAACAGTCTCCCACTTGCACTAGAGTCAATAATCTAGTTCACATCGCCATGTGATTAACACTGATAGGTCACATCGCCATGTGACCAACATCCAAAGAGTTTACTAGTGTCACTGAACTAGTTCACATCACCATGTGATTAAGACTCAATGAGTTCTGTGGTTTGATCATGTTTTGCTTGTGAGAGAGGTTTTAGTCAACGGGTCTGCCACATTCAGATCCGTATGTATTTTGCAAATCTCTAGGTCATATTGTAAATGTTGCTTCCACGCTCCACTTGGAGCTATTCCAAATGGTCGCTCCATTATACGTATCCGGTTTGCTACTCAGAGTCATTCGGATAGGTGTTAAAGCTTGCATCGACGTAACCCTTTACGCCGAACTCTTTATCACCTCCATAATCGAGAAACATGTCCTTATTTACTCCAAGGACAATTCTGACCACTGTCCAATGATCCATTCCTGGATCATTCTTGTACCCCTTGACTGACTCATGGCAAGGCACACTTCCGGTGCGGTACACATCATAGCATACTATAGAGCCTACGTCTGAAGCATAGGGGACGACCTTCGTCCTTTCTCTCTCTTCTGCCGTGGTCGAGCTTTAAGTCTTAACTTCATACCTAACAACTCAGGCAAGAACTCCTTCTTTGACTGATCCATCTTGAACACCTTCAAGATCATGTCAAGGTATGTGCTCATTTGAAAGTACCATTTAGCGTTTTTGATCTATCCTCATAGATCTTGATTCTCAATGTTCAAGCAGCTTAATCCAGGTTTTCTATTGAAAAACACTTTTCAAATAACCCTATATGCTTTCCAGAAATTCTACATCATTTCTGATCAACAATATGTCAACAACATATACTCATTAGAAATTCTATAGTGCTCCCACTAACTTCTTTGGAAATACAAGTTTCTCATAAACTTTGTATAAACCCAAAATCTTTGATCATCTCATCAAAGCGTACATTCCAACTCCGAGATGCTTACTCCAGTCCTTAGAAGGATTGTTGGAGCTTTGCATACTTGTTAGCGTCTTTCAGGATTGACAAAACCTTCTGGTTGTATCACATACAACCTTTCCTCAAGGATATCGTCGAGGAAACAATGTTTTGACATCCTATCTGCAAGATTTCATAAACCATGCAGTAATTGCTATTATAATTCCAACAGACTCTTAGCATCGCTACGAGTGAGAAAGTCTCATCGTAGTCAACTCCTTGAACTTGTTGGAAAACATATTAACGACAAGTTGAGCTTTCTTAATGGTGATACTGACCATCATTGTCTGTCTTCCTTTTAAAATCCATCTGTACCCAACAGCCTTACGCCCATCAAGTATTTCTTCCAAAGTCATGGATCCTCTCTCGGATTTTATGGCCTCGATCCATTCATCGGAATCCGGGCCCACCATCGCTTCTCCATAGCTCGTAGGTTCATTGTTGTATAGCAACATGACCTCCAAGACAGGATTACCGTACCACTCTGAAGCAGTACATGTCCTTGTCGTGCTACGAGGTTTGGTAGTGACTTGATCCGAAGTTTCATGATCACTATCATCAACTTCCACTTCAATTGGTGGATGTACCACATGAACAACTTCATGTGCCCTGCTACACACTAGTTGAAGTGATGGTTCAACAACCTCATCAAGTCTCCACCATCCTCCCACTCAATTCTTTCAAGAGAAACTTTTTCTCGAGAAAGGACCCGATTCAAGAAACAATCACTTTTGCTTCAGGATCTGAAATAGGAGGTATGCCCAACTGTTTTGGATGTCCTATGAAGATGTATTTATCCGCTTTGGATTCGAGCTCATCGGGATGAAACTTTTTCATATAAGCATCGCAGACCCAAACTTTCAAGAAACGACAGCTTAGGTTTCTCTAAACCATAGTTCATACGGTGTCATCTCAACGGAATTATGTGGTGCCCTATTAAAGTGAATGTGCTTATCTCTAATGCCTAACCCATAAACGATAGTGGTAATTCGATAAGAGACATCATGGTATGTTCCATATCCAATAGGGTGCATCTATGATGTTCGGACACACCATTACACTATGGTGTTCCAGGCGGTGTTAGTTGTGAAACAATTTCCACAATGTCTCAATTGTGTACCAAACTCGCAACTCAGATATTCATCTCTATGATCATATCATAGAAATTTTATCCTCTTGTCACGAATATCTTCAACTTCACTCTGAAATTACTTGAACCTTTCAATAATTCAGACTTGTGTTTCATCAAGTAAATATACTCAACATCTACTCAAATCATCTGTGAAGTAAGAACATAACGATATTCACTGCATGCCTCGGCACTCATTGGACTGCACACATCAAAATGTATTACTTCCAACAAGTTGCTTTCTTGTTCCATTTTACTGAAAACAAGGCTTTCAGTCATCTTGCCCATGTGGTATGATTTGCATGTCTCAAGTGATTCAAAATTGAGTGAGTCCAAACGGTCCATTTGCATGGAGTTTCTTCATGCATATACACCAATAGACATGGTTCGCATGTCTCAAACTTTTCAAAAATGAGTGAGTCCAAAGATCCATCAACATGGAGCTTCTTCATGCGTTTTATACCAATATGACTTACATGACAGTGCCACAAGTAGGTGGTACTATATTATATCTTTTGGCATGAACATGTGTATCACTACGATCGAGATTCAATAAACCGTGCAAGACCATTGAAGGTATTATTTAAATAAACAGAGTAACCATTATTCTCCTTAAATGAATAATCGTATTGCGATAGACATAATCCAATCATGTCTATGCTCAACGCAAACACCAAATAACAATTATTTAGGTTTAACATCAATCTCGATGGTAGAGGGAGCGTGCGATGCTTGATCACATCAACCTTGGAAACACTTCCAACACATATCGTCAGCTCACCTTTAGCTAGTCTCCGTTTATTCCGTAGCTTTTATTTCGAGTTACTAACACTTAGCAACCGAACCGGTATTTAATACCCTGGAGCTACTAGGAGTACTAGTAAAGTACACATTAACATAATGTATATCCAATATACTTCTATCGACCTTGCCAGCCTTCTCATCTACCAAGTATCTAGGGTAATTCTGCTTCAGTGTCCGTTCCCTCATTACAGAAGCACTTAGTCTCGAGTTTGGGTTCAACCCTGGGTTTCTTCACTGGAGCAGCAACTGATTTGCCATTTCATGAAGTACCCCTTCTTGCCCTTGCCCTTCTTGAAACTAGTGGTTTCACTAACCATCAACAATTGATGCTCCTTCTTGATTTCTACATTCGCGGTGTCGAACATTGCGAATAGCTCAAGGATCATCATATCTATCCCTGTTATGTTATAGTTCATCAAGAAGCTCTAGTAGCTTGGTGGCAATGTCTTTGGAAAAACATCACTATCTCATCTGGAAGATTAACTCCCACTCGATTCAAGTGATTGTTGTACCCAGACAATCTGAGTACAAGCTCAACGATTGAGATCTTCTCCCTTAGTTTGTAGGCTAGAAAAATTGTCGGAGGTCTCATACCTCTTGATGTGGGCACGAGCCTGAAATCCCAATTTCAGCTCTTGGAACATCTCATATGTTCTGCGACATTTCAAAAATGTCTTTGGTGCCTCAATTCTAAACCATTTAACATTACCGAACTATCATGTAGTCATCAAAACATGTATGTCAGATGTTCGCAACATGCACAGACCACGTTCGAGGTCCAGCACACCGAGCGGTGCATTAAGGACATAAGCCTTCTATTGTCCGCATAATTTCTACTATCAACTTTCAACTATATTTTCTCTAGGAACATATCTAAAACAGTAGAACTAAAGCGCAAGCTATGACATAATTTGCAAAGGGTTTTTTACTATGTTCTGGATAATTAAGTTCATCTAATGAACTCCCACTCAGATAGACATCCCTCTAGTCATCTAAGTGATACATGATCCGAGTCAAACTAGGCCGTGTCTGATCATCACGTGAGACAGACTAGTCATCATCGGTGAACATCTTCATGTTGATCGTATCCACCATACGACTCATGCTCGAACTTTTGGTCTCTTGTGTTCCGAGGCCATGTTTGTACATGCTAGGCTCGTCAAGTTAACCTAAGTGTTTCACATGTGTAAATCTGGCTTACACCCGTTGTATGTGAACGTTAGAATCTATCACACCTGATCATCACGTGGTGCTTCAAAACAATGAACTTTCGCAACGGTGGACAGTTAGGGGGAACACTTTCTTGAAATTATTATGAGGGATCATCTTATTTACTACCGTCGTTCTAAGCAAATAAGATGCATAAACATGATAAACATCACATGCAATCATAAAGTGACATGATATGGCCAATATCATTTTGCTCCTTCTGATCTCCATCTTCGGGGCTCCATGATCATCATCGTCACCAGCATGACACCATGATCTCCATCGTCGTGTCTCCATGAAGTTGTCTCGCCAACTATTACTTCTACTACTATGGCTAACGGTTTAGCAATGAAGTAAAGTAATTACATGGCGTTATTCAGTGACACCCAGGTCATACAATAAATAAAGACAACTCCTATGGCTCCTGCCGGTTGTCATACTCATCGACATGCAAGTCGTGATTCCTGTTACAAGAACATGATCAATCTCATACATCACATATCATTCATCACATTCTTTTGGCCATATCACATCACATAGCATACCCTGCAAAAACAAGTTAGACGTCCTCTAATTATTGTTTGCATGTTTTACGTGGCTGCTATGGGTTTCTAGCAAGAACGTTTCTTACCTACGCAAAAACCACAAAGTGATATGACAATTGCTATTTACCCTTCATAAGGACCCTTTTCATCGAATCCGATCCGACTAAAGTGGGAGAGACTGGCACCCGCTAGCCACCTTATGAAACAAGTGCATGTCAGTCGGTGGAACCTGTCTCACGTAAGTGTACGTGTAAGGTCGGTCCGGGCCACTTCATCCCACAATACCGTCGAAACAAGATAGGACTAGTAACGGTAAGCATATTGAACAAAATCAATACCCACAACAACTTGTGTTCTACTCGTGCATAGAATCTACGCAATAGACCTAGCTCATGATGCCACTGTTGGGGAACGTAGCAGAAATTCAAAATTTTCCTACGAGTCACCAAGATCTATCTATGGAGAGACTAGCAACGAGAGAGATGGGAGTGCATCTACATACCCTTGTAGATCGCTAAGTGGAAGCGTTCAAGAGAACGGGGTTGAAGGAGTCGTACTCGTCGTGATCCAAATCACCGGAGATCCTAGTGCCGAACGGATGGCACCTCCGTGTTCAACACACGTACAGCCCGGTGACGTCTTCCATGCCTTGATCCTGCAAGGAGAGAGGGAGAGGTTGGGGAAGACTCCGTCCAGCAGCAGCACAACGACGTGGTGGTGGTGGAGGAGCGTGGCACTCCAGCAGGGCTTCGCCAAGCACCGCAAGAGATGAGGAGAAAGAGAGGTAGGGTTGCGCCAGGGAGAGGTGGAAACTCTTATGTATGGCAGCCCCAAAACCTCAAGTATATATAGGGGAGAGGGAAGGGGCTGCGCCCCCTCTAGGGTTCCCACCCCAAGGGGTGCGGCAGCCGCTAGATCCCATCTAGGGTGCGGCCAAAGGGAGGGAGAGGGGGAAACTTGCCCCCCAAGGAAGGTGGGTGCGCCCCCTTCCCCAAACCCTAGGCGCCTTGGGCCCTTGTGCGGGGCGCACCAGCCCACCTGGGGCTGGTCCCCTCCCACATTTGGCCCATGCAGCCCTCTGGGGCTGGTGGCCCCACTTGGTGGACCCCCGGGACCCTCCCGCTGGTCCCGGTACATTACCGATAACACCCGAAACTTTTCCGGTGACCAAAACAGGACTTTCCATATATAAATCTTTACCTCCGGACCATTCTGGAACTCCTCGTGACATCCGGGATCTCATCCGGGACTTCGAACAACATTCGGTAACCACATATATCTATTCCCTATAACCCTAGCGTCATCGAACCTTAAGTGTGTAGACCCTACGGGTTCGGGAATCATGCAGACATGACCAAGACGTTCTCCGGTCAATAACCAACAGCGGGATCTGGATACCCATGTTGGTTCCCACATGTTCCACGATGATCTCATCGGATGAACCACGATGTCAAGGACTCAATCGATCCCGTATACAATTCCCTTTGTCCAGCGGTATTGTACTTGCCCGAGATTCGATCATCGGTATCCCGATACCTTGTTCAATATCGTTACAAGCAAGTCTCTTTACTCGTTCCGTAACACATCATCCCGTGATCAACCCCTTGGTCACATTGTGCACATTATGATGATGTCCTACCGAGTGGGCCTAGAGATACCTCTCTGTCAACCAGAGTGACAAATCCCAGTCTCGGTTCGTGCCAACCCAACAGACACTTTTGGAGATACCCGTAGTGCACCTTTATAGCCACCCAGTTACGTTGTGACGTTTGGTACACCCAAAGCATTCCTACGGTATCCGGGAGTTGCACAATCTCATGGTCTAAGGAAATGATACTTGACATTGGAAAAGCTTTAGCATACGAACTACACGATCTTTGTGCTAGGCTTAGGATTGGGTCTTGTCCATCACATCATTCTCCTAATGATGTGATCCCGTTATCAATAACATCCAATGTCCATGGTCAGGAAACCGTAACCATCTATTGATCAACGAGCTAGTCAACTAGACATGGTGTTGTCTATGTACCCACACATGTATCTGAGTTTCCTATCAATACAATTATAGCATGGATAATAAATGATTATCATGAACAAGGAAATATAATAATAATAACTGATTTATTATTGCCTCTAGGGCATATTTCCAACAGAACGCCCATTACGGATGGGCAATCTCGGGCGTTGGCTAGGCCATATGTGGAAACGGGTGCAGCCAGAAGAAAACCCTAATCCCACTGGTTCGATCGCGGCCGTCGTTCGCTCTCATGTGATGTCGCGTCGGGACGCCTCCTCCGCGCCGTCGGGGGCCACCGCCGGCCGCCAACCTCTGAGCTCTGTACCACCGTCGATCGCCCGCTCTTCCTCGGGTGGGGCTCCCGGTTTCGCACCAGGCGTGTACCAGCCAATTCAGGCTGTCCAAACGGCCGCGCCTCAAGCCGTGCTTACACTGTCGCAGCCCCTGCCGGTGCAGCCGCCGCCGTTGCAAGTCGTCCAAGCCAGGCAGCCACATCAGTTTGCTGGTTACCATCCTCAACAACTGCAGTTCCTCCTTCATGCTGGAGGCGGGTATGTGCAGCAACAACAACACATGTCGGCTCCTCCACAGTACCATGCATTGCCTGATGTGACGCGACAGCAGTTTCAACACCTCGTCGCCGGTCTGCCTGTCTATGGCACAACAGCCGCCGGTCCGCCAATCTACGACAATGCAGTTGCCGGGGTTCCTGCCGCAGCCCGGCCGCTCAAGCAGAAGGGTGGTAAGGGCGGCCGCATCAAGCCCCGCCAAGGTGCAGCTACTCAACATCCTGCTCCCTCGCAAGTGGTCGTCGCTGCTCCTATTTTTGCTTCTGCCCAACCGGTGCAATCCTTGGCTCAGATGCCTAGCTTGCCCGCTGTGACAGCAACGCAGATGCAGTTTGCAACTTTACCTTTGGACGCCTAGCATATTCAGTCTACAGGTGCTGTCCAAGAGGCATCAGTACCCAAAAGGCTTTGGTGTTCCAAATGCCAATCTGCTGGACACAAGGCGAACGACTGCGAGACGCAGCAATATTGCTTCATTTGTAACAAGACCAATCACCCGATGACTATGAGATGGTGCCCTGCCTTAAAGCTACCAAAGCCGGTGGAGATGCTATGTGGTTATGGAACTGAACCCATGGCTTTTTTTGAAATGCCTGGTAATGTTTGTTGGGATGATCTCTCACAGCAGGACTTACGGATAGCTTTGGTTTCGATTTCTGGTGGTTCACTTTCTACCAATATTGTAGAGGTGGAGGTGGCTAAGATTGCTCAGGTTCAGCATGAGTGGAATTGGGAGGCGGTGCCACATGGTGAGGATGCATTTCTGATGTCGTTTCCTAGTGAGGAGGTTTTGCAGAGGGTGACCGGTTTTGCAGTTTTCCTCAAGTCTCACAATGTCACCATCGAGTTCAAGCCTTGGAAGTCAGACGAGATACCACATCGTTTCGAGCTTATTCCTATTTGGGTACATGTGCACGGTGTGTCTCACACTCTTCGTCATTTCTTGGGTCTTTGGACGGTCGGCTCGGTTATTGGAGCTACTCTGGATGTCGATCTTCTATGTTTGCATCGCAGAGGAATTGTTCGTATTCAGGTAGCGGTGCTGAACCTAGATGCTTTCAAGAGAAGCACAATTGATTCTCTTTCTTCTGATGTGGTCGTTCAAAGGAAGGGTTATGAGTTCCGGTACAGCCTGGAAAAGAGGACTTTCGTGTTGATGCTGATTTTGTGCCTCGAGTATGGGAGCATGGGGATGATTCAGGTGGCGATAAGGGACATGAGAGGGATGACACAATGGGGGGAAATGATACCAGTAAAAGGCCCAAACCCACTTCTTCATCATCCAACAACACCTCGGCCCCTCCTACCTCGGGCGGAGTGGTACCCATGCAGATGGCCATTGCCGTCACACCGCCGAACCCTCATCGAGGCTTACCTGCCACGGCTGCTTCTTCGTCACTCATGGGGTCTTCTTCATCGGTGCCGGCTACTTCGTCTAACATAGCTTCTCCGACGACGCTGGCGCCCCGGTCCTCGACGCCGCCATCACTGACTCACTGGTTGGCGCCGTCGCACCTCGATGACGGGGGTCACATGCGTCCCATACCGGAGGGGATGGCAACCGCGGTGGTGAATGCGAGCGCTCCATCGCCACCACCATCGCCTACACCTATCTCTTCGACTCGACAGGGAGTGATCTTCTCCCTGCCCATTCGTGCTAGCCAGGAGTCTGCCAGGGCGGAACTCCACGCGTTATCATCTACACCTCCTCACCAGGGGGCGTCAGCTTCCGGTCCCGAGGAGGCTGAGGAGCAGCCCCTGCGATCTTCTTCTTCACCACCACAACAGTCTACTCCGCCTCTCGGAGTGGTCGGGACAGGCTCAGCGGCCGATATTACTACTCCATTGCTGAGGCGCAGCGGGCGTCATTACGTCGGGACTGACGGTTCAGCAGCCACCGACGAGGACTCTATGGTGAAGGCCATGCGTAGGACGGCTGCGCGCAACCTCGACTTCGAAGGTACACCCTCTCGCAAATCGTTTATGTCTTTTGATAAATCCAAAGTATCTTCAAATATCACTAGACTTGGAGTGTCACTAGGACGTAATGAGTTAGAGATAGACTTTTCGGTTAGGGCCCTTAAACAAGCGGAGTTCGACCGGCTTACGGTTGCTCCTAAGTTGTCGAGCTTTGTTGACCCTCTTGTGTCAGATGAGGAGGATGAGGATGCTGATGCCAATCATGAAGGCAAGCTTCTCTCTCATTTGGTTAAAGACACGACTGAAGTAGACCTTGACGATACTGTACGCGACACTACGCTTTGTGAGCTTGTCGCGTCGGTGCGTAAGAATAAGTCTAACTCAGGAAAGAAAAGAGGGCGCTCTTCTAAGAAGGCAAAGGTCTCTAAACAAAAAATTGTTTCAGCATCAGAGGCATGTTTTGGAATAGCAGAGGTCTAGGTGACTTGGCTAAACACAAACACATTGCCGATTGTGTAAAGGATCATGCGTTGGACTTCGTGGCTATCACTAAGGCGGGCAAACGTGACTTTTCAACACGTGATCTGGACCACTTTTCATGTGGTTTGGACTACGAATGGCACGTCTTACTGCCGACCGAGAGGTCTAGTGGAATATTGCTAGGTATTAACTCTACGTACTTGCAACTATTGTCCACGTCAAAGGGGGAGTATCATATCAAATTCCACCTTCGAAACAAGTCTGACAATTTCCTTTGGAGCCTGGTAGCTGTATATGGCGCCGCTCAAGGGGAGTTTAAGTCTGCATTTCTAAAAGAACTTGTTAATACCTGTCGAGACAATCCCCACCCCATGTTAATCGGGGGGATTTTAATATCCTTCGATATCAGCAGGAAAAAAACAATGACCGGTTTGATACAAGGTGGTCTTTCCTCTTTAATGTTGTTATTGACGGTCTGGATCTGAGGGAGATCACGATGTTTGGTCGTCAGTATACCTAGGCCAATAACCAATCGGTGCCAACCTTTGAAAAACTTGATCGGGTGCTAGTTACCACCGACTGGGAATATAAATATCCCCTAGCCTCGGTTCGGGCATTAGAAAGAATTAAGGCCTTATCGGATCACGCTCCATTGCTCACCGATTTTGGACAACCAATCCCAAGCTCTGACCGTCACCAATTTAAATTTGAATTGGGATGGCTCACTAGAGAGAGATTTCATGACCTGGTTAAGAAAGTGTGGGCACGCCAGCCTCGCGGTAACACACCCATTCAACGATGGAATAATCGAATTCGCGCATTGCGTCGATTCCTTCGTGGATGGGCCAAGCATACTGCTGGCATCTACAAAAAAGAAAAACTACGACTATCTACCTTAATTGATTCCCTTGATAAAATAGCGGAGGTGAGGCCTCTGTCTGCAGTTGAGATTGAGCAAAAAAGCAATCTAAACGAGCAGATAGACCGCCTACAACGAGAGGAAGAGATTAAATGGTACCAACGTTGCAAGGCGGATTCTCTTGTGCAAGGTGATGATAATACGAAATACTTTCAAAGCAGACATAGAAAGAAATGCATATTCGCCCTTGACCAGGAGGAAGGCCGAATTGAGGGGGACGTACCACTTAGAACTTTTATTACTAAGTATTACAAAGAGCTTTTTGGACCTTCAGCTGAATCAAATTTTCAGCTGGATGAATCCATTACTCTTGACATTCCTCAAGTTACGAAAGCGGAAAATGAATTCCTATCCTCCCCGTTCTCTGAGGAGGAAATTCGAACCGCGGTGTTTCAAATGGAACACAACAAGGCTCCGGGTCCGGATGGCTTTCCCGCAGAGTTCTATCAATGCTTTTGGGACGTCATTAAGGCAGACTTGGTTCAGTTGTTTAACCAACTGCATGCTGAAGACCTTGACATTTCTCGTTTAAACTTTGGGGAAATTATCCTATTGCCTAAGATGAAGGAGGCTAGTCGTATTCAACAATATTGTCCGATTTACCTTATGAATGTAAGTTTTAAAATCTTTAGGAAGGTCGCAACTAATCGGTTGAATGGGGTGGCTGACCATGTCGTAGAACCCACTCAAACATTATTTATGCAAGGCCGCAACATATTAGATGGAGTGGTCGTCTTACACGAAACTGTACATGAGCTTCATCGAACAAAGTTGAATGGTGTCATTCTTAAAATAGATTGAAAAAGCCTACGATAAGGTTAAGTGGCCCTTTCTATTGCAAACTTTGCGCATGAAGGGGTTTTCACAAAAATGGTGTCGTTGGGTAGAGAGCTTTGTCTCTGGACGCAGTGTGGCCATAAAAGTTAATGATGACATTGGCAACTATTTTCAGACAAGGAAGGGGCTTCGCCAAGGGCACCCCGCTTCTCCTATTTTGTTTAACATTGTGACCGACATGCTGGCTACCCTTGTTGAGCGGGCTAAGCTGGACGGTCAAATTAGTGGTGTCATTCCACACTTGGTAGAAGATGGTCTATCTATTCTACAATATGCGGATGACACTATTCTATTCATGGATCATGATCTAGATAAGGCAAGAAATCTCAATTTGCTCTTATGTGCTTTTGAGGAACTTTCAGGTCTCAAAATTAATTTTCATAAGAGCGAACTTTTTTGCTTTGGCGATGTTGCAGAATCAGCACCTGAGTACGCTGAGATTTTTGGATGCCAGCTCGGGCAGTTTCCGATTTGATATCTGGGTATTCCCATACACTATCGACGCTTAACTATCGCTGAGTGGAAGCATGTGGAAGAGAGACTTGAGAAACGCTTAGCCAGTTGGAAGGCCAAGCTCTTGTCTTACGGGTGACGATTGATCTTGATCAATTCAGTTCTAAGCAACATGGTTTTATATATGTTGTCATTCTTCCACATACCGAAAGGGGTTCTCCAGCGACTAGACTACTTTAGATCCAGATTTTTTTGGCAATGCGATAATGAATCAAAGAAATATCGACTGGCTAGGTGGAGCGTATTATGCAGACCTAAAAGTCAAGGGAGGCTGGGAATCCAAGACCTTGAGATTAAAAACATTGCTCTTCTCAGCAAGTGGGTTTACAAACTAACTGAGAATGGAGTATGGCAGGAAATCATTCGCAACAAGTATGTGGGATCCATTGTCATTTCTCAAGTTCATTGGAAACCTAGGGATTCGCATTTCTGGAGTGGTGTGATGAAGGCCAAGGAATTCTTTTTCCAATTTGGGACCTTCTCAGTTAGGGACGGTTCTCAGGTTCGATTCTGGGAAGATATCTGGCTAGGGAATAACCCACTAATGGTGCAATATCAGAGCTTGTATAGGATTGTTAGACATAAATTCGTCACAATCAAACAAGTTTTAGGACAAGAAAACCCTGATATTTCTTTCCGTAGGGACCTTTTTGGCTCTCGCCTGGCAGCATGGAATGAATTACTCACTCGCCTGGAGGACATTCAACTGTCAGGTGAGCCGAACATTTTTCGATGGAACTTGCATCAGAATGGCAAATTTTCAGTCAAATCCATGTATGATGCAATGGTTCATTGTGATGTTCCAGTTGATAACAGGAAATTGTGGAAGCTCAAAATCCCTCTAATTAAGAGTGAAGATTTCCTCTGGTTTCTTAACAGAGGAGTCATCCTAACTAGAGACAATCTGGCACGACGAAACTGGCGTGGTTCCAAGACATGTGTCTTTTTCCAACATGACGAGTCTATTAAACACTTATTTTTTGAGTGCAAGTTCGCTCGGACAGTTTGGGCCATAGTTCAAGTAGCTTCGAATCTATACCCACCACGTAATGCACGGAACATGTTCGGCAACCGGTTGCGGGGTATTGATAAACAATTTTCTGCACATATTCTTGTGGGAGCGGCGGCCTTATGCTGGGCACTGTGGCTTACCAGGAATGATGTGATTTTTAATAACAAATGTGTCTCATCTCCTATGCAGGTTATTCATGTGTGTACACGATGGCTCCGTACTTGGTCTATCCTGCAGAGGCCGGAGGACAAAGACCTTTTTATGATGGCGTCTACACGGCTGGAGCGTACGGCCAGGGAGGTTTTCTACCCCCATGGATGGCGGTGTGACCTACGGATAGGATCTGCCACTCCTTAGGCTGGACATGTTTTTTTAATTGGCATTGTATCGAATTATTTTTTGCTTTTAGGGTACTGAACTTTTTTGGCTGTGTGCATCAACCTATGCAGAGGCCGGGCTTTCTTTCGATGCAATTGTATCACCTCGATATATCTATCAATGAAATGTCATTTATCGAAAAAATGTAATATATTTGATCTCTAGTTTCATCAACAAACAACTACATAAATTAAACTGTACTTACATTCAGGAGCATCAAACAGACATGAGTGATGTCATCGCGCTCCACAAAACGATGCTGCTGTTACAGTGTGTCCCCGGCATTAGGGCATCAATACTCAGAGCAGTCACGAATTTAGCTCCAGCAGCCAACTGTGCTTGCCGCCATCCTGCACATCCCAATAAATTGGACTTAGCTCCTGCACTCCACCCAGTTGCAGAGTTAGTATATTGCTATTGCTTTCTTCATGACTTATACATGTTCCTGTAACTATGAGATTATGCAACTCCCGTTTACCGGAGGAACACTTTGGGTACTACCAAACGTCACAATGTAACTGGGTGATTATAAAGGAGTACTACAGGTGTCTCCGAAGGTACATGTTGAGTTGGCGTATTTCGAGATTAGGTTTTGTCACTCCGATTGTCGGAGAGGTATCTCTGGGCCCTCTCGGTAATGCACATTACTATAAGCCTTGCAAGCAATGTGACCAATGAGTTGGTTACAGAATGATGCATTACTTAACGAGTAAAGAGACTTGTCGGTGACGAGATTGAACTAGGTATTGGATACCGACGATCAAATCTCGGGCAAGTAACATACCGATGACAAAGGGAACAACGTATGTTGTTATGCGGTTTGACCGATAAAGATCTTCGTAGAATATGTAGGAACCAATATGGGCATCCAGGTTCGGCTGTTGGTTATTGACCGAGAATAGTTCTAGGTCATGTCTACATAGTTCTCGAACCCGTAGGGTCCGCACGCTTAATGTTACGATGACAGTTTTATTATGAGTTTGTAAGTTTTGATGTACCGAAGTTTGTTCGGAGTCCCGGATGTGATCACGGACATGACGAGGAGTCTTGAAATGGTCGAGACATAAATATCGATATATTGGACGACTATATTCGGACACCAGAAATGTTTCGGACGTTTTCGGAGAAAACCGGAGTGCCGGAGGGTTACCGGAACCCCCCGGGAGAGATAATGGGCCACATGGGCCTTGGTGGAAAGAGAGAGGGGCGGCCAGGGTGGGCCGCGCACCCCTCTCCCTCTGGTCCGAATTGGACTAGGAGGGGGGGCGGCGCCCCCCCTCTTTCCTTCCCCCCTCTCCCCCTTCCTTCCCCCTCCTAGTAGGAGTAGGAAAGGAGGAGTCCTAGTCATACTAGGAGGAGGACTCCTCCTCCTTGGCGCGCCCACAAGGGCCGGCCGGCCTCCCCGCTCCCTCCTTTATATACGGGGGCAGGGGGCACCCCATGACACACAAGTTGATCTACGGATCGTTCCTTAGTCGTGTGCGGTGCCCCCCTCCACCATATTCCACCTCGGTCATATCGTGCGGAGTTTAGGCGAAGCCCTGCGCCGGTAGAGCATCATCATCTTCACCACGCCGTCGTGCTGACGGAACTCATCCCCGAAGCTTTGCTGGTTTGGAGCCCGGGGATCGTCATCGAGCTGAACGTGTGCTGAACTCGGAGGTGTCGTACGTTCGGTACTTGGATCGGTCGGATCGTGAAGACGTACGACTACATCAACCGCGTTGTCATAACGCTTCCGCTTACGGTGTACGAGGGTACGTGGACAACACTCTCCCCTCTCGTTGCTATGCCATCACCATGGTCTTGCGTGTACGTAGGAAATTTTTTGAAATTACTACGTTCCCCAACACTTGAAGGTGTTCAAGATGGATCAGTCAAAGAAGGAGTTCTTGCCTGAGTTGTAAGGTATGAAGTTAAGAGTTAAAGCTCGACCACGGCAGAAGAGAGACAAAGGACAAAGGTCGTCCCCTATGCTTTAGACGTAGGCTCTATAGTATGCTATGCTGTGTACCGCACCGGAAGTGTGCCTTGCCATGAGTCAGCCAAGGGGTACAAGAATGATCCAGGAATGGGGATCATTGGACAGCGGTCAAAATTGTCCTTGGAGTAAATAAAGGACATATTTCTCGATTATGAAGGTGATAAAGAGTTCGGCGTAAAGGGTTACGTCGATGAAAGCTTTAACACCTATCCGAATGACTCTGAGTAGCAACCCGGATATGTATAGTGGAGCAACCATTTGGAATAGCTCCAAGTGGAGCGTGGAAGCAGCATTTACAATATGACATCGAGAATTGCGAAGTACATACGGATCTGAATATTGCAGACCCGTTGACTAAAACCTCTCTCACAAGCAAAACATGATCAACCCCCATAACTCATTGAGTCTTAATCACATGGTGATGTGAACTAATTTAGTGACACTAGTAAACTCTTTGGATGTTGGTCACATGGCGATGTGACCTGTCAGTGTTAATCACATGGCGATGTGAACTAGATTATTGACTCTAGTGCAAGTGGGAGACTGTTGGAAATATGCCCTAGAGGCAATAATAAATTAGTTATTATTATTATATTTACTTGTTCATGATAATCGTTTATTATCCATGCTATAATTGTATTGATAGGAAACTCAGATACATGTGTGGGTACATAGACAACACCATGTCCCTAGTAAGCCTCTAGTTGACTAGCTCGTTGATCAATAGATGGTTACGGTTTCCTGACCATGGACATTGGATGTTGTTGATAACGGGATCACATCATTAGGAGAATGATGTGATGGACAAGACCCAATCCTAAGCCTAGCACAAAAGATCGTGTAGTTCGTATGCTAAAGCTTTTCTAATGTCAAGTATCATTTCCTTAGACCATGAGATTGTGCAACTCCCGGATACCGTAGGAATGCTTTGGGTGTACCAAATGTCACAACGTAACTGGGTGGCTATAAAGGTGCACTACGGGTATCTCCGAAAGTGTCTGTTGGGTTGGCACGAATCGAGACTGGGATTTGTCACTTCGTGTAATGGAGAGGTATCTCTGGGCCCACTCGGTAGGACATCATCATAATGTGCACAATGTGACCAAGGGGTTGATCACGAGATGATGTGTTACGGAACGAGTAAAGAGACTTGCCGGTAACGAGATTGAACAAGGTGTCGGAATACCGACGATCGAATCTCGGGCAAGTACAATACCGCTGGACAAAGGGAATTGTATACGGGATCAATTGATTCCTTGACATCGTGGTTCATCCGATGAGATCATCGTGGAACATTTGGGAGCCAACATGGGTATCCAGATCCCGCTGTTGGTTATTGACCGGAGAACGTCTCGGTCATGTCTGCATGGTTCCTGAACCCGTAGGGTCTACACACTTAAGGTTCGATGACGTTAGGGTTATAAGGAATAGATATACGTGGTTACCGAATGTTGTTTGGAGTCCCGGATGAGATCCCGGACATCACGAGGAGTTCCGGAATGGTACGGAGGTAAAGATTTATATATGGGAAGTCATCATACGGTCACAGGAATAATTCGGGGGGTTACCGGTACTGTACCGGGACCACCGAAGGGGTTCCGGGGGTCCACCGGGAGGGTCCACCTGCCCCGGAGGGCCCAATGGGCTGTTTGTGGAGAGTGACCAGCCCCATAGTGGGCTGGGCGCCTCCCCCCTTAGGGCCCATGCGCCTAGGGTTTGGGGGAAACCCTAAAGGGGGGGCGCCCCCTTGCCTTGGGGGGCAAGGCAACCCCCTGGCTGTCGCCCCCTCCTCAGATTGGATTGAAGGGGGACGCCCCCCCTCTCCCTTGCCCCTATATATATGTGGGGGGTGGGAGGGTAGCCGTACCCAAGTTCTGGCGCAGCCCTCCCCCTCTCCCAAGTCCTCCTCCTCTCCCGTGGTGCTTGGCGAAGCCTTGCAGGATTGCCACGCTCCTCCATCACCACCACGCCGTTGTGCTACTGCTGGATGGAGTCTTCCTCAACCTCTCCCTCTCTCCTTGCTGGATCAAGGCATAGGAGACGTCATCGGGCTGCACGTGTGTTGAACGCGGAGGTGCCGTCCGTTCGGCACTAGGATCTCCGGTGATTTGGATCACGACGAGTACGACTCCTTCAACCCCGTTCTCTTGAACGCTTCCGCTTAGCGATCTAGAAGGGTATGTAGATGCACTCCTCTCTCTCTCGTTGCTAGTTTCTCCATAGATAGATCTTGGTGACTCGTAGGAAAATTTTGAATTTCTGCTACGTTCCCCAACAATATAAACGATGCATTGGTCCCGGTTCGTGAGGCAAACCGGGACTAATGCGACCTTTAGTCCCGGTTGGTGGCACCAACCGGGACCAAAGGCCTCTTTTCAGCAGCCCAAAGGGCTGGAAGCAGAGG
>NC_041381.1:647921220-647931142 GCF_002162155.2 Triticum dicoccoides | reverse complement strand
GTCCCGGTTGGTGGCTCCAACCGGGACTAAAGGGGTTGCATTGGTCTCGGTTGGCGCCACCAACCGGGACCAATGCACCCCTTTACTTCCGGTTGGTGCCACAAACCGGGACTAATGGCTCTGTGCTGCCCGCGTCGCGGCACGAAAGTTTAGTCCCACCTCGCTAGCTGAGGGAGCTCGAGGGTGGTTTATAAGCCCCAGTCCCGCTGCCCTCTCGAGCTCCTCTCAAATGAAGGCTTACGGGTCTAAATGCACTATATGTGCCTGTGGGCCTATTGGGCCTGTTGCGGGCCTGAATCCTGGTCCATATTTGGGTTTCTAGTTGTATTCAGGCTGTGGTAGCCCTTTAGGTGGCACTTTTTTTTATTTTTTTTATTTTATTTTTTGCTTTGAATTATTTATTTTCTTTTGATTTTTGCTTTATTTTATTTTATTTTAGCTCAGATAATTATAATCTTTCTAATTACTTATTTATTTTCTTTTATGATAATTTTTTTTGCTATTAAAGTTTGTAACAAAATTCTAATTACTTATTTATGTTCTTTTATGATAATTCTTTTTGTTTTTAATGTTTTGAACAGAATTCTAGTTACTTATTTATTTATTTTTATGATAATTTTTTTGCTTTTAATGTTTTGGACAGAATTCTAATTACTTATTTATTTTCTTTTATGATAATGCTTTTTGCTATTAAAGTTTGTAACAAAATTCTATATAATTTTAGTTTCAGTAATACTAGAGGTTTATAAAAGCTTTTTAGTTGATTCCTTTGGTACCAGTTCTAAGGCTGTTACAAAGGCATTTTATTTGGTACAGGTTTTAAGGCTGGTGGCCCACGAGCACCTTTTAGTACCGGTTCGTGCCATGAACCGGTAAAAGAGTTTTTTAGTTGATTCTTTCTGCAGCTGTTTTTTAGTCCCATCTCGCCAAGCGAGAGGCACTCGCAGCGGTTTATAAGCCCCGAGTGCAGAGACGATGCAGAAGAGGCTCAATGCTAACCTGCACGTTGCTTATCTTTAAGCCTTGAGGAATAGGGTAGACTGCACGGAGCTATGTGCAGTGCAGTTTACACTATTCCCAAAGGCTTGAAGCTAATTAACGAGCATTGCGCCTCTTTTTTATTTTTAAAGACTTATTACAACTCAGAAAAAAATAGAAAAAAATAAATATAGCAGAAAAGAGAAAAAACTATATAAAAAACTGAAGGAAATATGCCCTAGAGGCAATAATAAACTTATTATTTATTTCCTTATATCATGATAAATGTTTATTATTCATGCTAGAATTGTATTAACCGAAAACATAATACATGTGTGAATACATAGACCAACATAACGTCACTAGTATGCATCTACTTGACTAGCTCATTAATCAAAGATGGTTATGTTTCCTAACCATAGACATGTGTTGTCATTTGATTAATGGGATCACATCATTAGGAGAATGATGTGATTGACATGACCCATTCCGTTAGCCTAGCACTTGATCGTTTACTATATTGCTATTGCTTTCTTCATGACTTATACATGTTCCTGTAACTATGAGATTATGCAACTCCCGTTTACCACAGGAACACTTTGGGTGCTACCAAATGTCACAACATAACTGGGTGATCATAAAGGAGTACTACAGGTGTCTCTAAAGGTACATGTTGGGTTGGCATATTTCGAGATTAGGTTTTTTCACTCCGATTATCGGAGAGGTATCTCTGGGCCCTCTCGGTAATGCACATCACTATAAGCCTTGCAAGCAATGTGACCAATGAGTTGGTTACGGAATGATGCATTACGTAACGAGTAAAGAGACTTGTCGGTAACGAGATTGAACTAGGTATTGGATACCAACGATCAAATCTCGGGCAAGTAACATACCAATGACAAAGGGAACAACGTATGTTGTTATGCGGTTTGACCGATAAAGATCTTCGTAGAATATGTAGGAACCAATATGGGCATCCAGGTTCCGCTATTGGTTATTGACCGAGAATAGTTCTAGGTCATGTCTACATAGTTCTCGAACCCGTAGGGTCCGCACGCTTAACGTTACGATGACAGTTTTATTATGAGTTTATAAGTTTTGATGTACCGAAGTTTGTTCGGAGTCCCGGATGTGATCACGGACATGACGAGGAGTCTAGAAATGGTCGAGAGATAAATAATGATATATTGGACGACTATATTCGGACACCGAAAGTGTTCCGGACGTTTTCGGAGAAAACCGGAGTGCCGGAGGGTTACCGGAACCCCCCCCCCCGGGAGAGATAATGGGCCACATGGGCCTTGGTGGAAAGAGAGAGGGGCGGCCAGGGTGGGCCGCGCGCCCCCTCTCCCTCTGGTCCGAATTGGACTAGGAGGGGGGGCGGCGCCCCCCTCTTTCCTTCCCCCCTCTCCCCCTTCCTTCCCCCACCTAGTAAGAGTAGGAAAGGAGGAGTCCTACTCCTACTAGGAGGAGGACTCCTCCTCCTTGGCGCACCCACAAGGGCCGGCCGGCCTCCCCCCTCCCTCCTTTATATACGGGGCAGGGGGCACCCCATGACACACAAGTTGATCTACGGATCGTTCCTTAGCCGTGTGCGGTGCCCCCCTCCACCATATTCCACCTCGGTCATATTGTCGCGGAGTTTAGGCGAAGCCCAGCGCCGGTAGAGCATCATCATCGTCACCACGCCGTCGTGTTGACGGAACTCATCCTCGAAGCTTTGCTGGATCGGAGCCCGGGGATTGTCATCGAGCTGAACGTGTGCTGAACTCGGAGGTGCTGTATGTTCGGTACTTGGATCGGTTGGATCGTGAAGACGGACAACTACATCAACCGCGTTGTCATAACGCTTCCGCTTACGGTCTACGAGGGTACATGGACAACACTCTCCCCTCTCGTTGCTATGCCATCACCATGATCTTGCGTGTACGTTGGAAATTTTTTGAAATTACTACGTTCCTCAACAGTGGTATCAGAGCCAGGTTTTATGCGTAGATGTCATATGCACGAGTAGAACACAAGTGAGTTGTGGGCGATACAAGTCATAGTGCTTACCAGCATGTCATACTTTGGTTCGTCGGTATTGTGAGATGAAGCAGCCCGGACTGACATTACGCGTACACTTACGCGAGACTGGTTTCACCGTTACGAGCACTCGTGCTTAAAGGTGGTTGGCGGGTGTCTGTCTCTCTCACTTTAGCTGAATCGAGTGTGGCTACGCCCGGTCCTTGCGAAGGTTAAAACAGCACTAACTTGACAAACTATCGTTGTGGTTTTGATGCGTAGGTAAGAACGGTTCTTGCTCAGCCCTTAGCAGCCACATAAAATTTGCAACAACAAAGTAGAGGACGTCTAACTTGTTTTTGCGGGGCATGTTGTGATGTGATATGGTCAAGACGTGATGAGATATAAGTTGTTGTGTGAGATGATCATGTTTTGTTGAAGTTATTGGCAACTGGCAGAAGCCCTATGGTTGTCTCTTTGTTGCATAAGATGCAAGTGCCAAATAATTGCTTTACTTTATCGCTATGCGATAGCAATAGTTGCAAGAGCAATAGTTGGCGAGACGACCATGTGACGACACATTGATATAGATCAAGATGATGAAGATCATGGTGTCATGCCGGTAACGATAGAGATCATGACGGTACTTTGGAGATGGAGATCAAAAGGCGCAAGATGATCATGGCCATATCATGTCACATATTTTGATTGCATATGATGTTTATCTGTTATACATCTTATTATGTTTTGTTTGACGGTAGCATTATAAGATGATCTCTCACTAATTATCAAGAAGTGTTCTCCCTGAGTATGCACCGTTGCGAAAGTTCTTCGTGCTGAGACACCACGTGATGATCAGGTGTGATAGGCTCTACGTTCAAATACAACGGGTGCAAAACAGTTGCACACGCAGAATACTCGAGTTAAACTTGACGAGCCTAGCATATACAGATATGGCCTCGGAACACGGAGACCGAAAGGTCGAGCGTGAATCATATAGTAGATATGATCAACATAGTGATGTTCACCATTGAAAACTACTCCATCTCACGTGATGATCGGACATGGTTTAGTTGATTTGGATCACGTGATCACTTAGATGACTAGAGAGATGTCTGTCTAAGTGGGAGTTCTTAAGTAATATGATTAATTGAACTTTAATTTATCATGAACTTAGTCCTGGTAGGATTTTGCAAATTATGTTGTAGATCAATAGCTTGCGTTGTTGTTTTCATATGTTTATTTTGATATGTTCCTGGAGAAAATTGTGTTGAAAGATGTTAGTAGCAATGATGCGGATTGGATCCGTGATTTGAGGTTTATCCTCATTGCTGCACAGAAGAATTATGTCCTTAATGTACCGCTAGGTGACAGACCTATTGCAGGAGCAGATGTAGACGTTATGAACGTTTGGCTAGCTCAATATGATGACTACTTGATAGTTTTGTGCACCATGCTTAACGGCTTAGAATCGGGACTTCAAAGACGTTTTGAACGTCATGGACCATATGAGATGTTCTAGGAGTTGAAGTTAATATTTCAAGCAAATACCCGAGTTGAGAGATATGAAGTCTCCAACAAGTTCTATGGCTAAAAGATGGAGGAGAATCGCTCAACTAGTGAGCATGTGCTCAGATTGTCTGGGTACTACAATCGCTTGAATCAAGTGGGAGTAAATCTTCCAGATAAGATAGTGATTGACAGAATTCTCTAGTCACCATCACCAAGTTAGTAGAACTTTCTGATGAACTATAGTATGGAAGGGATGACGAAAACGATTCCCGAGCTCTTCGTGATGTTGAAATCGACGAAGGTAGAAATCAAGAAAGAGCATCAAGTGTTGATGATTGACAAGACCACTAGTTTCAAGAAAAGGGCAAAGGGAAAGAAAGGGAACTTCAAGCAGAATGGCAAGCAAGTTGCACTCCCGTGAAGAAGACCAAAGCTGGACCAAAGCCTGAAACTGAGTGCTTACACTGCAAAGGAAATGGTCACTGGAAGCGGAAATGCCCTAAATATTTGGTGGATAAGAAGGATGGCAAAGTGAACAAAGGTATATTTGATATACATGTGTTTGATGTGTGCCTTACTAGTGTTTATAGTAGCCCTTGAGTATTTTGATACTTGTTCGGTTGCTAAGATTAGTAACTCGAAACAGGAGTTATAGAATAAACAGAAACTAGTTGAGGGTGAAGTAACGATGTGTGTTGGAAGTGGTTCCAAGATTGATATGATCATCATCGCACACTCCCTATACTTTCGGGATTAGTGTTGAACCTAAATAAATGTTATTTGGCGTTTGCGTTGAGCATGAATATGATTTGATCATGTTTATTGCAATACGGTTATTCATTTAAAATCAGAGAATAATTTTTGTTCTGTTTAAATGAATAAAACCTTTGATGGTCATACACCCAATAAAAATAGTTTGTTGGATCTCGATCATAGTGATACACATATTCATAATATTGATGCCAAAAGATGCAAAGTTGATAATGATAGTGCAACTTATTTGTGGCACTGCCGTTTGGGTCATATCGGTGTAAAGCGCATGAAGAAACTCCATAAAGATGGACTTTCGGAATCACTTGGTTATGAATCATTTGATGCTTGCGAACCATGCCTTTTGGGCAAGATGACTAAAACTCCGTTCTCCGGAAGAATGGAACGAGCTACTGACTTATTGGAAACAATACATACCGATGTATGCGGTCCAATGAGTGTTGATGCTCGTGGCAGGTATCTTTATTTTCTGACCTTCACAAGATGATTTGAGCAGATATGAGTATATCTACTTAATGAAGCACAAGTCTGAAACATTTGAAAAGTTCAAAGAATTTCAGAGTGAAGTGAAGAATCATCGTAACAAGAAAATAAAGTTTCTGCGATTTGATCACAGAGACAATATTTAGTTATGAGTTTGGCCTTCATATAAAACTATGTGGAATAGTTTCACAGCTCACGCCACATGGAACACCACAACGTAATGGTGTGTCCGAACGTCATAACCACACTTTATTGGATATGGCGCGATCTATGATGTATCTTACCGATTTACCACTATCGTCTTGGGGTTATGTATTAAAGACAGCTGCATTCACTTTAAATAGGGCACCATCTAAATCCGTTGAGATGACACCGTATGAACTATGGTTTAGCAATAAACCTAAGCTGTCATTTCTTAAAGTTTGGGGTTGCGATGCTTATATGAAAAGGGTTTTCAACCAAATAAGCTCGAACCCAAATCGGAGAAGTGCGTCTTCATAGAATACCCAAAGGAAATTGTTGGGTACACCTTCTATCACAGATCCGAAGGCAAGATATTCGTTGCTAAAAATGGATCCTTTCTAGAGAAGGAGTTTCTCTCGAAAGAAGTGAGTGGAAGGAAAGTAGAACTTGATGAGGTAATTGTACCTTCTCCCTTATTGGAAAGTAGTTCATCACAGAAATCAGTTCAGTGATTACTACACCAATTAGTGAGGAAGTTAATGATGATGATCATGAAACTTCAAATCAAGTTGCTGCCAAACCTCGTAGGTCTTCCAGAGTAAGATCCACACCAGAGTGGTACGTAATCATGTTCTGGAAGTCATGTTACTAGACCATGATGAACCTACGAACTATGAGGAAGCGATGATGAGCCCAGATTCCACGAAATGGCTTGAGGCCATAAAATCTGAGATATGATCCATGTATGAGAACAAAGTATGGACTTTGATTGACTTGCTTAATGATCAGCAAGCCATGTTAAATAAATGGATCTTCAAGAGGAAGACGGACACTGGTAGTAGTGTTACTATCTACTATGCTCGACTTGTTGCGAAATGTTTTCAACAAGTTCAAGGTGTTGAATACGATGAGATTTTCTCACTCATATCGAAGCTTAAGTCTGTCTGAATCATGTTAGCAATTGCCACATTTTATGAAATCTGGCAAATGGATGTCAAAACTGCATTCCTTAATGGATTTATTAAAGAAGAGTTGTATATGATGCAACCAGAAAGTTTTTGTCAATCCTAAAGATGCTGACAAAGTGTGCAATCTCCAGCAATCCATCAATGGACTGGTGCAAGCATCTCGGAGTTGGAATATACGCTTTGATGAGTTGATCAAAGCATATGGTTTTATACAGACTTTTGGAAATAACTGTATTTACAAGAAAGTGAGTGGGAGCACTACAGCATTTCTGATAAGTATATGTGAATGACATATTATTAATTGGAAATGATGTAGAATTTTCTGGAAAGCATAAAGGAGTGTTTGAAAGGAGTTTTTCAAAGAAAGACCTTGGTGAAGCTGCTTACATATTAAGCATCAAGATCTATTGAGATAGATCAAGACGCTTGATAAGATTTTCAATGAGTACATACCTTGACAAGATTTTGAAATAGTTCAAAATGGAACAGTCAAAGAAAGAGTTCTTGCCTGTGCTGCAAGGTGTGAAATTGAGTAAGACTCAAAGCCCGACCACGGCAGAAGATAGAAAGAGAATGAAAAGTCATTCCCTATGCCTCAGTCATAGGTTCTATAAAGTATGCTATGCTGTGAACCAGACCTATTGTATACCTTGCTCTGAGTTTGACAAAGGAATACAATTTTGATCTAATAGTAGATCACTGGACAGCGGTCAAGAATATCCTTAGTAAGGACTAAGGAGATGTTCCTCGATTATGGAGGTGATAAAAGAGTTTGTTGTAAAAAGTTACATCGGTGCAAACTTTTACACTGATCCAGATGACTCTAAGTCTCAATCTGGATACATATTGAAAGTGAGAGAAATTAAGCTAGAGTAGCTCCATGCAGAGCATTGAAGACATAGAATGTTTGCAAAATACACATGGCTCTGAATGTGACAGACCCGTTGATTAAGCTTCTCTCACAAGCAAAACATGATCATACCTTAGTACTCTTTGGCTGTTAATCACATAACGATGTGAACTAGATTATTGACTCTAGTAAACCCTTTGGGTGTTGATCACATGACGATGTGAACTATGGGTGTTAATCATATACAGATATGAATATTGATGTTAAATCACATGGCAATGTGAACTAGATTATTGACTCTAGTGCAAGTGGGAGACTGAAGGAAATATGCCCTAGAGGCAATAATAAAGTTATTATTTATTTCCTTATATCATGATAAATGTTTATTATTCACGCTAGAATTGTATTAACCGGAAACATAATACATGTGTGAATACATAGACCAACATAACGTCACTAGTATGCCTCTACTTGACTAGCTCATTAATCAAAGATGGTTATGTTTCCTAACCATAGACATGTGTTGTCATTTGATTAATGGGATCACATCATTAGGAGAATGATGTGATTGACATGACCCATTCCGTTAGCCTAGCACTTGATCGTTTAGTATATTGTTATTGCTTTCTTCATGACTTATACATGTTCCTGTAACTATGAGATTATGCAACTCCCGTTTACCGGAGGAACACTTTGGGTGCTACCAAACGTCACAACGTAACTGGGTGATTATAAAGGAGTACTACAGGTGTCTCCGAAGGTACATGTTGGGTTGGCGTATTTCGAGATTAGGTTTTGTCACTCCGATTATCAGAGAGGTATCTCTGGGCCCTCTCGGTAATGCACATCACTATTATCCTTGCAAGCAATGTGACCAATGAGTTGGTTACGGAATGATGCATTACGTAACGAGTAAAGAGACTTGTCGGTAACGAGATTGAACTAGGTATTGGATACCGACGATCAAATCTCGAGCAAGTAACATACCGATGACAAAGGGAACAACGTATGTTGTTATGCGGTTTGACCGATAAAGTGAAGGAAATATGCCCTAGAGGCAATAATAAAGTTATTATTTATTTCCTTAGTTCATGATAAATGTTTATTATTCATGCTAGAATTGTATTAACCGGAAACATAATACATGTGTGAATACATAGACAAACATAGTGTCACTAGTATGCCTCTACTTGACGAGCTCGTTTATCAAAGATGGTTATGTTTCCTAGCCATGGACAAAAGAGTTGTCATTTGATTAATGGGATCACATCATTAGGAGAATGATGTGATTGACATGACCCATTCCGTTAGCGTAGCACTTGATCCTTTAGTATGTTGCTATTGCTTTCTTCATGACTTATACATGTTCCTGTAACTATGAGAATTATGCAACTCCCGTTTACCGGAGGAATACTTTGGGTACTACCAAATGTCACAACGTAACTGGGTGATTATAAAGGAGTACTATAGGTGTCTCCGAAGGTACATGTTGAGTTGGCGTATTTCGAGATTAGGTTTTGTCACTCCGATTGTCGGAGAGGTATCTCTGGGCCCTCTCGGTAATGCACATCATTATAAGCCTTGCAAGCAATGTGACCAAATGAGTTGGTTACGGGATGATGCATTACGGAACGAGTAAAGAGACTTGCCGGTAACGAGATTGAACTAGGTATTGGATACCGACAATCAAATCTCGGGCAAGTAGCATACCGATGACAAAGGGAACAACGTATGTTGTTATGCGGTTTGACCGATAAAGATCTTCGTAGAATATGTAGGAACCAATATGGGCATCCAGGTTCCGCTATTGGTTATTGACCGAGAATAGTTCTAGGTCATGTCTACATAGTTCTCGAACCCGTAGGGTCCGCACGCTTAATGTTACGATGACAGTTTTATTATGAGTTTATAAGTTTTGATGTACCGAAGTTTGTTCGGAGTCCCGGATGTGATCACGGACGTAATGAGGAGTCTCGAAATGGTTGAGACATAAATATCGATATATTGGAAGCCTATATTTGGACATCTGAATCGTTCCGGGTGAAATCGGCATTTTACCGGAGTACCGGGAGGTTACCGAAACCCCCCCGGGGGGTTATTGGGCCTACATGGGCCTCGAGGGAGAAGAGGGAAGGAGGCAGGAGGGGGCCGCGCGCCCCTCCCCTTCCTAGTC
>NC_041381.1:647911625-647920955 GCF_002162155.2 Triticum dicoccoides | reverse complement strand
CTCTTCCTCCTCTTTCCCCCCTTCTCCTATTCCAACTAGGAAAGAAGGGAGTCCTACTCCCGGTGGGAGTAGGATTCCCCCCTTGGCGCGCCCTCCTTGGCCGGACGCCTCCTCCCCCCTGGCTCCTTTATATACGGGGGCAGGGGGCACCCCATAGACACACAAGTTGATCTACGGATCGTTCCTTAGTCGTGTGCGGTGCCCCCTTCCACCATATTCCACCTCGGTCATATCGTCGCGGAGTTTAGGCGAAGCCCTGCACCGGTAGAGCATCATCATCGTCACCACGCCGTCGTGCTGCCGGAACTCATCCCCGAAGCTTTGCTGGATCGGAGCCCGGGGATCGTCATCGAGCTGAACGTGTGCTGAACTCGGAGGTGCCGTACGTTCGGTACTTGGATCGGTCGGATCGTGAAGACGTACGACTACATCAACCGCGTTGTCATAATGCTTCCGCTTACGGTCTATGAGGGTACGTGGACAACACTCTCCCCTCTCGTTGCTATGCCATCACCATGATCTTGCGTGTACGTAGGAAATTTTTTGAAATTACTACGTTCCCCAACAGTGGCATCCGAGCCAGATTTTATGGTTTGTGTTATATGCACGAGTAGAACACAAGTGAGTTGTGGGCGATATAAGTCATACTGCTTACCAGCATGTCATACTTTGGTTCGGCGGTATTGTGAGATGAAGCGGCCCGGACCGACATTACGCGTACGCTTACGCGAGACTGATTTCACCATTGCGAGCACTCGTGCTTAAAGGTGGCTGGCGGTTGTCTGTCTCTCTCACTTTAGTTGAATCGAGTGTGGCTACGCCCGGTCCTTGCGAAGGTTAAAACAGCACCAACTTGACGAACTATCGTTGTGGTTTTTATGCGTAGGTAAGAACGGTTCTTGCTAAAGCCCGTAGCAGCCACGTAAAATTTGCAACAACAAAGTGGAGGACGTCTAACTTGTTTTTGCAGGGCATGTTGTGATGTGATATGGTCACGACGTGATGCTATATTTTATTGTATGAGATGATCATGTTTTGTAACCGAAGTTATCGGCAACTGGCAGGAGCCATATGGTTGTCGCTTTATTGTATGAAATGCAAACGCCCTGTAATTGCTTTACTTTATCACTAAGCGGTAGCGATAGTCGTAGAAGCAATAGATGGCGTAACAACAATGATGCTACGATGGAGATCAAGGTGTCACGCCAGTGACGATGGTGATCACGATGGTGCTTCGAAGATGGAGATCACATGCACAAGATGATGATGGCCATATCATATCACTTATATTGATTGCATGTGATGTTTATCCTTTATGCATCTTATCTTGCTTTGATTGACGGTAGAATTTTAAGATGATCTCTCACTTAATAATCAAGAAGTGTTCTCCCTGAGTATGCACCGTTGCGAAAGTTCTTCGTGCTGAGACACCACGTGATGATCGGGTGTGATAGGCTCTACATTCAAATACAACGGGTGCAAAACAGTTGCACACGCGGAATACTCAGGTCATACTTGACGAGCTTAGCATATACAGATATGGCCTCAGAACACGGAGACCGAAAGGTCGAACGTGAATCATATAGTAGGTATGATCAACATAGTGATGTTCACCATTGAAACTACTCCATCTCACGTGATGATCGGACATGGTTTAGTTGATTTGGATCACGTGATCACTTAGATGACTAGAGAGATGTCTGTCTAAGTGGGAGTTCTTAAGTAATATGATTAACTGAACTTAAATTTATCATGAACTTAGTACCTGATAGTATTTTGCAAATTATGTTGTAGATCAATAGCTTGCGTTGTTGCTTTCATATGTTTATTTCGATATGTTCCTAGAGAAAATTGTGTTGAAAGATATTAGTAGCAATGATGCGGATTGGATCCGTGATCTGAGGTTTATCCTCATTGCTGCACAGAAGAATTATGTCCTTAATGCACCGCTAGGTGACAGACCTATTGCAGGAGCAGATGCAGACGTTATGAACGTTTGGCTAGCTCAATATGAAGACTACTTGATAGTTTTGTGCACCATGCTTAACGGCTTAGAATCGGGACTTCAAAGACGTTTTGAATGTCATGGACCATATGAGATGTTCCAAGAGTTGAAGTTAATATTTCCAGCAAATACCCGAGTTGAGAGATATGAAGTCTCCAACAAGTTCTATAGCTAAAAGATGGAGGAGAATCGCTCAACTAGTGAGCATGTGCTCAGATTGTCTGGGTACTTCAATCGCTTGAATCAAGTGGGAGTTAATTTTCCAGATAAGATAGTGATTGACAGAATTCTCTAGTCACCATCACCAAGTTAGTGGAACTTTGTGATGAACTATAGTATGCAAGGGATGACTAAAACGATTCCCGAGCGCTTCGTGATGTTGAAATCAACGAAGTTAGAAATCAAGAAAGAGCATCAAGTGTTGATGGTTGAAAAGATCACTAGTTTCAAGAAAAAGGGCAAAGGGAAAGAAAGGGGAACTTCAAGAAGAACGACAAGCAAGTTGCTGCTCAAGTGAAGAAGCCCAAATCTGGTCCTAAGCCTGAGACTAAGTGCTTCTACTGCAAAGGGACTGGTCACTGGAAGCGGAACTACCCCAAGTGATTGGTGGATAAGAAGGATGGCAAAGTGAACATAAGTATATTTGATATTGATGTGTACTATACTAGTGTTTATAGCAACCCCTCAGTATTTGATACTAGTTCAGTTGCTAAGATTAGTAACTCGAAACGGGATTGCAGAATAAACAAAGACTAGTTAAGGGTGAAGTGACGACGTATGTTGGAAGTGGTTCCAAGATTGATATGATCATCATCGCACACTCCCTATACTTTCGGGATTAGTGTTGAACCTAAATAAGTATTATTTGGTGTTTGCATTGAGCATGAATATGATTTGATCATGTTTATTGCAATACGGTTATTCATTTAAGTTAGAGAATAATTGTTGTTCTGTTTACATGAATAGAACCTTCTATGGTCATACACACCAACAAAAATGGTTTGTTGGATCTCGATCGTAGTAATACACATATTCATAATATTGAAGCCAAAAAGATGCAAAGTTAATAATGATAGTGCAACTTATTTGTGGCACTGCCGTTTGGGTCATATCGGTGTAAAGCGCATGAAGAAACTCCATAAAGATGGATTTTCGGAATCACTTGGTTATGAATCATTTGATGCTTGTGAACCGTGCCTATTGGGCAAGATGACTAAAAACTCCGTTCTCCGGAACAATGGAACGAGCTACTGACTTATTGGAAATAATACATACCGATGTATGCGATCCAATGAGTTTTGATGCTTGTGGCAAGTATCGTTATTTTCTGACCTTCACAAGATGATTTGAGCAGATATGGGTATATCTACTTGATGAAACATAAGTCTGAAATAGTTGAAAGGTTCAAAGAATTTCAGAGTGAAGTGGAAGAATCATCATAACAAGAAAATAAAGTTTCTGCGATCTGATCGCGGAGACGAATATTTGAGTTACGAGTTTGGTCTTCAATTAAAACAATGTGGAATAGTTTCACAGCTCACGCCACATGGAACACCACAATGTTATGGTGTGTCCGAACGTCGTAACCGCACTTTATTGGATATGGTGCGATCTATGATGTCTCTTATTGATTTACCATTATCGTTTTGGGGTTATGCATTAGAGACAGCTGCACTCACGTTAAAAGGGCACCATTTAAATCCGTTGAGACGACACTATATGAACTGTGGTTAAGCAACAAACCCAAGTTGTTGTTTCTTAAAGTTTAGGGCTACGATGCTTATATGAAAAAGTTACATCCTGATAAGCTCAAACCCAAATCGGAGAAGTGCGTCTTCATAGAATACCCAAAGGAAACTATTGGGTACACCTTCTATCACAGATCTGAAGGCAAAACATTCGTTGCTAAGATGGATCCTTTCTAGAGAAGAAGTTTCTCTCGAAAGAAGTGAGTGGGGGGAAAGTAGAACTTGATATGGTAATTGTACCTTCTCCCTTATTGGAAAGTAGTTCATCACAGAAATCAGTTCCAGTGATTCCTACACCAATTAGTGAGGAAGTTAATGATGATGATCATGAAACTTCAGATCAAGTTGCTACCAAACCTCGTAGGTCTTCCAGAGTAAGATCTGCACCAGAGTGGTACGGTAATCCTGTTCTGGAAGTCATGTTACTAGACCATGATGAACCTACGAACTATGAGGAAGCGATGATGAGCCCAGATTCCACGAAATGGCTTGAGGCCATAAAATCTGAGATATGATCCATGTATGAGAACAAAGTATGGACTTTGATTGACTTGCTCGATGATCAGCAAGCCATGTTAAATAAATGGATCCTCAAGAGGAAGACGGACATTGATAGTAGTGTTACTATCTACTAAGCTCGACTTGTTGCGAAATGTTTTCAACAAGTTCAAGGTGTTGAATACGATGAGATTTTCTCACTCGTATCGAAGCTTAAGTCTGTCTGAATCATGTTAGCAATTGCCACATTTTATGAAATCTGGCAAATGGATGTCAAAAGTGTATTCCTTAATGGATTTATTAAAGAAGAGTTATATATGATGCAACCAGAAAGTTTTTGTCAATCCTAAAGATGCTAACAAAGTGTGCAAGCTCCAGCGATCCATCAATGGACTGGTGCAAGCATCTCGGAGTTGGAATATACGCTTTGATGAGTTGATCAAAGCATATGGTTTTATACAGACTTTTGGAAAGGCCTGTATTTACAAGAAAGTGAGTGGGAGCACTACAACATTTCTGATAAGTATATGTGAATGACATATTGTTGATCGAAAATAATGTAGAATTTTTCTGGATAGCATGAAAGGATACTTGAATAAGAGTTTTTCAAATCAAGACCTCGGTGAAGCTGCTTACACATTGAGCATCAAGATCTATATAGATAGATCAAGACGCTTGATAAGATTTTTCAATGAGTACATACCTTGATAAATTTTTGAAATAGTTCAAAATGGAATAGTCAAAGAAGGAGTTCTTACCTGTGTTACAAGGTGTGAAGTTGAGTAAGAGTCGAGACCCGACCATTGCAGAAAATAGAAAGAGAATGAAAAGTCATTCCCTATGCCTCAGTCATAGGTTCTATAAAGTGTGCTATGCTGTGAACCAGACCTATTGTATACCTTGCTCTGTGTTTGGCAAAGGAATACAATTTTGATCTAATAAGTAGATCACTGGACATGGGTCAAGAATATCCTTAGTGAGGACTAAGGAGACGTTTCTCGATTATGGAGGTGATAAAAGAGCCCGTCGTAAAAGTTACAATGATGCAAGCTTTTACACCAATCCAGATGACTCTAAGTCTCAATCTGGAAACATATTGAAAGTGAGAGCAATTAGCTAGAGTAGCTCCGTGCAGAGCATTGTGGACATAGAATATTTGCGAAATACATACAGCTCTGAATATGACAGACCCGTTGACTAAGCTTCTCTCACGAGCAAAACATGATCATACCTTAGTACTCTTTTGGGTGTTAATCACATAGCGATGTGAACTAGATTATTGACTCTAGTAAACCCTTTGGGTGTTAATCACATAGCGATGTGAACTAGATTATTGACTCTAGTAAACCCTTTGGGTGTTGATCACATGATGATGTGAACTATGGGTATTAATCACATGCAGATGTGAATATTGGTGTTAAATCACATAGCGATGCGAACTAGATTATTGACTCTAGTGCAAGTGGGAGACTGAAGGAAATATGCCCTAGAGGCAATAATAAAGTTATTATTTATTTCCTTATTTCATGATAAGTGTTTATTATTCATGCTAGAATTGTATTAACCAGAAACATAATACATGTGTGAATACATAGACAAACATAGTGTCACTAGTATGCCTCTACTTGACTAGCTCGTTTATCAAAGATGGTTATGTTTCCTAGCCATGGACAAAAGAGTTGTCACTTGATTAATGGGATCACATCATTAGGAGAATGATGTGATTGACATGACCCATTCCGTTAGCCTAGCACTTGATCGTTTAGTATGTTGCTATTGCTTTCTTCATGACTTATACATGTTCCTGTAACTATGAGAATTACGCAACTCCCGTTTACCGGAGGAACACTTTGGGTAGTACCAAACGTCACAATGTAACTGGGTGATTATAAAGGAGTACTACAGGTGTCTCCGAAGGTACATTTTGAGTTGGCGTATTTCGAGATTAGGTTTTGTCACTCCGATTGTCGGAGAGGTATCTCTAGGCCCTCTCGGTAATGCACATCATTATAAGCCTTGCAAGCAATGTGACCAAATGAGTTGGTTACGGGATGATGCATTACGGAACGAGTAAAGAGACTTGCCGGTAACGAGATTGAACTAGGTATTGGATACCGACGATCAAATCTCGGGCAAGTAACATACCGATGACAAAGGGAAAAACGTATGTTGTTATGCGGTTTGACCGATAAAGATCTTCGTAGAATATGTAGGAACCAATATGGGCATCCAGGTTCCGCTATTGGTTATTGACCGAGAATAGTTCTAGGTCATGTCTACATAGTTCTCGAAATCGTAGGGTCCGCATGCTTAACGTTACGATGACAGTTTTATTATGAGTTTATAAGTTTTGATGTACCGAAGTTTGTTCGGTGTCCCGGATGTGATCATGGACGTAACGAGGAGTCTCGAAATGGTCGAGACATAAAGATCGATATATTGTAAGCCTATATTTGGACATCGGAATCGTTCCGGGTGAAATCGGCATTTTACCGGAGTACTGGGAGGTTACCGGAACCCCCCGGGGGGTTATTGGGCCTACATGGGCCTCGAGGGAGAAGAGGGAAGGAGGCAGGAGGGGGCCGCGTGCCCCTCCCCTTCCTAGTCCGAATAGGACAAGGGAAGGGCGGCGGCGCCCCCCCCCCCCTTTCCTTCCCCTCTTCCTCCTCTTTCCCCCCCTTCTCCTATTCCAACTAGGAAAGAAGGGAGTCCTACTCCCGGTGGGAGTAGGACTCCCCCCTTGGCGCGCCCTCCTTGGCCGGCCGCCTCCTCCCCCCTGGCTCCTTTATATACAGGGGCGGGGGGCACCCCATAGACACACAAGTTGATCTACGGATCGTTCCTTAGCCGTGTGCGGTGCCCCCTTCCACCATATTCCACCTCGGTCATATCGTCGCGGAGTTTAGGCGAAGCCCTACGCCGGTAGAGCATCATCATCGTCACAACGCCGTCGTGCTGACGGAACTCATCCCCGAAGCTTTGCTGGATCGGAGCCCGGGGATCGTCATCGAGCTGAACGTGTGCTGAACTCGGAGGTGCCGTACGTTCGGTACTTGGATCGGTCAGATCGTGAAGACGTACGACTACATCAACCGCGTTATCATAACGCTTCCACTTACGGTCTACGAGGGTACATGGACAACACTCTCCCCTCTCGTTGCTATGCCATCACCATGATCTTGCGTGTACGTAGGAAATTTTTTGAAATTACTACGTTCCCCAACATAAAGATCTTCGTAGAATATGTAGGAACCAATATGGGCATCCAGGTTCCGCTATTGGTTATTGACCGAGAATAGTTCTAGGTCATGTCTACATAGTTCTCGAACCCGTAGGGTCCGCACGCTTAACATTACGATGACGGTTTTATTATGAGTTTACAAGTTTTGATTTACCGAAGTTTGTTCGGAGTCCCGGATGTGATCACGGACATGACGAGGAGTCTCGAAATGGTCGAGACATAAAGATTGATATATTGGACGACTATATTCGGACACCGGAAGTGTTCCGGACGTTTTCGGAGAAAACCGGAGTGCCGGAGGGTTACCGGAACCTCCCCAGGAGAGATAATGGGCCACATGGGCCTTGGTGGAAAGAGAGAGGGGCGGCCAGGGTGGGCCGCGCGCCCCCTCTCCCTCTGTTCCGAATTGGACTAGGAGGGGGGCGGCGCCCCCCTCTTTCCTTCCCCCCTCTCCCCCTTCCTTCCCCCTCCTAGTAGGAGTAGGAAAGGAGGAGTCCTACTCCTACTAGGAGGAGGAATCCTCCTCCTTGGCGCACCCACAAGGGCCGGCCGGCCTCCCCCCTCCCTCCTTTATATACGGGGGCAGGGGGGCACCCCATGACACACAAGTTGATCTACGGATCGTTCCTTAGCCGTGTGCGGTGCCCCCCTCCACCATATTCCACCTCGGTCATATCGTCGCGGAGTTTAGGCGAAGCCCTGCGCCGGTAGAGCATCATCATCATCACCACGCCATCGTGTTGACGGAACTCATCCCCGAAGCTTTGCTGGATCGGAGCCCGGGGATCGTCATCGAGCTGAACGTGTGCTGAACTCGGAGGTGTCGTACGTTCGGTACTTGGATCGGTCGGATCGTGAAGATGTACAACTACATCAACCGCGTTGTCATAACACTTCCGCTTACGGTCTACGAGGATACGTGGACAACACTCTCCCCTCTCGTTGCTATGCCATCACCATGATCTTGCGTGTACGTTGGAATTTTTTTGAAATTACTACGTTCCCCAACAAAAACTACTGAGAAATAAATCGAAGAAAAAATAGTTGTGATTAACTTTACTAAAAAAATGAGCATAGATGCGCTTATAGAGAAAATTAGACCTAAATTCATAATAAATTTCTACTAACTTCAGAGAAATGCAATATGAATTTAGGTCAAATTCCCTGTATAAGGACATCTATTTTCACTTTGAGAGGAGCTCAATAAGGCAGAGAGGGAGGGGCTTATAAACGGGTGTGAGTGCCCTTCGGTTGGCGAGGTAGGACTAAACTCTGACCGCAACGAGGACCAACCCTTTAGTCCCGGTTCGTGCCACCAACCGGGACTAATGGGTTGCCTTTGGTCCCGGTTCGTCCCACCAACCGGGACCAATGGTGGTGGGCCAGGAGCGAGGCCCATTGGTCCCGGTTCGTCCCACCAACCGGGACCAAAAGGTCCAGACGAACCGGGACCAATGGCCCACGTGGCCCGGCCGGCCCCGGGGCTCACGAACCGGGTCCAATGCCACCATTGGTCCCGGTTCTGGACTGAACCGGGACTAATGGGCTGACCCGGCCTGGACCATTGCCCCCTTTTCTACTAGTGTACTGAACCAACTGCTGAAGCTATGATGCAGAATGGTAAAAAATACATCCATGCTTTTTTAACTTTTACAGTGGTGGTGGTAGTAGTATAACTTCTACAGTTTGCTTCACATGATTTGCCCGCCCCGTAACATTTTCAGATCTCACTCTTTCTGTTTTTCAGTACAAATTTTAAGCCACTCGAGTACTCTGATTAAACAAATAGGACAATTTTCATACTCAGCTCTTTTTCAGTTATATTATGGGCTCGAAGG
>NC_041381.1:647898297-647911243 GCF_002162155.2 Triticum dicoccoides | reverse complement strand
TGCAGATATCGTACTACTGTTGATGTCCTACTCACATTAAATGAATTGGAGGGAGTAAATGTTTTCAAGGTTCAGTGTATAGTTTTCAGTTTCTTCATGGTTCAGTCTATAGTCTATAGTCTTGCATGGTTAGGTCAGTGACATTAGTCTCTCATCAGTCCTCAGTTTTCAGTTTTGTGGTCATCATTTTAGTCTCTCCATGTTTTCAGGTTTGTATCAGTCATCAGTCTTGTTTCTTTAAGCAGGGAGTGGACACGATATGCATACGTTTTTAGTCCTGTTCCTCATAGGTCTTTGTCATTTATTATTTTCATTACTTCTTTTGTGTATCTTAATTTGCTACCAGTTTTTCGTTTTCAGTCATGTAGCTATGGTCAATAGCATCAGTCTTCCAAGTTATAGTTTTGTTCCTCATTTAATTTAATTTTATCATTTTATTATTTATTCAGTACCCCAGTTAATCTGTTTATCTTATTTCTTCATTTTTCCCTTCATCTATTATTTTCTTCAGTCTTGGTTTAGTTCTTATTAGCGTCATTAATTCTCAGTCAATTAGTTTGTAGTGCTTTAATTTGTTTTCACATTTTTTTTCTCAATTTTTGTATCAGCAATTAGTATTCAGCTATCAGTTTTCAATCTGCGTGTTTTATTATTTAGGTTTGTTTTAGTTTGTTCTCTGTCTTGTTTTAGTTCCTAGTATCAGTCTTCAGTCTTCATGTTTTATTTAGGAGTGTTTTATTTGTTCTCTCGTTCTTGCTTGAATTTTTAGTATTAGTTACCAACCATCAGTCTCCATGTATTTCTACTCATTTTTTCCTAGTAAGTCTCAACTCATTTTCTTAGTTTTCCAGCATAATTCTTGAAGGTAAGTCATTAGATTTTCCTTATAATGTCTTCTACATTTTGCGTCTTCAGAATGTAGGCTCAGTTATGTGGTTGTGGTTCAAGTTTCAGTCATTTTCTCTAGGGAATGTCATCATTTGCATCAGTTTTCATAGTTCGACATTTTCCAAATTTTTAGTTTGGTTTAGACTGAAATAAACCTTTTTGTTTTTGACAATGCACACAACAGGAAATGGCATACCAAATCTGCATGTCTTGACTGCGCAAGCGACAATTCAGCAGGCTTATGATTCAGGGTTTGGTTGTCACTGTCAGGGGACTTCGAAAGATCAGTGGTAAAAATCTTTTTGTGAAACACTCATTTACTACATTTTGTCGTTCTCCCCTTTGTCAAATTTTCACCATTGTGTTTTTTGTGCTTATCCTTTTTTTCCCGCGATTTATTTTGGTTCAAAAGTTGTCCCATGCAACACAAGGGTTGCATTCAACGATGTGGATGGCGACAGTCTGCTCTATGAGGCCTATGTGGGGCACACATTTGTTGCTGACCTGAAGGGTGGAAAAGGACATGACATGCTATAGTCTGGTTCAAAAAAAAGACATGACATTGCTATAGTTGGCCACTATGTTTTCAGCCTCTCCGTGTTTATTTAGTTGTAGCTATTTGACACTTCATTCAGACTTTTTGTTTAGTGAACCATATTTTTGTTGTGCACGCGCGCGTGTGGCTTGAAGCCACTAAAACCTCTTTTCAGAATAGTATCAGCCATGAGTATGAGTGGTCAGTTATCAGTATTTCCTTTTTTGTTGCGCTTTATCTATAATCTGTAGCACCCTTTATCAGTTATTAGTATTATTTTTTCAGAATAGTATGAGGAGCAGCAGGTGTCGGAGCCGATGGCGGAGGCGAATCCGGAGGAGCATGAGGCGGAGCTGCCGGAGCAGGGCTTCAACATGGCGAATGTGAAATTCGTCGTCGCCCAAGTCGTCAAGATGGTGGAGCAGCAGGCCATCATGAAGTCCATCCAGGATGAGGCCTACATGAAGGCCAACCGACAGTTCCTCCGGCAAAAGCAGGCAGTGTTCAACGCCCTTTCCGCTGAACTTGACGCGGAGATAGAGGAGAAGGAGGAGGCCCAGTTCCCGCCCATCCTGACGAGGAGTAGCTACGCGGCACTTAGATTTTATTATTTGGTTTTATTGTTTGCATGTTTTTGTATGGATCTGACAATCTAGTATGAGATGTCCGGATCTAAAAATTTAATATGAAATGTCCAGATGCAGTTGTGCTAATTTGAGATTGATTTTATTGTTTGCATGCTTTTGCATGGAGCCCGCGAACGCGCGGTCAGATTTGTAGATGCTCTCACTCCCCTCCCCTCCGCCGGCTGCCACTCGGGCCCCGGCGTCCTCACGCTGGGGCTAGAGCTCTGACTTCTCCGGGCTAGAGCATCCGCCCCTCCCGCTCCCCTCCCCTCCGCCGGCCGCCACTCCGGCCCCGGCGTCCTCGCGCCCGCCGGCAACCACTCTGGTGCCGGCGTCCACCAGCAATGGCCTCTCGGATCTCTCTCTCGGGGTCGTCTTCCCCCTCCTCTGGATCTAAGGCTCCCCCTCCAGTGCCTGGCCGGCCCCTGCTTCTCTCCATCATCGTCGGTCCGGAGGTGCTGGGCACGGCTTTCGGGCCTATTCTCCAGGGCGGTGCGGTCGGTCCCCCCAGGCCGCCTGCGGTGGATCCCTCCAGTGCCTGGCCGGCCCCCGCTTCTCTCCATCATCGTCGGTCCGGAGGTGCTGGGCACGGCTTTCGGGCCTATTCTCCAGGGCGGTGCGGTCGGTCCCCCCAGGCCGCCTGCGGTGGATCCCTCGGCGTGCCGCACGCGCGCGGGCCGCCGTCCGTGCAGCCCTGCTTCCCCGCCTCCCCCGCCCACCACTCGTCGGCACCGCTCGCCGGCTGACGCCCTGCTCACTACGCGACCGCCCAAGACCAGCATCCCCGTTGTCCTCCACGGGTGTTGCTACAACTGCGGGGAGGAGGGCCACATCTCGACCACGTGTTGGAATCCCACGAAGTGCGTTCGCTGCAATGGGAGCGGCCACATTGCTCGGGAGTGCTCCAGGCCGAGGAGTGCTTCATCGGTGGCTGCGGAGGCGCGCCCTCCTCCGTCGGTGTGCCGGGTTGTGCCTCCCGCGGGTTCTGGCCGCTCGTCGTCCGGTTTGCCGCCTCCCCCGCCGGGGCCGCCTCCGCCTGGGGTGGTCCGCCTGGTCCGGCCTTGGAGCGCGGTGGTGCTTTCGGGGTCGGTGGATGCTGTGGGCGAGCCAAGGTTCTTCGTCCCGTTCGACCGCCTGGTGGAGTCCGACGGGCCATCTCGTTCGGTGCCGGCACCGCCTTTGGTGGAAAGGTGCTTCCTTGAGGCCTCGGAGGAGTTGTCCCGCATGAAGGAGGATCTCAGGCACGCGGTGGTGGTCACGGTCACCGGCGAGAGGCCGGTGGTCGATTTGGCGTCGGCTGCGGTGGCTCTGCACGCGGAGTTTGGATCGGTCCGGTGGACATGTCAATCCGCCCTTTCTTCCCGGAGGATTTCCTGGTGATTTGCAAGCACCCGTTCGTGAGGCAGTTAATGGTGGAGCGTGGGGAGGCCTCTGCCCCGGGGTTCTCTCTCTCGCTGAGGCCGTGGCTCCGGCAGGGTCAGGCCACTGGCGCGGCCATGCCCGTCCTGGTGCCCCTTGAGCTGCGGGGTGTGCCTACGCATGCGTGGACGAGGCGGACAACTGAGGTAGTTTTGCGTGGCCTGGGGTTCATGCATCAGGTTGCGGGCAGGACGACGAACAGATTCGACATGTTGGGGTTCCGTGTGTGGCTTCAAACAGATGATTCGGCAAGGATTCCTGGCTCCCGATTGTTGTTCATTGAGGAGCCGAGAGAGGCTCGTGTGGAGGGGGGCCTGCAGCGCTGTGGTATCCGGTCTCCATCGCCGTTCTTGGTGCTCCTGTTGCGGTGGCCAACGTGGATGCGCCATCACCGCCGGTGCCTCTGCCGCCGTCAGATGAGGCTGGGGGTGCCGAGGATCGCGCTCCGGTGGATGGGGCCATGTCGGGCGCTTGAGAAGCTGGTGCTTCGTCGGGTGGGCATGGCGACTCGTCTGGCTCGTCGGTGGGTCGTCGGCGCCGCCGCCGGCGATGGAGAGGGGTTGCTTGCTGGCGGACCGGGCGGTGGTCGGGCCTTCCAGTTGCTTGGCTGAGGTCAGGCGCTCCTCCTTTGCAGGGAAGACAGGTTCACTTTTGACCGCTCAAAGCCGGTTGGGCCAGCCCAATCTGGTGTGTCAGAGGTCATTTGGCGGGGCGCGCTTTTTGACCGGTATCGCAGGGGATCCTAGGGGCTCGCCCGCTTCGGTGAACCTCCCAAGGCCTGCGCGTGCGGATGAAGCTTGTCTGTTGGATGGGAGCCCAAGGTTGGGCGTGGAGGCTTGCGTGCGGATTGGGGACGTTTCCCTGTCGTTAGGCGGCCCAGCCATCGAGGAGCCAATGGCGAGCAAGGACGGGGCCCCAAGGTTTGGTGGGGGCCGCGCATGCAGTGATCACGTTCTGGGTGAGGAGTTTGATCTGTCCCCCACTGCGGTGTCTCGGCAGGGCGTGGGGATCGAGGATGATCTGGTACAGGAGTTGGTGGAGTCCGAGGCTGATTCGCCTGTGGGTGGTGCGGCTGCAACGGGTGGGGAGCCATGCAGGCCATGCAGCACATGCATGGGCGGTGCGGTGCTCTCGCCACGTACTCCTGTAGTGATGCAGGACAGGGTGGACTCTTTGTGCATGGATTTGAGGCACAATTTGATGCCACTTTTGACCGTCATTCCCAGCCGTGATGTTGCTGCTGATAAGAGGAGGCCTAGGCAAAAGAGGCAGCCGGTATCCTACCCGAGGAGGAGCGTCCGTTTGGCCAGGAAGGGGCAGGGTTCTAAGGCGTCCAAGCAACAAAATGTTCTGATTCGGAGGCTCTGTCTTGCAAATGAAGGCGAAGTAATCAGTGACTCCACGTTATAGGCATACGCGCAGCTGTTTGAGCGACCATTGACTGACACCCACATTACGGCGATCCTTGCTCTTTTCGGTTGGCAGCCATCTATTTTGCCGGTGTTCGAAGGAGAGGCCGTCGTGGCTGACTCGCACTAGGGTGCGATGCTGGTGGCTCGGTGGGATAGCATCATGAATAGTACGCCTTTCAAAACGCTTGTGTGGAACGTGCGGGGGCTTAATAGCCCGGCACATAGGAATGTGGTAGCTCAGGTGGTGGCCGCGGCAAACCCGAGTGTGGTGTGCCTGCAAGAAACTAAAATGGAGGTTGTAATTCTTTATGTAGTTCGCCATTGCCTCGGTTATAAATTTGGTAACTTCTTTTACTTGCCGGCGAATGGTACACGAGGTGGAATCCTATTAGCTTGGGATGAGTCGGTAGTGCGCGTGTCCAACCCGCACTACACGGAGTACACCCTAACGGCACTGATTATGCTGGCGGAAGGCCCACAGTGGTGGTTGGCGGGTGTGTACGGGCCGCAGCTCGACCAGGAGAAGCTGCTTTTCCTGCAAGAGTTGGAAGAGATCCGTGAGCTCCATGCTGGACCATGCATGGTTGCGGGTGATTTCAACCTGGTAGTGAACCCTGAGGACAAGAGCAATGAGAGGATAAACCGCAGAATGATGGGCAAGTTTCGCTCTAAGCTGAACTCGCTTGAGTTGAAGGAGGCTTATTTGAATGGCCGCCATTACACTTGGTCTAATGAGAGAGTGAATGTAACACTCGAGAAGGTGGACCATGTTTTTTGTACTGCGTCGTGGGAAGAGCTACACCCGACTTGTTGCCTTAGCGCGGTGGGATCGGCTATCTCGAATCATTGCCCATTATTGCTCGATGTGAACGCGGACCTGTGCATGGGTTCACGCTTTAAGTTTGAGGCGTTCTGGACGAAGGCAGAAGGGTTCTTGGATATCGTAGCTGAGGCCTGGGCCTCGGTTCCTCGTGAGGATAATCCTTACAAGACTTTGGATATGAGATTGAGAGCCACGGCAAAAAGCTTAAAGCGATGGAGTGATCGGTGGATCGGCAATGTAAAGCTTCAAATCACGATCGCGCTGGAAGTGATTCAGCGGTTGGATAAGGTGATGGACACAAGAGCATTGTCTGGGCAAGAGCGGGAGCTACAGAGATTACTTAAGAAGAAGTTGTTGGGGTTATGCTCGCTCGAACGGACCATCGCGAGGCAGCGATCTAGGATCCTTTACTACGGGAAGGGGAGGGTAGCACGCGGCTATTCCACCAGTCTGCGTGTCACCGACAGAGGCGGAACATGATCACCTCATTGTGAGATGGAGCTTAAGTAGCCACAAACCAAGAGGAGATTGCAAGCATGGTAGATGGGTACTACAAGAATCTGTTTGGGACTACTCAGCAATGATTGACCTCTATCAACCTAGAGACACTTCAGCTATCTTGCTTGGACATGCCAGGCCTTGACATTGCCTTCACAAAAGAGGAGGAGGTGCGGAGGGTTGTTAGTGCAATGCCTATGGACAAGGCACCCGTCCCGGATGGATTCACGGGTCGTTTTTATGCTTCATGCTAGGAGATCATTAAAGACGACATCATGGCCGCGATTGCCTCCTTCTTTTGTGGTGATATGAGAGGGTTGCATGCTATTAATAAGGAAATTGTGTCCCTGCTGCCAAAGGTGGATGGGGCGAGCGACGTGAAGGATTTCAGGCCTGTGAGCCTAGTTCACGATGTGATCAAGATCATTGACAAGCTACTCGCGGTTAGATTAACCTTGGAGCTGCCAGGGCTGGTTGGCAAGCATCAGTCTGCATTTGTCAAGGGACGTTCCATTTATGACAACTTCATGTTAGTGCAAAGTACAGTGAAAAGACTGCACGCGCTTAAACAGCCAGCCATCATGCTCAAGCTGGACATCTCAAAGGCGTTTGATTCAGTTCAGTGGCCATTCTTGGTGGAAGTGATGAGGTGCATGGGTTTTAGCACTAGGTGGATCGACTGGATCTGCGGATTACTTGCAACATCGTCAACGAGGATCATGGTTAATGGTGTGCCGGGAGAGCCTATTTACAACTGCCAGGGCCTGCGGCAGGGAGACCCCGTCTCTCCGATGCTATTCATACTCACAATGGAGCCGCTGCAGAGGATGTTTGGGGTTGCCCTGGAGCGAGGTATCCTATTCCCACTCGCTTGGAGAGGTTTAACCGAGAGAGTATCTATGTTCGCGGACGATGTCATGATCTTCCTCAAACCGTATACGGAGGATCTCACTACTTGTGCAGCCTTGCTGCGTCTCTTTGGTGAAGCGTCTGGTCTCAGAGTTAATCTGCAGAAGAGTGCGGCTATGCCAATACGGTGCAATTCGATGATCATGGAGAGGGTGGTGCAGGTGCTTGGCTGCCCGCAAGGTTCGTATCCATGCAGATGCTTGGGGCTCCCTCTCACCCCGCGAAAGCAAATGGCAGCTCAACTGATGGGTATGGTGGATCAGCTGGCTCGATGCCTACCTAGGTGGATGGCCGTCAACATGTCGAAGAGTGGAAGAATGGCCCTTTTTCAGTCTGTGCTCTGTGCAATCCCTATACATATGATGATGGCGCTTGACATCCCACAGAAGATCATAAAGGCCATGAACAAGATTTGTCGTGGGTTCTTGTGGTGTGCCAAGGAGCAGGCATCCGATGGCCAGTGTAGAGTGGCTTGGGAGAAAGTGTGCTCGCCGAGGTGGGCAGGGGGGCTTGGCATCCCCAACCTGAAGTGGTTGAATACGGCCATGCATGCACGGTGGTCCTGGCTGAAGCGAGTGGATTCATCAAGGCCGTGGGCAGAGTTTGATATCTCAGCCCCTCGAAAGTCTATGCAAATCTTCCAGGCTGCCACCCACGCGACAACGGGCAATGGAGAGAACACGCTATTCTGAGAAGACAGATGGGTGAATGGATTCAGAGTGGAGGAACTGGCGCCAACACTCTATAGTATGGTGCGACAAAGGATAAGAAGCAGTCGTACAGTTAGCCAAGGCTTGATGAATGGAGCTTGGGCTTTGGACATAGGACCTGAAGTGACGATTCAGATGCTTCAGGAGTACCTTGATTTGTGGGATCGAATGGAGAGAGTTCAGTTGCACCAAGACGAGGTGGGTTCAGTGAGGTGGGCGTGGGAGCCAAGCGGCTCCTTCTCCACGAGATCGGCGTACCAAGCTAAATTTTGGGCTCGGGAAAAAGATCCAACGGCGCAGTTCACATGGAAGTCCAAGGCCCCCTTGAGGTGCAGATTCTTTACTTGGCTCGCAATGCAGAATAGATGTTGAACATCGGATAGACTAGCGAGCCGTGGGTTAGAGCACAAGGAAGCATGCTCGTTTTGTGACCAGGTTGAGGAGAGCATGAACCACCTAATGCTCCGGTATGAGGTATGTGCGCGGGTGTGCACGGCTTGGGGAAAGCCACAATGGACACCGACACCAACATCAAGTCTTGCAGAGTGGTGCATGATCACAGCAGATAGCGCGGCAGAAAAGAAGGACACGCGTACGTTGATTGTCCTGGTGCTTTGGGAGCTATGGAAGCATTGGACGGCAATACTGTTTGAGGGAGATGCCCTATCGATCATGTTTGTAATGCGTAGGGTAGCTGCGGAGTGCGCTGTGGAAGGCTGTAGGGTTGCTTAAAGTGGATATAGATCGCTTCCTAGCGGCCTTAGAGGTAGGTCATGCCGTGAGGAATTAGTCTGTAAGTGTTGGATTGAGTGAAGTTGGGAGTTGGGGGCTATGTAATTATGTAATCACCAACGTGGAGGGGCTCTTTCCCCCCTTTTTCTTGAAGTAATTATGTAATCACCAGGAGTTGGGGGCTATGTAATTATGTAATCACAACATGGAGGGGCTCTTTCCCTCCTTTTTTTTTGAATATATTGTACGCACACTCATGCGTATTTGAGAAAAAAAAAGATTTGTAGATGCTCTATGCCCAACGTGATAAGTATTTCCCCCATATAGAGCTTGATGATTCTAACATTGAAGTGGATGAGTATCATTTTAGGTTTACATGAACATTTGTCTAGTTCAGTCGGCTAAATACACGATGTATCCTACCATATATCGTACCCGAGATCAAATGAGTTCGGAATGAACAAACTTGAAAAACATTAAAAAAATAAGAAAAATCTGATTTTTTTTGTTGTTGTATGAAGTACTTTGACAAATAGTTTTTTCTTTCACGACTTCTAAATATGTGATTTCATGACTAAACTTTGCAAGCTCATATTTGTTAAAGTTCGCCTAAAAAATTCAGATTTTTTTAATTCAATTTTAGGATGAGCTCGGGTGCAAAAACTTCAGATCCACTAAGATAGCCATTTCATTTCATAAGATATGAGATTCGACTAGCTGAGCCCTTCCAAACATGCTAGTAGTAGCTTAAACATCTGGACATAGTCCCTCTTACCTATAAACGACCATTATTCGACTCACCTGAGCACTCCATATAGTGCACTACTTATATTATTACAATTATATACAACACCCTTATAAACGTGTCTGATCAAAGTGACTGCACAACCAACATTCTCTCTAACATTTTTGCTGCGACGTACGTGTGGATCTGCTCACTCGGATTTCTTCCTGCCCTCGCCGGCTCCGGCGACCTTCCCCGCCTCCCCCTCGACCGGGATGAGCTCCTCTTCGCCGGCGACGATCCCCTTGGTGTGCTGCGCTAGCCCGGTCACGGTCGCGCCCACCGCCTCCACGGTCGCGCCCACCACCTCCAGCACGTCTTCCACGATCTTGGTGTCTTCGGTGCCTTCACCCTGCATGCACACATCACAGCTGAGCCATCAACAATGGATACATCACACTTACAGAGACACCGTAGGATCGGACGCTTGCGGCAGGACACCACGGCGCACGTACCTTCGCCTTGGTCGTGCCGCCGCCGGTGGCGCTTTTGCCGGTCTCCACCGCCCTGTTCGTCGCCTCCCCTGCCTTCTGCGCGACCTGCGACGTGGCGTCCCGGGTCTTGTCCACGGCGCCTCCCGCCGCGCCCGTCACCGAGTCCTTGATGTACGTGGCCGTGTCGCCGGCCTTCTGCACCATGGCTCCTGTCGCGTCCTTCACCTGGGCGGCCATGCTCCCGGTCCTGTTCCCCGTGTCTCCGGTGGCGTCCTTGGCCCTGCCCATTGTTTGCTCGGTGGTGTCGCGGGCCTTGTCCGCCGTGCCTCCTGCTGCGCCCGTTACCGAGTCCTTGATGTACGCGGCCGTATCAGTGGCCTTCTGCGCCATGGCTCCGGTCGTGTCCTTCACCTGCGCAGCCATGCTTCCGGTCCTGTTCCCCGTGTCTCCAGTTACGTCCTTGGCCTTGTCCATGGTTTGCGCGGCCGTGTCGCGGGTCTTGTCCGCCGCCCCTGCGGCTGTGCTCTTGGCTTTGTCCGTGGCCTGTGTGCCCGTGTCGAAGCCCGGCTCCTCCGCCTTGTCGGCGGCGCGGGCTGCGGCCTCCTTGGCCTTCTCCTCGGCCTGGGCGGCAGCGGTCTTCCCATGCTCCGCCATCTCCTTCGTGTACTCCGCCACCTTCTGCGCCGTGACCGCGGTCACCTCCTTGGCCTTCTGCGCCGCTTGCGCGGCCGTGGACAGCGTCACGTCCTTGGTTTTCACCGCCGCCTGCTGAGTGTAATCTGCCGTCGTCTTGCCGGCCGCCAGCGCGGTATCCTTGGCCTTCTCGGCGGCCGTCTTGGCGTACTCCGCGGCCGTCCCGCCCGTGGAGACAGTGACGTCCTTGCCCTTCACCGCCGCCTGCTGCGTGTACTCGGCCGTCGTCTTTCCGGCCGCCAGAGCCGCCTCCCTCGCCTTCTCGGCGGCCGTCTTGGCGTACTCCGCGGCCGTCCCGCCGGTGCTCACCGTGACGTCCTTGGCCTTCACGGCGGCCTGCTTCGCGTACTCCGCCGTCATCTCGCCCGTGGTGAGCGTGACCTCCTTCGCCTTTGCTGCCGCCTGCTTGGCGTACTCGGCGGCGGTAGCCGTGGCCTCCTTCGTCTCGCCCGCGGCGACCTGCGCGCCATGCGCGCCGGCATCCTTGGCTTGGGCTCCCTTGGCTGCAGCGTAGTCTCCAGTGGAGCCGAGCTTGCGCGCGGCCGAGTCTGAGCCCTTCTGCTCCTTGTGGCCCGTATCATGCCCACGGACCTGTGCGCCATGCGCACCGGCTCCCTTCGCCACAGTTTGTTCTCCCGTGATGCCGAGCGCGTGCATGGCCGCGTCCTTGGCGCCGCGCGCAGAGGCGGCTGCCGAGTCGCCCTCCTTGCCCCTGTCCTCAGTGGCGTGGGTGACTGCTGCCGAACCCTTCTGCTCCCTGTGGCCCGTGCCATGCCCACGGCCCTCCTCCTCCTTCGTGTGGTGCTGCTTCTCATCGCCCCGAGATGAGGCCGCCGCGGCGCCTGCCGTAGCGTTGGTGCCGCGCGCGGCGCTCTCTCTGCCCTGCTTGTCGTGGCCGCCCTCGGTGGCGCGGGTGACTGCCGCCGAGCCCTTCTGCTCCTTGTGGCCCGTGCCATGCCCGCGGCCCTCCTCCTGCTTCGCGGCGTGCTGCTTCTCGGTGCCCCGAGACGCCGCCGTGGTGCCCCCTGCCGGCGCGTTGGCGCCCTGACCGTGCGCCGCGCGGCCCTGCTGGGCGCCCTCGGGAAGGGCCTTGTGCTCCTGGTAGGAGACCACCGTGGCGCCGGGCGCCTGGGTGACGGTCACCGCCGCCCTGGCGGCGGCGCCGCCGTGCTGCAGGTTCTGGTTGTACCGCTCCTGCGCGGCGCGGATGGCGTCCGCCGAGTTCTGCTGCGCCTCGGCGCGGAACTTGCCGATCTCCTCCAGGCTGAAGCCGCCCTGGCCGCCTTCCTCCCGCTTCGACACGGCGTCCTTCCTGCTCTGCTGCTGCGACGCCATTGTCAGTGGCTAGCGCGATCAAGTGTGTGTGCTCGGAAGCTGGTGCGTGGAGCTGTACGTGGTGACTGCTGTCTGGTGAGTGAGTGGCTTTGCCAGTTCTTTCTTGATTGGCAGACGACCGTGGCGAGGTCCGCTTAAAATGGGGCCGCTGAGCGGCAGCAGCGGCGGCTTGTCTCGAGTCGGTCGAGGTCGACGCGGCGTACGGAGCATGACACGGCGACACGTGCGATGCAGAGAGGATATAGAGAGCTGCGAAGAGCGGCGGGGTTTCCTCGGGCGCGAAGGCACTGAGCGGCGAGAAGACACAAGGGCGGCTCACGTGAGATCGTGTCCACGTGCCAAGCCGCCATGGCTAAGGCACCCGAGCGCTCTGCCACGCATAAGGGTACGTGGCCGAACCCATGGTCGGTGGCCCTGCGGATATGGCAGCACGAACAGTGCAGTGCGTCTTTTTTTTTTTGCGAAATGGTTCTTCCAATTTCGACCTCAAATGCTCAATATTAAACTAGGAAAAAATAAAAATACATTGAAAAAATATCAGATTATTTCACAACAAATGTTGCTTAGCTTTTGTCAGCGTGCAAATTTTAGTAATGAAATGACGTTCGTGGAGGTCTGGGTAAAACTAGCAAAACAAACACTTTAAAAATTTGCCATTAAGAATGCATTTCAGAAAATCTTTTTGGAGCATCTGTCTGTTATTCTTCACGAAAATTTTGGCATGTTTGTAAAAAGTTCAGAATTTTTAATTTTTGAGAGAAAATGACTATTTTTTAATTTTACTATCCACTAGGGTGCATTTAATCACGGGAAAAGAAACTTCAAGGAGTACTCAGGCTGGTGTGTTCGTGTGGCCCAAGAGATGAATCACAGGATCACTCCTAGCATTTTCATAACTTAGGTTTGGGCCTTGTTTTGATCTAAAAGTTACAAAAAATATACCAAGCTAGTTTTGATCTAAACCTGAGACGAAAACTATGTTAGAAGAAAGAAAAATATAAATGAACGAGCTAGACAAGATTATAAAATATGCCCTAACTAGTCTGTATTTATATATTTATTGGGATCTAATTTTCTTCTAATTGTTGGCTAAGCAAGGGACGTCTCAGCCAGGGACGATTCTAAGGGGGGACGAGGGGGGCTAGACC
>NC_041381.1:647886162-647898048 GCF_002162155.2 Triticum dicoccoides | reverse complement strand
ACCTTAATAGCTGGCTCTCTCGCCCCCCTTGTGATCCATCCGGCCATCCCACAGCGAGAGGCCTAGAGCCCATGTACGTACTCAACATGATGTGTGCGTGATTGTAGGAAGCAGGCCAAGTTGCCAGCGGCCCTAATATGAGGAAAAAGCAAAAGAAAAACAGCCCACGTGGAAGACAAAGGATTCTAGAAGTAATACGCACGACCACGAGCGAGTCCACGACGCATGGTCGTTTCGTTTTCACAATCTGCTCGTCCGTCGTTACTCAGTTCCTGCGATTGGAAAAATTCACCGTCGCCGCCGCCTGCTGGAATTTTGTCTATTTTGGGCCTAGTCCAATAGCAGTTTCAAAAATTCCTATAAATCCTAGAGGCCCACGCAGCTTATTTATGCAAGGCAAGAGGTGGAACTAAAGTTTAGTCTCACCTTGCTAGTTTAGAGGGAGTTGGACCTCTTTATAAGGGAGGCTCCTTCCCAACTTGTATGAGCATGAGAACAAGAGGGACATCCACGCGCGCTGAGTCCTGTACAGGAGAAGGGTGATAAGGTTTTTGGGGAGCGCTCAGCGCGACTACTGGCTGCTTCATCACGGACGATCCGGTCGCCGACGACTACATCCCTGACGTCGACTACCTCCTCGACGACATGGAGGACACCGACCCCAAGTCCAGTGCCTCTGCTCCTGCTACTGTCACGTACGTGTTTCTCCCCTTTCTATTGGAGGTTCTGCTACAGTTCCTTGTTCTAGTTTTTGCCCTACATATGTTAGACTCTATTTCATATATGCAACCTGCTATACTGTCTGCTTTAGATATGTTTAGTTATGGTTCATATCTGAACATGTTGTTTACCTTCTCTTTGTCAAATTGGATGGCTTGTTTTATTACTGCTACACTAGTCATGCTTTATCTAGTATCTCTGTTAATAAAATCACTCGGTAAATTGCTCATATTTCCAACAATCCAAAAACCATATTATAGGCAATTTATCTCAAGTGGTTTTGCTGCTTCCATGAGACCTCCTATATTTGAGGGTATCCACTATAAGAGGTGGCGCGTGAGAGCAGTCTTATGGTTTCAAACCATGAGTTGCTATGACGCCACTCTTGGCAAACCTGAAGGAGAGCAAGATGCCCAACAGGCACAAGCTTTTCAGAAAATGGATACCTTGTTTAAGGTTGCGCCCTTGAGTGTTCTTGGAGAGAACATGGTTGATGCTTATGCGTCAATTGATAATGGAAAAGATATGTGGGACGCACTCGAGGCCAAGTTTGGGGTCTCGGATGCCGGCACTGAGCTGTACATCATGGAGCAATTCTATGATTACAGGATGACTGAAGAGCGCTCCGTGGTTAAGCAGGCTCATGAGATACAGTCATTTGCTAGAGAACTTGAGCACTTCAATTGCATGCTACCGGACAAGTTTGTTGCCGGGGTATCATCACTAAGCTTCCTCCTTCATGGAGGAACTTTTCTACCTTACTGAAGCATAAGAGACAGGCGTTTTCCATTCCGGATCTCATTTGTACTCTTGATGTGGAAGAAAAGACGAGAGCAAAGGACACACGTGCTCGAGGTATTGAGGGAGGATCTAGTGCCAATGTGGTACAGAAGCAGAACTTCCAGCCCCACAAGTTCAAGAACAAAGGCAAGTTTGATGGTAAAACAAAGTTTGATGGGAAGAACAAGGCTGTGCAACATACGAACTTCAAAAAGAAGAATGGCAAGAAGAAAGGTGCTTGTCATGTGTGTGGAGATCCTGATCATTGGGCTCCTAGTTGCCCTAATCGCTATGACAGGCGTCATCCTGGGAAAGGCGGCAAGACCGCTAATGTTGTCATTGGAGACACTGACATGAAGGATGCTGGGTATGGTATATTCCCCACTATTCTTTTAGTATGTCATTCTCCTGATTGGTTGATTGACACGTGTGCTAATGTGCATGTATGCGGTGATATTTCCATGTTTTCGTCTTATCAGACCGCAGGGGCTTCAACCGTGCTAATGGGCAACGGTTCAAGTGCTTCTGTTCGTGGTGTTGGCACGGTCGATCTGAAGTTTACTTCGGGGAAGATCGTGCGGCTGAGGAACGTGCATTATGTCCCCTCCGTCAATAAAAATCTTGTTAGCGGATCTCTTCTGTGTAGAGATGGCTATAAGCTTGTCTTTGAGTCGAATAAATTTGTAATATCCAAGTTTGGAACCTTTGTTGGTAAAGGCTATGAGTTAGGAGGCCTGTTTCGTTTATCCTTATCAGACGTTTGCAATAAAGTTGTTAATCATATTTGCAACAATAGTGAATCAAATGTGTGGCATTCACGTCTTTGTCATGTTAACTTTGGTTGCATGTCACGACTAGCGAAGTTGAACTTAATCCCTAGTTTCACCACTGTCAAGGGATCTAAGTGTCAAGTGTGTGTGCAAGCTAAGCAACCTCGTAAGTCTCACGTGACTGCGGAGACGAGAAATCTTGCAAAACTAGAACTTATACATTCAGATCTATGTGAAATGAATGGTGTTTTGACAAAAGGTGGAAAGAAATATTTCATGACGTTAATTGATGACTCCACTAGATACTGTCGTGTGTATCTTTTGAAATCTAAGGATGAGGCTTTGAACTTTTTCAAGATCTATAAAGCTGAAGTGGAAAACCAACTTGATCGGAAAATCAAGAGGCTTAGGTCCGACCGTGGTGGAGAGTATTTTTCCAATGAATTTGATGCTTTTTGTGCGGAACATGGTATAATCCATGAGAGGACGCCTCCCTACTCACCTCAGTCAAATGGGGTGGCCGAAAGAAAGAATCGTACTCTAACTGATTTGGTTAACGCCATGTTAGACACATCGGGTCTCTCCAAGGCATGGTGGGGGGAGGCGATATTGACTGCTTGTCATGTCCTAAACCGAGTTCCCACAAAGAACAAAGAGATAACTCCATTCGAGGGATGGGAGAAGAAAAGGTTAAAGCTCTCTTATCTGCGAACCTGGGGTTGTTTGGCGAAAGTCAATGTGCCAATCCCAAAGAAGCGGAAGCTGGGACCAAAAACTGTGGATTGTGTTTTCCTGGGATATCCTTTTCATAGCATAGGCTATAGATTCTTGGTTGTAAAATCTGAGGTATCTGACATGCATGTCGGTACGATCATGGAGTCGAATGATGCGACTTTCTTTTAAGATATCTTTCCCATGAAAGATATGGCTACCTCATCTAATCAGGAGATGCCTAGTTCATCGAATCAGGAACCGGTTACAATTACTGAACCTGCCATTTCGATGGAACACTTTGAAAGTCCTGTGGAGGAGAACAATGAAGTTCCTGCTAGGAGCAAGAGACAGAGGACTGCAAAGTCTTTTGGTGATGATTTTCTTGTGTATCTCATAGATGACACTCCCAGTTCTATTTCGGAGGCCTATGCATCGGAAGATGCTGACTACTGGAAGGAAGCGGTTCGTAGCGAGATGGATTCTATCTTAGCGAATGAAACCTGGGAGATAACTGATCGTCCTTATGGGTGCAAACCTATAGGATGCAAATGGGTATTCAAGAAGAAGCTCAGGCCTGATGGTACTATAGAAAAGTACAAGGCTCGGCTCGTGGCTAAGGGTTATACCCAAAAGGAAGGTGAAGACTTCTTTGATACTTACTCACCTGTGGCTCGACTGACCACTATTCGAGTTCTACTTTCACTAGCTGCCTCACATGGTGTTCTCGTTCATCAAATGGATGTTAAGACTGCTTTCCTAAATGGAGAGTTGGATGAGGAAATTTATATGGAACAACCAGATGGGTTTGTAATAGATGGTCAGGAAGGGAAAGTGTGCAAGTTGCTAAAGTCTTTGTATGGACTCAAGCAAGCACCCAAACAGTGGCATGAGAAGTTCGAAAGAACTTTAACAGCTGCAGGGTTTGTTGTGAATGAAGCTGACAAATGTGTGTACTATCGCCATGGTGGGGGCGAGGGAGTTATGTTTTGCTTGTACGTTGATGACATACTGATTTTCGGAACAAATCTGAATGTTATTAAGGAGGTCAAGGATTTCCTATCTCGCTGTTTTGAGATGAAGGATTTAGGAGTGGCTGATGTCATTCTGAACATCAAGTTGTTGAGAGATGATGATGATGGGATTACATTGCTTCAATCTCACTATGTGGAAAAGATCTTGAGTCGCTTTGTCTATAGTGACTGCAAGCCCCCTCCAACACCATATGATGCTAGCGTGCTGCTTCGAAAGAATCGAAGAATTGCTAGAGATCAATTGAAGTATTCTCAGATTATTGGCTCGCTTATGTACTTAGCCAGTGCTACAAGACCTGACATCTCTTTTGCTGTTAGCAAACTAAGTCGGTTTGTTTCAAAACCAGGAGATGTGCATTGGAAAGCTCTAGAGAGAGTTTTGCGTTATTTGAAAGGCACTGCGAATTATGGAATTCACTACACTGGGCATCCAAAGGTGCTTGAAGGGTATAGTGACTCAAACTGGATCTCAGATGCTGATGAGATAAAGGCCACGAGCGGTTATGTATTCACTCATGAAGGTGCGCGCTGTTTCTTGGAAGTCTTGCAAGCAGACCATCTTAACGAGGTCAACAATGGAAGCAGAACTCACAACACTAGATACAGCTACGGTCGAAGCAGATTGGCTTCGCCGGCTCTTGAATGACTTGCCGGTAGTTGAGAAACCTGTACCGGGTATCCTTATGAACTGTGACAATCAAACTGTGATCACTAAAGTGAGCAGTTCAAAGGATAACATGAAGTCATCAAGACACGTTCAGAGAAGGTTAAAGTCTGTCAGAAAAATGAAAAACTCAGGAGTTATTGCATTGGATTATATCCAAACGTCTAAAAATCTGGCAGATCCTTTTACTAAGGGTCTATCATGTAATGTGATAGATAATGCATCGAGGGAGATGGGTATGAGACCCACAATATGAGTTGTTCACAGTGGTAACCTATTCTTTGTGACCGGAGATCCCGTGAATCAGATGTGGAAGACAAGCTGTTGGTCAACTGAGAGGAGAGTATCCTTACTGTAAAAATACCACTCCATGAAGATGCAATACTCTCCTAATCTGCATGGCAGGTTGATGTATATCTTAATGTGTTCTAAGTGGCTCTTTGAAGCAGAGATGTTGTCCTGCAGAACATCTTTTGAAGAACGCACCTATATGAGTCTGATTGTTAAATGTCGCAATCTATGAGAGTAGGGTTCTCTCTAGTAAACTCATGAAAGGTCACGGAGTATGACGCATAAGCTCCACCCGCGGGGAAGACCCACGTTAGCCACGTATCGGTCAAGGCTTTATGTGAAGCTAGATTCGCAGAAAACTTGCAGTTCAAGGCCCAGTCCACTGTTCAAGTTGCTTACTAGTGTAGCATAGAGTTCTAGGTGGAAGTTCAACTTAACAGTCTCCACTGCAGTACCGGTATATAAAACAGTGTTTTGAACCAAAGGCAAATTTTGTGTGCCTCTGAGATCTGGTGGGGGATTGCTGGAATTTTGTCTATTTTGGGCCTAGCCGAACACTACTAGAAATACCACTACTAATGGCGCACCTAATATGGCCATTAATGGCGCATCACTGGTGCGCCATTGATAGCACGCCATTAGTAATTTTTACTAATGGCGCACCAGCTGGTGCGCCATTAGTATCTGGTATACTAATGGCGCACCACCTGGTGCACCATTAGTATATGCGAGGGTGCGCCATTAGTATGCCTCCCAGTTGGCATGTATACCCAGGTGCTTTGGCATACTAATGGTGCACCACCTCTGGATGCGCCATTAGTAACTGCAGCATACTAATGGCGCACTACCCGGTGATGCGCCATTAGTATGCACTGTCATACTAATGGCGCACTGTCGTGTGATGCGCCATTAGTATGAATATTAGGTTTTTTTTATTTTTTTATTTTCTGTTTTTTGCACAGGTTACAAAATATATAATTTGACAAAATATAGACAGCACACATCAACAATAGATTCATCAAATACAATAGAAGATTAGTCTTTGAATACAATTCATCATATTAGTCTCCGAATACAATTCATCATATTAGTCTCCGAATTAAAAAGACCGAACAAAGATAGAACATTATATTACAAGTCTCGAGACCGCGACTGCTGGAATTTTGTCTATTTTGGGCCTAGTCCAATAGCAATTTCAGAAATTCCTATAAATCCTAGAGGCCCACGCAGCCCATTTGTGCAAGGCAAGAGGTGGAACTAAAGATTAGTCCCACCTTGCTAGTTTAGAGGGAGTTGGACCTCTTTATAAGGGAGGCTCCTTCCCCACTTGTATGAGCATGAGAACAAGAGGGACATCCACGCGCGCTCCTCCTCCGCCGCCCGCCTCGCCACGCCACGCCTCGCCTCGCCTCGCCTCGCCTCGTCATGACGCGCCGCGCCGCGGATTGCGGGAATGAGCCGAGCCGATGTAAATTTTTGCCACGCACTACGGGTATACGAAAGGTCACACGGAAGCTGAAAAGTTTTTGAGATAGTGGAGTTTGAATGCGAATGGTGCAGCCCTTCGGCTGCTGGCTGTTCGCTTCATCTTCGTCTCTTCGTTTCACCTTCCTTCGCTGCCCTCTCGCCTCCTTCTCTTGCGCCTATAAAAGGGAGGTCGCTCCTCCCAGAGAGACGCACCAGAATCTCTTCCTCCTCTCGCCACAAAGTTCCTGAGCACTGCGCTGCTGCTATGTTCTTCCTCATCCCGGCTTGCGGCGTGCACCGCTGGTCGGGACAGTAGGCCTCCGAGACCGCACCTTTTGATTTCTGTACGGGAGAAGGGTGATAAGGTTTTTAGGGAGCGCTCAGCGCGACTACTGGCTGCTTCCCCGACGACTACTTCCCCGACGACGACGACTTCCCTGACGACGACTACTTCCCTGACGTCGACTACCTCCTCGACGACATGGAGGACACCGACCCCAAGTCCAGTGCCTCTGCTCCTGCTACTGTCACGTACATGTTTCTCCCCTTTCTATTGGAGGTTCTGCTATAGTTCCTTGTTCTAGTTTTTGCCCTACATATGTTAGACTCTATTTCATATATGCAACCTGCTATATTGTCTGCTTTAGATATGTTTAGTTATGGTTCATATATGAACATGTTGTTTACCTTCTCTTTGTCAAATTGGATGGCTTGTTTTATTACTCCTACACTAGTCATGCTTTATCTAGTATCTCTGTTAATAAAATCACTCGGTAAATTGCTCATGTTTCCAACAATCCAAAAACCTTATTATAGGCAATTTACCCCAAGTGGTTTTGCTGCTTCCATGAGACCTCCTATGTTTGAGGGTATCCACTATAAGAGGTGGCGCGTGAGAGCAGTCTTATGGTTTCAAACCATGAGTTGCTATGACGCCACTCTTGGCAAACCTGAAGGAGAGCAAGATGCCCAACAGGCACAAGCTTTTTAGAAAATGGATACCTTGTTTAAGGCTGCGCCCTTGAGTGTTCTTGGAGAGAAAATAGTTGATGCTTATGCGTCAATTGATAATGGAAAAGATATGTGGGACGCACTCGAGGCCATGTTCGGGGTCTCGGATGCCGGCACTGAGCTGTACATCATGGAGCAATTCTATGATTACAGGATGACTGAAGAGCGCTCCGTGGTTGAGCAGGCTCATGAGATACAGTCATTTGCTAGAGAACTTCCATCCGCCGAGGATCATTCTATATCGAATCCTCCTAGTAGATCGTTCATCCCCTATATCGAATCTCTCCATCCGCCTAGGAGGGAAGGCCTCCGTCCGACCGTCCCCGACGGCGCGACTCCCCGTCATGCCAATCCGCAGACCGCAGGAGCAATCCGGCCGGCGGCACACATACGGTCCACACGGGTGAGCGACTAGGCGATCAACAAATATTTTCATTATTAGATTATTCCTCAGTGTCTTAGAATCTAATTGTAGAAATATTAAAAACTAATTAGAAATTATTGTATTGTCTAATTATGTGTGTGTAGACATAAAGGGGAAGAGAACTCAGTCAATACATATTTTTTCAAACCAATTGATCAAGCTCTCAGTCATGTGAACATTATGCTAATTCAAATGATGTGAACATGATTTCCAACTTCCTCCTTCAATCTACACTTTATTTTGATGTGTTCCTTAAACACAATAGAACTAGAAACTAGAACAATAAAAAAATTGATTGTCAAATTATGGGTTTGTAGGCATGAAGAGGAAGAGTTTCGTTGAGAACATTTTATAGCCAATTGAAATTATACAGACATGAATGTCATTCACATTAATAATTTATACTAACGAATTCTGAAGAAATTATACAGACATGAATGTCATTCACATTAATAATTTATTTGTATTGCAGAATCGCGGCTATATTTTGAGTGTTTAGACCTCACGATAGTTACTATGCTATATGCCTACATGATTGTCTCTTATACGATTGTGATCGACTCTTCTAGTCCAAGCCCCTGCCCCCCCACTACTAGGAAAATGGCTATAGATGGGATTGACACTAATGGCGCACCAGAAAGATACTAATGGCGCACCACAATCTGATGCGCCATTAGAGTTTAAACAACTAATGGCGCACCATGTTACGGGTGCGTCATTAGTATCAAATTTTTTTTTAACTAGTGCGCCTGTCCAAACATACTAATGGCGCATCCCGGCAAATTGCGCCATTAGTAGTTGTAACTACTAATGGCGCACTAGGCAGCAGGTGCGCCATTAGTATAGAATTTTTTTTTGAACTAGTGCGCCTATCCAAACATACTAATGGCGCATCCTGCCTAAGTGCGCCATTAGTAGTTGTAACTACTAATGACGCACCAGGCAGTGGGTGCGCCATTAGTATAGGATTTTTTTTAAACTAGTGCGCCTATCCAAACATACTAATGGCGCATCCCGCCCAAGTGCGCCATTAGTAGTTGTAAGTACTAATGGCGCACCATGCAAGAGGTGCGCCATTAGTAAGTGGGCAGCAACAAGATATTTGGGACAACCTCTCCTACCCACACACTCACTTTCTCCCCACTTCATTCTCTCCACCTCCTCCTTGTCTCGGATGCCTCCTCTTTTTCACCTCATTTCCACCATAGATTCATTCAAATTAAGTGGTTAAATTACCTTGTTTTAATAGGTAAGTAAGGGGGGAAGCTATATTTAGGTTGTTCTCCTTACAACAATGTGCACATGCACTTTTTACGGCCTAGCTAGATCTATGTATGTTCGTGGTGTTGCATATGTTTGTGGTGTTGCATATGTGTTTGTGTTTGGAGGTGTACCGGTATTTGATATGCGATAGTTGCCAATATTTTGCCGGAATGTTGATTCATTTCCGTTTCGGCGAGAATTTTGGCATTAAGCATTCTTTTTGGTCCTATTTTTAGGGAAGGTCATGCCAAATTTTTGTTTGGTTCTAAAATATCGTTTTGCTCTACCCCGCAGGCGACCATGGTCCGCACGATGACCGAAGGCATCGTGAATAGGTTTTTGAGGTCCGCAAAGGCCGAGATGCTTCAAAAGAACGAGACGGAGATAAGATGTCCGTGTCGAAGATGCAAGCTGAAGAGCCTTATTGCGGACCCGGATTCCGGGCAGGTGCGGGACCACCTGCTGTTGCGTGGTTTCATGGATGGCTATCGGTGGCAAGGTGATGAAGATGACTACGAAGTCGTCCATGCGGGCCGGGCAAGAAATGAGGAAGGGCAGCAAGACAACCACCGCGGCTCGGGCGGGCGAGAAGACGAAGAATCCCCAGGAGATGATCACAACTGTGATGCTGTACACAGTCATCATGTAGAAGATGCAGGACATGATGATGAGGAAGATGCCGGAGCAGGCGACGGGCATGATCATGAAGATGATGATGCCGGCGGAGCAGACGACGCTGGACCATCGATGGGCTGGGTGCAGGACCCTCATATTCAAGAGCTGCTTCTCAAGCAGACGGATAACGCAAGAGCTGCCGCCCGAGAGAAAGCCAAGATGGATCAACTTGAGTTAGACGCGGTTACTCCATTGTATGAAGGATGCAGGCCCGAGGATACCCGCCTGAAAGTAACGCTCATGGCCCTGGAGATGAAGGTAAAACACAAAATGACCGACGCATGCTTCGACGAGAACATGTCATTCTGGCACGAACGTCTTCCCAGGGGGAACAAGTGCCCGACCAGTTTGGAGGAGGCGAAGAAAATCGTGTGTCCTCTGGATTTACCGCACGTGAAATACCATGTGTGCATGAACAATTGCATCATTTATCGGGACGAGCACGCGGAGTCTACAATATGTCCGGTGTGCGGTGTCACTCGATACAAGAAGAGGAAGAAAGCTCCTCGAAAAGTGGTGTGGTACTTTCCGATCACTCCTCGTCTGCAGCGGTATTTCGCGGATCCTAAGGTAGCAAAGCTCCTACGTTGGCACGCGGATAGGGAGGAGAAGAAGCGAGAAGATGACGCAAATGATCCGGAGATAGATAAAAAAGACAAGATGCTGAGTCACCCTAAGGATGCGAGCCAGTGGCAAGCATTGAACTTCGAATACCCAGAATTTGGGAACGATCCAAGGAACATCGTGCTGGGCGCGAGCACCGATGGAGTCAATCCGTTTGGCAGCCAGAGAAGCACACATAGCACCTGGCCTGTGTTTGTGTGGATGTACAACCTTCCCCCCTGGTTGTGCATGAAGAGGAAGTACATTCACATGAGTATGCTAATTAAAGGACCGAAACAACCAGGGAACGACATCAATCTGTATCTGGGGCTGCTGAAAGAGGAGCTTGACACGCTGTGGAAAACGCCAGCCAATACGTGGGACGCCGCAGAGAAAGAATATTTTCCTATGAGAGCCGCACTGCTCACGACGGTGCACGACTATCTCGGTTACGGATATCTTGCGGGGCAGGTAGTCCACGGATTTTCTGGATGCGTAAGGTGCATGGATGACACAATGTATCGCCAGCTAGATAGAGATCCCGGGTCTTCGAAAACCGTGTTCATGGGACATCGAAGGTGGCTTCGCGACGATGACCCGTGGAGGAAACGCAAGGATCTGTTCGATGGTGAAACCGAACCCCGAAAACGCCCGTGTATGAGGAGCGGCGAGGAAATAGACAAGCTGTTGAAAAATTGGAAAGATTGCCCACTGCCGGGAAAGAAGCAAAAGGCGCCAGAGCCGGGAAAGAAGCGAAAGGCGCCAGAGCCGCTGCTGAAGGTATGGAAAACGAGGTCTGTTTTCTGGGACTTGCCGTACTGGAAGATCCACCGTGTGCCTCACAGCCTTGATGTCATGCATATCACGAAGAACGTGTGCGAGAGTCTGCTTGGTACCCTGCTCAACATGCCAGAGAGGACCAAAGATGGGCCGAAAGCAAGGGCGGACTTGAAATCAATGGGCATCAGGCAGGAGCTTCACGCTATATATGATGATGATGATGATGATGATGATGATGATGATGATGATGATGATGATGATGATGAGGCGAAGCAGGACACAGAAAGTCGTCGCAAAGGCAAAAATGCCAAGAAGACCGGAAATGACTACCCTCCCGCGTGCTTCACTCTAAGTCAGGAGGAGATCGAGCAGTTTTTCACCTGCCTCCTAGGAGTAAAACTTCCTTACGGTTACGCGGGGAAGATAAGCAGATACCTAGACCCAGCGAAGCAGAAGTTCAGCGGGATGAAGTCTCACGACTGTCACGTGCTGATGACGCAGATACTTCCAGTTGCAATCCGTGGGATCATGGACGCGCACGTCCGTGAAACGCTATTTGGCCTATGCAACTTCTTCGACGTCATCTCTCGGAAGTCGATTGGCGTGAGGCAACTCAGAAGGCTACAGGAAGAGATCGTGGTGATACTATGCGAGCTTGAGATGTACTTCCCGCCCGCATTCTTCGACGTTATG
>NC_041381.1:647864243-647884346 GCF_002162155.2 Triticum dicoccoides | reverse complement strand
GCCGCCCCGACCCCGCCGCCCGGACGCTGCCCCGCCGCCCCGACGCCGCCTCGACCCCTGCCTCTCTACGAGGAGGTAACCCTAACCCCACCCGCGCACGTGGTGATCTAAGGTTATAGGGTATAGATCCTTTGATCCGTGCTTGGTATGGAAATGTTGCTCTCCGATCTCCTTAGGGCGATTCTATGACTTGCTTGTGGTGTTTGGTAATTTAGTTGTTGTGATCTGCAGACTGCAGGCATCATTCTGGAGTTTAATGGAGTGCAGGGCAAGTTTTACCTGTATCCGAATTGTTTGTTTGTTACACCATCGAATTGTTCGCTTGTTTCATGTCATGGAAGAAACCGGTCTGCTGCTTGATAACTTATATTAGTTTCACAATGCACCATGTGTAATATTTTGGTTTATCATGAGATTTTGCAGTAATCAATTGTCACATACCTTTTTTCCTTTTTGCGGGGGCTTTTCACATTTGTTATGTCTCATCAGTCATCTTGAGAATGATATTTGCAAGTGACTAAGTCGACTACCTTGCATCAAGATATACCTACAGCTGCACAAAATGTTATGTGCAGTTTAGTTTCTGGAGTAGGTTTCAACTCCATTCAAACATTCAGAAGCACCTAAAAGAACCCCACACCATGGAAACTCACAATTAGTAGCGTCGATGTTATCTGCTAGTTTTCAAATAATTAGAATTTCTTATTGCAAGATGCCCACCGCTAGAGAACAACCATTGATGTTATCACCTACTGTTTCGTTTATTCTTAAGAGGTTTGGTTATATAACTCAGCGGCATTTTAATTCCCGATAATTGGGTTTACACTGGAGTATTTTATTTCTGTGGGGAGAGGGAGAGAAGCCAGTGCAGGGTGTGGGAAGCACCTCTTCATGTGATTTTTTTTTGCTTTATTGTGTAATTTTTTTTCTTGAGGCCCTGACCGTAGAACAACCGTTCTATGGTATTTTTTTCAATTATGTACAAACAGTTACAAGGTTGGAAAAGGAAAAGGTCTATAAAACTTCAGTTTTTGCTAACATTAGGAGATTAAAGGTCCCTTGTGATGTATTTATGTAAATTGTGTTAAAGGGGGACTAAAATGCAAAGCTTCTGACTTGAAGATCCAACTATTCTGGCTATGAACAAGAATAAATTTTAGAGAGATTCCATGAAAGGATTATAAGTTGTTGTTGATCCAAGTGTTGAAGGGATCTACTTTCCTTTGCTTTGATATGTATGCCGGACAGCCTCTTTACAGGTAGAGATACCCTGTTCAAGGACAGGGGGGCGGGGGTGTGAACTTTGTGAAATCCTGTCCTATTGATGACTTTGCAAACTTATCAGGAGGTGGTGTTAGGAAATCTAAACAGTTTAAACTATATAGGAAGACATTTATAGGTTAGAAATAATCTGTTCTACTTCTGCAGATTATCTAGATAAGTGATGAAGTTTACTTAGTATAGTATTTTTTTCTGTCACTTCTTTATCTACCGAAAGTGTGAACCCATGGTATGAGCCACTAATGCAAGCATCGTCATTCTTTTCTGAGTTTGTCTAATTCACATCTAAATGTTTTCTAAGGATGTCACATCTAAGCTACCACAAATAACGCAGCAACAAGGAACAAAAAAAAAGCTGGGGCAAAAAAAAAAATACACCACAAACATAGTGGACACAAGGTTAGACGTGACATAAATGTGTCCTAGACAGACCCTTCTTTTCTTAGTGAAACATCAACTTTCCAAAGACAATATTCCAAACTGGACAGTTGATACATAGAGCTATTTTACTTTAACATTTAAAGTGTGGCTGCAAATCTGGGATGCAGGAGGTGAAAATTCATTGTCTAATCTGTTTCTCAGTTTCCTCTTTCAGAAACGAGAGATTTTTCAAGACCTTGCTCCACTGCTGTGGCACTCCTTTGGCACTGTTGCTGCACTGCTCCAGGTAGGTTACAGTTATTGCACTGTTCTAAATTCAGTCGCAATGGCAAGAGTACATATGTACTTGTGCAGTTCTTGTTATTTAAGTAAGGGTGATTGTCCATGGTACTGAGCGCTGCTGTTTCTATGCCAAGTCTTAAATATTTCCATTGTTTATTGTTAAAAAGCTTTCCTCATTTTGGTGACTTTACAGAATAAGTAAATCTTAACTAGCAGTGGTTAACAATTAAGTCTTCTTCTTTTTCCTTTGCAGCTCACATCCCACTGTACCTGTACCCGTTCCTGAATACTACCAGCAAGACAAGACCTTTTGAGTACTTGAGGCTTACCAGCTTGGGTGTTATTGGTGCTCTTGTGAAGGTAAATTAAAACTAGATACTTATGCAAACTAGGAATGGATGGTCCATATAGATTTTTGCTTTAAATGGTGAGAGGGTTGTTGAACCAGAGGGGAAAACAGTGATGGGGATTGGCTGTATTCTTTTTTTTTTTGTAGACTATATCTTGTTCTTTTGGTATTCTCATTCCAGTAATCCAGTCATTTTAATCAAATGGACTGGTTGGGATTGGATCCCAGGAATCTCAACAGGAACTGTTATTTTTGAAGCAAACAGGCTAATGATTTGTTAGAAATTATATTGTTTCTTCTTTTGGATATCCGATTCTGATATGTCAGAAACACAACATATCAAAAGTTAGCAATGACCAAACTGGCATGTAACAGAGACACTATAAAAGATAGCCAACATCCAGTTAGGCCAACATAACAGTGAACAAAACTACTGTCAATCAGCTCAGTTCTAGTGCTGTTGGATTTTTCTCGATTGTATTCTTGCAGTTTTGAAAATTCAGTTCATTCGGTTACTGAAAATTCAGTTAATTCAGTTAGGCACACAAATTTCAGAACTTTTGTGTGCCCTAGTACTTGGTGTTAGTAGAAAACCAGGAGTGTCAATGGGACTAGAATTCACTTGTTCTTATCTGGGTTTGTAAAACTTGTTCATGTACTGAACTACTAATGCCTTGTGATGCTCTGAATTACTTGTGATGCCTCTGAATTACTTGTGATCACATTGAGAAAGACTTGTAAAGATGATGATCATCTTTAACAGAAAACAATTTGTGATGATTTTGCTAGTTTGCTGGGTTTTGTCTCCGACCATCGTGTCGTGATGATTTTGCAGGTACCCCGAGAGGCCCTTGAGTTTGCCGGAATGTCGATTAACTTCCGTTCCGGCAAATTCGGGTACTCCATATGTCCTATTTTCAGCAAAGGTCATGCTGAAATTTTCCGTGAATTTTAGCATGACTTTGCTAAAAATAGGACATATGGGGTACTTGTGACTAATGCATGGGCCGGGGTATCTTAGTAGTTAATTAAGTAGGATCAAGTGCCCCGGTGTACTTGTGACTAATGCATGGCTTTTAGGGTGCCTCGGTGTTGATAAAAACCGAAATGATGAAAAGTTAGGCTTTTAGGGTGCCTTGGCGTCGAAAAACCCTCAATGATAAAAGCTTAGATTTTAGGATGCCTCGGTGTCGACAAACCCTAAATGATGAGACCATGATCTTGTTCCTTGACAATAACCAACTTTTTGACCAAACTTTGTTTCTATTTAGAGAGAAACATGGCCCACAACGATGAGGCCGGGGGTTCGGGCGGCAAGGCATTCTGGGAGCTGTCCCAGGAGATGGAGGAACAACCTCACTTGTATGAGGCCGCCGCCTTCCCCACCGATCCTGAGACCACGGATGGTGCCGCCGAGGATGACCACACTGATGCCACCACTGATGGTGCCGCCGAGGATGCCACCACTGATGATGGCGGCGCACGCACAGATAGCAGCCAGCCGAAGAGGCAACGGAAGGACCGGCGCCCGATCGTGCTCCGCACCCTCAAGGAGGAAGTTACTGAAGTGGACTCCAACGGGAATCCAATGGCGCCCGAACGAATAGTCAAGGGGTACTCGCTTCAGCTCGGGTGCATTGTCCAGAGCACTGTCTCGATCAACACCGAGAACCTGAGGCATCCTGACCGGGGGAATTTGCGCCACCTCCTCTTCACGAAGCTGCACGAACGATACAAGTTCCCCGCTGAATTCGAAAACACAAGCCTCAAAGGGAATAAAGTGAACAATGCTGCCCTCACGAAGATGAGCAAGGCCCTGTCTACTTGGAAAAGCAATGTGAAGAGAATGATCGAGAAAGGTGAGAGTTATGAGAAGATCAAGGAGAAAAATCCTTCGATCACCGAAGATGACTACAACGACTTCAAGATCAATTGCTCGAGCACCGCAAGCTCCCAATCAAGTGAGTGGGGGAAACAAATGCGGGAGCTGAACATAGGGGAACACACACTCGGTCCCGGCGGTTACAGAGTGGCGGAGCCTATATGGGACAAGGAGGAGGCGGACCGTGCCGAGCAAGGCCTACCGCCCCTCTTCAATAAATACGGTGACAAGCAGACCAGGAACTTTGTCAGGGCCCGGTACAAGAAGGACCCGAAAACAAAGGAGCTTACCACGGATCCGAAGACCAGGCAGCTTGAGCTTGTTCTGGTAAGGAATACACCCCCGCGTAATTAGCTCCATATGGTTGCATTCTAATTAATGAAGCCGAATTTCTAAATGGTTCACATTCCTTCCGCAGGCGACTGAAAGCAGTAGCGCGGGGTCGACTCAGAGCAACCCTTGGGACACCACTCTAAATAGGGGGTTGAATATAATGAAGAACAAGGATAAGCTCAGTAAGTCGACGTCAGCTGGTCGTGTGGCCGGCAAAGGCTTGTCGACAAAATGGGGGTCATACTATACCGCTGGTGTGCGGAAGGAGAAAAAGACCAGCTCGGAAAGCCAGGCGCGAGAGGTTCAAGAACTCAAGGCACAGGTGGTGCGGATTCCGGAGATTGTCCAAGAGCAAGTGGAACAACGACTCGGAGCGACGATCACCGCCCTTGTGCCTACCTTGATCTCGGGGTTGAGTGCGTGGATTGCGGGCGGCCAACAGGGGCCGCCCCCGATTCCTAGCTTCACGGCCAGCAACTCGCATAATGCGATGGCGGGGCCATTGGTGCCTCCGGCGGAGTCGGCATTGGTGTCTCCGACGCCGGCACGGGAGCTTAATGCACCCGGGTGTACGCCGGCCGGCACCTCTTCAGCAAGTGGCCGCTCCGTCAACTGCACGCCCGCCGTTGGCGGTGCCTCGACATTAGCCGAGCTCGACGCCATCATCACGGTAACTAATTAAGCCTCTCTCGACCGAGGACTTCATCTCCTTGCCTTTGACTGGGCATCCCTGACGCCCTACATGTTTTCGCAGGGCGCCGCCGACGTTCCGTGCACTCTCCTCCACTTCGTGAACAACGAGTTGGTCGATGTCGCCAAGGGCAAAATCGTTCAACCGGGCAACCCCTTGTTCCACGGTACCCGGATGCCACCCAACTTGTTTAGGGTTCAACTAGTTCGGGTGCTGCCAGGCTGCAACGACTTGTTACGTCCGATTCGACCCGTCGGGGCCGACGATGATGACGTGATGACCCTCAGCGCCTGCCTGAGCTGGCCCCTGCTTTGGCCGAAGAGCCAGATTCGTTTGGGGGCGGGGGACACCACCCCAAATACAACACCGCCAGTCGTGCCGGCGCCAAGTCGGCCCCATGGCAAGACCGCCGTAACGGTGCCGGACATCCCTATGCCACTGGATCCAAACATGCATATGGCACAGGATCAGAACGACGACGACGACGACGATGATACATTTGGCAACGTCGATCAGTACTTTGTCGAGCATGGGTACGATGGCGACTTCATGGGGCCTCCTTCTCAAGAACCAAACCCAACAAAAGACGTGTGCGATCTAGCTCGTACCGCGGAGAAGCCAAGTTGCAACAGGCGCCGTCTGGCGTTCAGCTCTCAGGAGACGCCTCCAGCTGCCGACTTCACCGAGCCTCAGATAGGCGAGGTGCGAAATATTATCAGCCCCAACACACTCAAGAAGGCGGTCTGTGAGCAGAACTCGGTCCCATTACAGGAGAAGAAGAAGGCACGCAAAAGAAAGACTAAGAAGGGTGCGAGCCAGCCGGCACCGAGTACGATCCATGCTCAGGACGGGCCACCTTCACCGCAGGATATCTCGAGGAGGGTGCATGTGGCGGGTAGGGCGATGCTACCACCAAATATGCTCAATGCTGAAACCGGTGCTATGCGGAGTCTGCACGACAGTGTTCTTTCTTTGGAGAAGCGGCGTCTCAGAGAGAAGGATGTGGCATACCCGGTTTTCGTGGCCAAGGTGCCAGAGGGCAAGGGCTTTGTGGATGGCGACATCGGGGGTACGATCGTCCTGCGGTTTGATGACATCTTTGCTATGTTTAACCTTCATCCGCTGCACTACACCTTCGTTCGGCTATTTTCGCTGAGTATGGAGATGCGGATCATTCGCGACAAGACCCCGGACATCGTGATAGTCGACCCCTTCTACATGCGTGCCAAGATCTTGGGCAGCGCTGGGGACCGGCAAGTCGCGAGTTCTTACCTCGAAGGCGTCATTCTGGCAAACCAAGATAAGGATAACTTCCTCGTGCCTTACTTTCCCGAGTAAGTCCTCCCCTCAACCGGCCCGTAACATATGAATTCTTACTTTTCGATCGTTTTTCTTTTAACATTCCGTGTTTTCTGCAGTGACACACGTTGCACGCTCATCCTCCTAAGTCCCAAATATTCCATGGCCACGTATTTCGACCCGGACCGTCAGTCGAACGTAGACTACACAAATGTCAAGAAGGTTCTTGATGATGTTCTCCCCGGCTACGCCCAATCTGGAGGCACCTTCACCAGGCCTATTCGTAAGTACGACAAGCACGTGTTCTCCCACAATACGACGTTCTGCTGCGTCAAGCAGCCGCCTGGCGGTCAGAAGGGTGCCTACTACGCCATCCATCACATGCGGGCGATCGTACGGGACCATCATCAACTTCTGCTACCGAGTAAACTCCAAGATTGGGCCGCGAGCGTGTCGGCAATCCAGGACGCGGACCTCCGACAAGAATTCTTTCGCATCCAGTCGGAGTTTGCGGAAATCATCCATCAAGATGTCCTTCGTACCTCGGGGCAGTTCTACCTCAGAAATCAACCGTCCAACAGTGACATTGACACAATGCTACAAATGCAGGATGACAACGCCCGTTCTTTCATGACTCCCACGATAGACGGCGGCTTCATCCACGCTCTGGTCCCTTGAGTCGAGTTGTCTAGTTCTGAAACATCGATTGGCTCATGTTATAATTAAACTTTAATGAACTTGTAGTATGTCTCTTTGGTTTTGAGAGTCGTTCAACTTAGATGTAATCGATGCTATTAATGTCTTGCTTTTCTCTTCCGATCGTTCTGTTGCATAATTATATATTGCTTATGTATTGTCTGTGAATTGGTACTAACGTTTCGTTTGGCTAGTGCATAGTGATGCCGACGTATGTCGTGTACAAGGGTAAGGTTCCCGGAGTCTACGATGACTGGGAGGAGTGTCGGAGACAGGTTCACCGATTCAGCGGTAACAGTTACAAAGGGTACACCACTAGGGCCGAGGCCGAATCTAGATACGCCCGCTATCTAGCGGGAGAGGGGAGGGAGCGTTGGAGGAACCGGATGAAGACGAGTTTCATCGTGATGATGCTCATCGTGATGACTGCAGCTCTCTTCTATGTGATGGTAGTTTAGATGATCGATATCGACTTGTAATGCGAAGACAAACTCGCTACTCGCGGTCTCGAGACTTGTAATATAATGTTCTATCTTTGTTCGGTCTTTTTAATTCGGAGACTAATATGATGAATTGTATTCGGAGACTAATATGATGAATTGTATTCAAAGACTAATCTTCTATTGTATTTGATGAATCTATTGTTGATGTGTGCTGTCTATATTTTGTCAAATTATACATTTTGTAACCTGTGCAAAAAACAGAAAATAAAAAAATAAAAAAAACCTAATATTCATACTAATGGCGCATCACACGACAGTGCGCCATTAGTATGACAGTGCATACTAATGGCGCATCACCGGGTAGTGCGCCATTAGTATGCTGCGGTTACTAATGGCGCATCCAGAGGTGGTGCGCCATTAGTATGCCAAAGCACCTGGGTATACATGCCAACTGGGAGGCATACTAATGGCGCACCCTCGCATATACTAATGGCGCACCAGATGGTGCGCCATTAGTATACCAGATACTAATGGCGCACCAGCTGGTGCGCCATTAGTAAAAATTACTAATGACGTGCTATCAATGGCGCACCAGTGATGCGCCATTAATGGCCATATTAGGTGCGCCATTAGTAGTGGTATTTCTAGTAGTGCCCTATCGCCATTTTCTGGCTCCGTCCCTGGTCTCAGCCATTGCGCGTTGACACATAATTGGATGTATAGTTTTTAAATATTGTGTCGAATATAAGTCCTTACACTTTTCACTATGTGAAAAATTTCTGCATAAGCAGATCTTAATATAAAAAGTTGTGCATGTCACAGTTAAATAAAATATGTCTATTTAGTATGCAGTAATGCATGTTGCATGGTAGATGATTCTCGTGCGTAGATCACACAGATGTTAGCGGAATATCTTAATATGAAATGTTGTGTATGTCGCAAATAAATGCAATGTGATTTTAAATCCTTTTAGAATCCACTAATGCATGTTGCATCGCAGAGGATTCTCATGGGTAGATCTAACGGATGCAGGTAGATCAAGCTAGTAAATTTAACAACTGCAACAATTCGGATGATGTGAAACACACATGTTAAGATAGTTAGAAATAGTGAGGATCACTCTGTTAGATATATAGGATCCATATAAAATACATGATATTCATTATAATTTATTTTATCGTTCACGCAACTTTAGCCATTGAGATAATTTAACACATATGAGATGTTTGCATTCGTAAATAACAATAATACTCCCTCCGTTCCGAAATACAAGTCTTCTAAAGATTTCAACAAGTGACTAAATACAAAGCAAAATGAGTGAGTCTACGCTTTAAAATATGTCTACATACATCGGTATGTTGTATTCCATTTGAAATGTCTTAAAAGACTTATATTTAGGAACGGCGGAAGTAGAGATTGAGATTAGTGAGTCTCTCTACCCCTACCTAGTTTCTCTGTGCCGGCTGGTCACCGACACATTCGTTATGGCTTCGTTCGCACTATCGTCATGAGGTGAAGCAATTGAAGTGGAGTGAGGATCTCCCTTTGTTGATCTCTTGCCGAATGGTGGTAAACAAAAGAAAAAACTTACAACATTTCGTTAAACCCTTCTCTGGACCTAACAATATATTTGAAATATTTTGGTTGAACACTTCTTTGAACCTAATTAGCATGTAATCGTACTGTGGAGGTGTATACCACCTTTTGATCATGATAGGAAATTAGTTGCCATTGGAAACTAGCACAAGAGTTTCCATTGGAAAGTAGCTCCACGCTATAGAGTTGCCTCCGAAAACTAGCTAAGAGCTAGAGCTGCCCTGGAAAACACTAGAATCGCTTTTGGACACTAGCTATATAGACTAGGAGTCTCTCCACGTACGCCGAGCTAGAGATCCACGCATTGTTCAGTGACACTCTCTACATATGGACGTACGTTTCAGTATGGACGTACTGGGGCTGTTTGTTCCCCTGGTGACTCGATCTTTGAGTATGGCAAGTCTTTTTGCAAGGGTGTTCTTTGCTACAAATAAGGACTCCCAGTGAAACCCTTCCCCAGCAATCTGACATGCGTCCTGCCGCTGAAACTTGAGAAGGTAAGCTGAAGTTGTACTACAGTAGTACTAGTTTTTACTTTTGAGTCCTGTAACTGGTAGCAAGGCTGCCGGCCAATCTGGAACTTCAAGCCCCCAGCACCGGCCCCGGACAAGCACTGGAACACAGTCAGGCTACCCCTGCTTCTCTGGTGTGTCTGGAACCACCGCCACGGCGTCGTGTTTCGCTGAAAGCGTCCAGCCATCAGCCGGCTGCGGCTGACAATCTGAAGTTGTGGGCGTACAAGCTCAAACCTGAAGACAGACACGCCTTGCTAGCTTGGGCCCCTAATTTTTTTTGAAGGTAATAGCACCCCAACTCCACAAACTTGCACAAAATATGATGTTTTAGTCTAAAACTTGCAAAATGTGATTGAGAACTCCACAAACTTGACACCCTATGTGATGTTTTGGTCCACAGCCACTCACAGCGCGACAAGTGGCAGTCCAAAGGGTGGACTGGTCAGCTGTGGCAATTTTCCACAAAGGCCCCTGCCGTTCACCTGATTCAACCCGCAGTGCTGGTACTGTTCCCCACCCCACACCTACCGTTGTTGTTCCCGTTCCCCCACCCCACACCTACCGTTGTTGTCCCCCTTTCTCCTTCTTGTTCCCCATTCTCCATCCCCTCGCTCTCGCTCTCCCTCTCGCTCTCCCTCTCCCTCTGTCGCCGGCAGCAAGGCCCCTCCCCCACCCCCTGCTTTGAACCTTGAACATTTGCACAACTCGTGGCCATGGTTTCCTGGAGTGATTCTGGCAGTTCGTCCGACGCTGAGTCAGTCAGCAGCGAAGTGCAGGTTAGATCTCTTGCTCTGGTAGGGTTAGGGTTTCTTTGGGTGTGCATTGTTAGTTAGCAAATGAAGCTGATTTACTTATGTTTTCGCTACCTGCCACCATTTTGTGCTTGGAATGGAGCGGCCTGGCCACAGATCTGAGTTCAAGATGTGAGCATCAATGTGTGTGTGAGAAGCTGGTGGCATTTGATTCAGTGGATAGTGGGAGGAGATTCCTAGCTTGTGCACAGAAGGTTAGTGGCTGATTTGGCTTGATTCAGTGTTTAGTTAAGTTTGACAGTTCTGACAGTTAGATTAAGTGTTTATGTTTCTTTTGTTGACAGTTAGATTCAGTGTTTATGTTGTTGTTTTTTCTTCTGTCAGTTAACTAAATGTTGTTATTTGTAGTTCTTTAAATTAAGTGAATAATGTGGAGATCTGTCAGTTTACTGAATCTTGTTGTTTGTAAATCTGAATTTGTGGAGATCTGTCAGTTAACAAATATTGCTCAAGTAAACTTTCTTTTGTTCATGTAAACTGAACATTTGTAGTGTAGTTGAGCTAGTATTTAACTGTTATTTTCATTGTACTGAATATTTTTCTTTTGTTGCAAATTTGTAGAAGATACCTAAATGCAGCTATCTGGAGTGGGTTGACCCTGAGTGGCCTGCTCCTTTGAAGATGAGCCTAGCTAGGGTTTGGGGCATGTATGAAGATGAGAACAAGCTTAGGCTCAAGGACAATGTAGTTCATGCTCAAGAAAATATTAGGATTGTGAGAGAGAAGGAAAAGATGGAAAAAGACTTGAGGTTTTTTAAGGTTGATTTTGCTCAAATGGTGGCTGAGAAGGAGCAAGCTCTGGCCCAGCTAGGCAACACACAACTTGCTCTGGCTGACATGAAGGAAGATCTTGATAAGAAGAAGATGTCTGACAAATCATTCACAAACATTCATCAAGTTGTGAGGGCCAAGGCAGAGAAAAAGAGGGACCTCATGAAGCAGGAGAGGGACAGCATCATGGAAGAGAGGGACAAACTGGTGCAAGAGAGGGACAACCTGGTGCTGGAGAGGAATGTGCTGAAGCAAGAGAAGAAGAAGTTAGAGTACATGATTGGTGATCTTTTCAAACATAAGGAAGACACCAAGGGCAAGATAAGGAAGCTGAAAGAGATGCTTGAAGAATTTGAATGATGGTCTAATGTAATCATTAGTAGCAGGTCCAGTATGACCTTGCTTAATAGCAGGTCCAGTATGACCTTGCACTTGGAATTTCAGACATATTTGTATTAAGTAATTTGACTAATTTGTGTACTGAAGTATGCTCCTCAATTTAATTACTTTGAGTTAATTGAATTTCTTGAGAGTGCACTAAATTTGTCATCTTAGTGCACTAAATTTCTTATAACTAATAGTACTTAACTGATTAGTGCTCCTATCTATCACATAGATTTAACTGAATTTGTTGACACTTAAATGTAATTTTCATAGTTAACTAAATTTGTTCAGAGTTAACTGAATTTTTCAGATTTAACTGAATTTTGATAGTTAACTGAACTTTGACAGTTAAGTGAATATGTTCAGAGTTAACTGAATTTTTCAGAGTTAACTGAATTTTTAGTGTACCATATGGACCCTACTACATGCACATAGGTCCAATCTATTTTGGGAAAGAGTTGGGCAAGGTACACATGCAGACATTGAAACACTACAACATTCATAACTAACTAAGTACAACATTGGATACTTGAACACCTAAACAGCAACATTCATACCATAGTTTAGCATAACTGACCATACCATAATAGTTCAACATCTTAGTTCAACATCCTAGTTAACCATCATACTTAACAACACCATACCATCATAAAGTAACTTATATGTTCTACATATAAGAGCACACCTAAACAACATTGCCAAAATACTTAACTTATATGCTGCTCTACTATATCAGCATACCTAATGTCTTCATCTTGAGCTGCATTAGTTCTCCTTCAAGGCTTCTGCTTCACTTGTCCTTCAACATCTTCAGCCTCTCCGAGCGGCGCACCACCCCATCTGCAGCTTTCTTGTTGCTTGCGTTCCTCTTCCCCTTCCCGCCGTCCACTTCTTCCTCTGCAGGCACCTTCTCCTCCTCGTCCGCCTCCTCTTGCTTCACGACGATGCCATCAGGCACATCCGGCAGTGCGTCCACGTCGATTGGGATGGTCACAGCCCGTGGTGCCATCTGCACCTCATCCGGCTCATCATCAGAGAGGACGATGACATCCACCTCCCACTCTTGAGATGACTCGGTCTCCGTGTCGTAGCCAGAATCCGTGTCGGAGGTGAGGTGGTCGTACTCGGAGTCGGACGATGAATCTATGTCGGAGACGTCGTCGGGACGGAGGAGGTCAGGCTGAAACCTGTCCCAGTACGCCCTGTTGATTGGCGCATGGACGGCAAGGACGACTTCACGCACGCACTCCGTCCTGGAGGTGACACGGTTGGGATCCGACTGCTGCGGCGGCGCCTTGGCGGACCGATACATCCACCAGCGCGCGCGCTCGTACGGATCATCCGACCGCGTCTCCCCCATGGCGAATTGCAGGATCTTCGCCGGATGGACGCCGACAATGCGTAATTGCCGCTGGGCATGGCGCGACTCTTCTCGTCGTCCGTCATTACCTTGATGAGGTCGCGCGCGTGGTTCCTCATCATCTGGATGCTTAGGAACCAGCACGCGATCTCCTGCAGCTCCGCCGCGCCGCCTGGTCGTCGTCGGCCAGATCTTCGACAGCCCTCTGCCATCCGAGGCTGCCGTCCATGGCGTCGGTGTCGGCTTCGACCTTCGGCGAGGGTTTTCTTTGGTGCCGATGAGATGGAGGTGGGTAGCACAAGCACCGAGGAGACGAGGGAAGTGGGGAGTGGGTAGTGGGTGACGAGAGCGGTGGGTTGCCGTATTTAAGGCAAGTGTGAAAACTGAATCGTCGGCCCGTCGAAAAAATCACGGACGGTTGCCACATTACTACAACTGTGGCAGCAAATTGCTACGTCTTGAGCTTGCGTTGGTTTCCTTGAAGAGGAAAGGATGATGCAGCACGGTAGTGTAAGTATTTCCCTCAGTTTTTGAGAACTAAGGTATCAATCTAGTAGGAGGCTCCTCACAAGTCCCACGCACCTACACAAACAAACAAAGAACTCGCAACCAACGCAATAAAGGGGTTGTCAATCCCTTCATGACCACTTGCGGAAGTGAGATCTGATAGAGATAATATGATAAGATACATATATTTTTGGTATTTTATGATATAGATTGGAAAAGTAAAGATGCAAATAAAAGTAGATTGAAAACTTATATGATAAGAGATAGACCCGGGGGCCATAGGTTTCACTAGAGGCTTCTCTCAAGATAGCATAAGTATTACGGTGGGTGAACAAAATACTGTTGAGCATGATAGAAAATCGAATAATTATGAGATTATCTAGTCATGACCATGTATATAGGCATCACGTCCGTGACAAGTAGACCGACTCCTGCCTGCATCTACTACTATTACTCCACACATCGACCGCTATCCAGCATGCATCTAGAGTATTAAGTTCATAAGAATAGAGTAACGCTTTAAGAAAGATGACATGATGTAGAGGGATAAACTCATGCAATATGATATAAACCCCATCTTTTTATTCTCGATGGCAACAATACAATACGTGCCTTGCTGCCTCTGCTGTCATTAGGAAAGGACACTGCAAGATTGAACCCAAAGCTAAGCAGTTCTCCCATGGCAAGAAAGATCAATCTAGTAGGCCAAACCAAACCGATAATTCGAAGAGACTTGAAAAGATAACTCAATCATAGATAAAAGAATTCAGAAGATAAACTTGATCATAAACCCATAATTCATCGGATCTCGACAAACACACTGCAAAAAGAGTTACATCGAATAGATCTCCAAAAAGAGGAAGGAGAACATGGCATTGAGATTCAAAAAGAGAGAAGAAGCCATCTAGCTAATAACTATGGACCCGGAGGTCTGTGGTAAACTACTCATAACTCATCGGAGAGGCTATGGTGTTGATGTAGAAGCCCTCCGTGGTCAGTTCCTCCTCCGGCAGAGCGCCGACGAAGGCTCCAAGATGGGATCTCGCGGATACAGAAAGTTACGGTGGTGGAAATAGTTCTTTGATGGCTCCCTCGATGTTTTCGGGGTACATGGGTATATATAGGAGGAAGAAGTACGTCGGTGGATGCCCGAGGGGCCCACGAGATAGGGGGGCGCGCCCTCCACCCTTGTGGCCGCCTCGGGAGCTTCTTTACTTGCACTCCAAGTCCTCTGGATCACGTTTGTTCCAAAAATCACGCTCTCGAAGGTTTCATTCCGTTTGGACTCCGTTTGATATTCCTTTTCTTCGATATACTGAAATAGGCAAAAGAAAAACAGCAATACGGGCTGGGCCTCCGGTTAGTAGGTTAGTCCCAAAAATGATATAAAAGTGTAAAGTAAAGCCCATAAACATCCAAAACAGGTAATATAATAGCATGGAACAATCAAAAATTATAGATACGTTGGAGACGTATCAAGCATCCGCAAGCTTAATTCCTGCTCATCCTCGAGTAGGTAAATGATAAAAACAGAATTTTTGATGTGGAATGCTACCTAGCATAATTCTCAATGTATTTCTCTTTATTGTGGTATGAATGTTCAGATCCAAATGATTCAAAATAAAAGTTCATATTGATATAAGAAATAATAATACTTCAAGCATACTAATCAAAGCAATCCTGTCTTCTCAAAATAACATGGCTAAAGAAAGTTTATCCCTACAAAATCATATAGTTAGGCTATGCTTCATTTTCATCACACAAAAATACTCCCATCAAGCACAACTCCGGTTTCAGCCAAGAAATTGTTTCATACTTTAGCAATCTCAAACTTTTTTCAACTTTCACGCAATACATGAGCATGAACCATAGATATAACACTATGGGTGGAATAGAATATAATGACGGGGATTGTGTGGAGAAGACAAAAAAAAGGAGAAAGTCTCATATTAACGAGGATAATCAACGGGCTATGGAGATGCCCATCAATTGATGTCAACATGAGGAGTAGGGATTGCCATGCAACTGATGCACTAGAGCTATAAATGTATGAAAGCTCAACAAAAGAAACTAGTGGGTGTGCATCCACCTTGCTTGCTCATGAAGACCTAGGGCATTTGAGGAAGCCCATCGTAGGAATATACAAGCCAAGTTCTATAATGAAATATCCCCACTAGTATATGAAAGTGACAACATATGAGACTCGCTATATGAAGAACATGGTGCTACTTTGAAGCACAAGTGTGAAAAAAGATAGTAACATTGCCCCCCTTTTTTTCTTTTTCTTTGGCCTTTCTTTTTTTTCCTTTTGGCCTTTCCTTTTTTTTGGCCTTTCTTTTTTTTCTTTAGGGACAATGCTCTAATAATGATGATCATCACACTTCTATATATTTACAACTCATGAATTACAACACAAAACTAGAACAAGATATGACTCTATATGAACGCCTCCGGCGGTGTACCGGGATGGGCAATGAATCAAGAGTGACATGTATGAAAACATTATGCATGGTGGCTTTGCCACAAATACGATGTCAACTACATGATCATGCAAGGCAATATGATAATAGTAATGTATGTCATGATGATAAACGGAACAGTGGAAAGTTGCATGGCAATATATCTCGGAATGGCTATGGAAATGCCATAATAGGTAGGTATGGTGGCTGTTTTTAGGAAGATATAAGGAGGCTTATGTGTGATAGAGCGTATCGTATCACGGGGTTTGGATGCACCGGCGAAGTTTGCACCAACTCTCAAGGTGAGAAAGGGCAATGCACGGTACCGAAGAGGCTAGCAATGATGGAAAGGTAAAAGTGCGTATAATCCATGGACTCAACATTAGTCATAAAGAACTCACATACTTATTGCAAAAATCTACAAGTCATCAAAAACCAAGCACTACGCGCATGCTCCTACGAGGGAGGTTGGTAGGAGTTAACCATCGCGCGCCCCCGACCTCCACACAAGGGAAGGCAATCAAAAGAGCACCTCATGCAATAAATTTGTTACACAACTTTTACTATACATGCATGCTACAGGACTTGGTAACTTCAACACAAGCATTATTTAAATTCATAATCACCCAACTAGCATGACTCTAATATCATTACCTTCATATCTCAAAACAATTATCAAGTATCAAATTGACCATAGCATCCAATTCACTTTCTATGATAGTTTTTATTATACCCAACTTGGATGCCCATCATTTTAGGACCAATTTTATAACCATAGAAAATACCATGATGTTCTAAGATACTCTTAAAATAATATAAGTGAAGCATGGGAGATCAACAATTTCTTCAAAATTAAGCCACCGCCGTGCTCTAAAAGATATAAGTGAAGCACTAGAGAAAAAATTATCTAGCTCAAAAGATATAAGTGAAGCACATAGAGTATTCTAATAAATTCCAATCAAGTGGGCTTCTCCCAAAAGGTGTGTACAGAAAGGATGATTGTGGTAAACTAAAAATCAAAGACTAATATAATACATGACGCTCCAAGCAAAACACATATCATGTAGCAAATAAAAATATAGCTCCAAGTAAAGTTACCAATGAACGAAGAAGAAAGAGGGGATGCCTTCCGGAGACATCCCCAAGCTTAGGCTTTTGGCTATTCTTGAATATCTTGGGGTGCCTTGGGCATCCCCAAGCTTAGGCTCTTGCCACTCCTTATTCCATAGTCCATCAAATCTTTACCCAAAACTTGAAAACTTCACAACACAAAACTCAACAGGAAATCTCATAAGCTCCGTTAGTGAAAGAAAGAAAAACCACCACATAAGGTACTGTAATGAACTCATTATTTATTTATATTGGTGTTAAACATACTGTATTCCAAGTTCTCTATGGTTCATACCCTTACATATTAGCCATAGATGCATCAAAATAAGCAAACAACACACGAAAGGCAGAAACTGTCAAAAATAGAACAGTCTGTAGCAATATATAACTTTCGGTTACTTCTGGAACTCCAAACATCCTACCAAAATAGGACGTCCTAAGCAATTTTTCTATTGATCTACAGCAAAAAGAATCAACGCAAAATCCCGTTTCGGTGATTTATTGAATTTTTTCTCGTGAGCGCAAAGTTTCTTTTTTTCAGCAGAATCAAATTAACTCTTACCATAGGTTATCCTATAGGTTCTACTTGGCACAAATACTAAATAAAACATGAAAACACATCTAAACAGAAAGTAGATGCAAAATTTATTGAATAAAAGCAAGGAAAAATATTGGGTTGTCTCCCAACAAGCGCTTTTCTTTAAAGCCCTTTTAGCTAGGCATTGAGATTTCAATGATGCTCACATGATAGACAAGAATTGAAGCATAAAGAGAGCATCATGAAACACATGTCAAACACATCTAAGTCTAACATATTTCCTATGCATAGGCATATTATAAGCAAACAAATTTGCAAGGCAAGCAAACACTAGCATATGCAAGGAAGAAGAAAGAGACGATTGCAATCTCAACATGACAAGAGGTAATTTAGTAACATGAAATTTTCTACAACCATATTTTCCTCTCTCATAATAATTACATGTGGGATCATAAGCAAATTCAACAAAATAGTTATCACATAACATATTCTCAACACGATCCACATGCATGCAAAGTTGACACTCTTCCAAAATAGTGGGATTAACAAACCCACTTTTATCAAAAACTTCATAAGATTGAACATACTCCAAATATGTGGTATCTAAAGTTGACACTCTTCCAAACACACTTTCAATATTATTTCAAACACTATTATCACTCTCATATTCATCATGGGGCGTAAATAAATTTTCAAGATTATAAGAAGAATTACCCCAATCATGATCATTGCAACAAGTAGTAGACATAGCAAAACTAGCATCCCCAAGCTTAGGGTATTTCATATTATTAGCACAATTGACATCAAGAGAATTTATAGTAAAATCATTGCAATCATGCTTTTTATTCAAGGAGCCATCATGAATCTTTTCATAAATTTCTTCATCACAATTTTCAGATTCACGAATTTCAAGCAAAACTTCATAAAGATAATCTAGTACATAAAACTTACTAGCAATTGGTTCATCATAATTGGATCTCTTAAAAATATTAGCAAGCGGATGAGGATCCATAGATCTTAGGTTCTTTGTTTAGAAATAAATAAGAAACTATTTCAACCAAACAAGCAAACGAGCCAAGTAAGACATCAAAGCAAATGAAAAGACGAATAGAAGAAGGGCGAATAAAACGGCAAGGGTGAAGTGGGGGAGAGGAAAACGAGAGGCAAATGGCAAATAATGTAAATGTGAGGGAGATGAGTTTGTGATGGGTACTTGGTATGTCTTGACTTGAGCAAAGACCTCCCCGGCAACGGCGCCAGAAATCCTTCTTGCTACGTCTGAGCTTGCGTCGGTTTTCCTTAAAGAGGAAAGGGTGATGCAGCACGGTAGCGTAAGTATTTCCCTGAGTTTTTGAGAACCAAGGTATCAATCCAGTAGGAGGCTCCTCACAAGTCTCACGCACCTACACAAACAAACAAAGAACTCGCAACCAACGCAATAAAGGGGTTGTCAATCCCTTCACGGCCACTTGCGAAAGTGAGATCTGATAGAGATAATATGATAAGATACATATATTTTTGGTATTTTATGATATAGATTGGAAAAGTAAAGATGCAAATAAAAGTAGATTGAAAGCTTATATGATAAGAGATAGACCCGGGGGCCATAGGTTTCACTAGAGGCTTCTCTCAAGATAGCATAAGTATTACGGTGGGTGAACAAATTACTGTCGAGCAATTGATAGAAAAGCGAATAATTATGAGATTATCTAGGCATGACCATGTATATAGGCATCACGTCTGTGATAAGTAGACCGACTCCTGCCTGCATCTACTACTATTACTCCGCACATCGAACGCTATTCAGCATGCATCTATAGTATTAAGTTCATAAGAACAGAGTAACGCTTTAAGAAAGATGACATGATGTAGAGGGATAAACTCATGCAATATGATATAAACCCCATCTTTTTATCCTCGATGGCAAGAATACAATATGTGCCTTGCTGCCCTTGCTGTCACTAGGAAAGGACACCACAAGATTGAACCCAAAGTTAAGCAGTTCTCCCATGGCAAGAAAGATCAATCTAGTAGGCCAAACCAAACCGATAATTCGAAGAGACTTGCAAAGATAACTCAATCATACATAAAAGAATTCAGAATAGATTCAAATATTTCTCATAGATAAACTTGATCATAAACCCACAATTCATCGGATCTCGACAAACACACCACAAAAAGAGTTACATTGAATAGATCTCCAAAAAGAGGAAGGAGAACATGGTATTGAGATCCAAAAAGATAGAACAAGCCATCTAGCTAATAACTATGGACCCGAAGGTCTATGGTAAACTACTCACAACTCATCGGAGAGGCTATGGTGTTGATGTAGAAGGCCTCCATGGTCGTTTCCTCCTCCGGCAGAGCGCCGACGAAGGCTCCAAGATGGGATCTCACGGATACATAAAGTTACG
>NC_041381.1:647803258-647816816 GCF_002162155.2 Triticum dicoccoides | reverse complement strand
TCAGCGTCAGCGCCGCCATCGCCTTCCGCATACCGCACAAGCTCTTGCGGGCATGAAAGGGACAACCGCTGCTGCCTGGGCTGCCGTGCTTGATCCCAGCCTGAGCTGCTCTTGCTTGCAGCCATGAGCTAACATCATCACCCCTGACATCTACCATCGCCATCTTGAGGAGCATACTGAAGAATGGTGACCTGCAACAGATTCAGGAAATACATCACTTGTCTCAGATCGTGCTAGACCTCTGTGCACTTGTATCAGATATATATGAGGAACAAGTATCATATTGATAGCTAAACTGCACAACACTAACATATGTACTGAGCCGCTGGATTATGTAGATGTTACATCCGTAGTAACTTGGAGGAGAACATTGTTGTATCACCACTTATATCTGAAATCATCTTCAGTAGCAGCAGCAGTTGGTAGTGCAGCAGGGTAGTTACATGCAGAGAGCTGAGGCTCTTCATAATGCGAAATCAAGCATCTGTGAGCTGAGCAACATGGTGCCGCACCAGGGAAAGCGACTTTACGCTACCTAAGTTTGTTCTTCCATCTGATTTCAGGAGTAGGCTATCTTCATTAAAAGTGTTATTTACAGCTTCAAACTGTGTGACTTGATCACAACCTAGAGAACCCAATTGTAAGATATTTTCTGAAAAAAGTGATGAATCTTAGTTGTTTATTTGCATAAACTGTCTCACTTAAGTTATCTGATAGTGGTCTCTGAGTAATAATTTACTGCAACGGTTTTTTTCTATTCTGCGTAACTGTCTCACATGCTTATAAGAAGCAAATAAAAAGTACTCCCTCCGTCCCATAATATAAGAACGTTTTTGAAGTGTCAAAAACGTTCTTATATTATGGGACGGAGGGAGTATAATAGGAGTAGAAAAAGAACAATATTTCCTCGCAAAAAAAGAACAATATTATCAATATATAATATATCCTTCCTTATGAAACTACATCATTAGCACTGTAGCACATACAGTACTATTCACCTGAAATAGCATAGGTGCAGATTCATCAGTATACACACTACTTCTACTCTACACTCGCTACTTTGTCTTCTACTTCTACTTGGTGATGGCCCTGCTAAGGGCGAGCCTTATAAAACGGTGGAATCGCTACTAAATTGACAATGGGACTAAAAATCTGGAATGGTAGCGTACAGTCGCGCGCGCACTTTTTACCGGAGTGGCCAACGGCCGCCGGCCGGCGACTTCCCCCGCTGCCTCTCCTCGGCGCCGGCAGTGCGGGGACACTGGGATTCAGGCCCGTCTCCAATGAGCGACTCCATTCTCCTTCCCGGTCGCCGGCGATTCCCCTCCCGGCTCCGGCGCCAGGACAGGATGGTCCCTAGCCGGCAGGCCACTCCGCGCTGGCGCGAAGAAGAGAGATCACGAATGGATGTAGAAGAACGTAGCGGACGGGGGTGCCGGCCAGCCGCCGGTGGCGTGGCTCCGATCTGGGGGCTGAGCACACCCGAGCGAAGGGGCCGAGACGAGGACGATGAGCTCGGGACCCCTCACGCTCGCAAGCCGCGCACAGGGGCGAGCGAACCCAACCCGGCCCATCAAGCTGTGATTTCCTTCATACGCATGAAAGCCCTGTAGCACCGCGGCGACTATTTCTCACTTTAAGAGCATCTCCAATAGATGTTCAAATTTTGGCGGTCCAAAGTCGGAGATGTAAAATTTGGACCGCCAAAAAATACATTTTGGAGTTTCAAAAAATGTTCAACTCTAATAGATGGTTCAAATTAATGGTCCAAAAGAGGAACTCCAATAGATGGTCCAAGCCAAAGTTATAAAAATCTGAAAACGGTCGCGCGGCTGCTGCCAGCCACTGTTTAGGCGCGGTTTTGCATTGAACTAGCATCAAAAATTTGAAAATAAAGTGCATCATCATCATAATTTCAATCAAAAGTACATCACCATCATAGTATCAAATCCCTCTACCAAAACATCATCGTCTCAATCAAAGTTTTTCGCCCTAGAAATTGGAATGCACATGAATATTACTCATGCGGGTCGTCAACACCACCAGACTTGTCAACCGTGGTACGATCATCGTCTTCACCACCTTCTTTGTCGACGTTCTCAACAAGCGGTGAACTCTCGTTGCCGTGAGCACCACCGGAAGCATCTTCATTGTGTCCCATACCGGTCATGTTGCCGACGAAGCCAACTCCAACGCCACTCATGTTGCCGCCATAGCCACCTCCCAAGCCACCCATCATGTTGCCGCCAAAGCCACCTCCCATGCCGCCAAAGCCACCTCCCATGTTGCCACCGAAGCCACCTCCCATGTTTCCGCCAAATGCACCATTCATGCCTCCTCCCATCATGTTCATGTAACCATCCGTGGCACCTCCCATGCCTCCTCCCATGGCACCTCCCATGCCTCCTCCCATCATCATTTGCCTCATGAGCATTTGCTTCTTCATGAGCATTTCATCGCGACAAAGTTCAACATATCCCTTTGCCTTGGCATCAAGAGTTGATGTGTCCATAAACATGAACCTGAGTGTCCTCTCCTCAACCATCTTCCTCTCGTCGGCCGCGACCTTCTTCTCCTATAGTTCCACCTTCCTCTCCTCGGCCGCGACCAACCTCTCCTCGGCTGCCGCCCTCTTCTCCTCGGCCGCCGCCCTTCGCCGCTCGGCCTCACTCCTCTCCTCTAGTTCCTTGAGCTTCAAGATTCTTTTCTCTTCGGCATACTCTTTCCTCGCTGTGACAATGGCATCAAATCCTTCCTTGAGATCATTGTCTCCGGCCTTTGTTCCCTTCACTTTCTTGGTTCCATCGGGCCTATAAGATTTTGTCGCGAAGTGAGGAGTGGGGCCCGTCTCCTCAGTGGCGACATCTTCTTCATCCTCAACCAACACACTCTTCTTCTTCGACGATTCAAAAGTCTCTCTAGTTTTCCACTTCTCCACATCCTTGAGCTCTTTGTAGCAATGATGAAAAGTGAAAGCTTTTCTTTCCTTTTCTTCTTCTCGCCTTTCATGTTCCTCTCCCGAAACAATCCTTGTGCAATCATTTTCTACAAAAAAAACGTATCATCATCAATATAGTGAACAAAGAGGAAATATTTGACAAAGCACGGACGAAGAGGAAATATTTACCAAATCACTATCACCGCAACCACTTGGGTTCATGCGAGCAACATTTGACAAGCAATCGACCCACTTTGAGCATTCGGCATTGATGGTGGACCAACGTTGGCGTAGAGAGTCGCTCGAACGGAAGATACCACTTGTGTTGCGTTCATCGAAGACTCCTTGATGCGTTTCCAATAGGTGCTCACCGTTTGGTCGCTTCCAACACTTGCATCTTGAGAGATTTTCTTCCAAGCGGTGCATATCAACACATCCTCTGCGGTGGTATAATTGCCACTTCTTCCCTTGACATTGAAGAAGCCCTCATCATCCACATCAAGATTGTCATCATCATATTGGGTTCATATTCTTGTGACTCATATATGTAATCATCATTTGCCACATTTGTTGCGCGCATGAAAGCTTCATCATCAACACTAAAATTGCACGCACAAACAATCAAGGACACAAAAATCTAAAACAACAAACAAGAGCACAAACGAAAGCACAACCGCAAAATTTATACCTTTACGACATTTCGTCGAACATGTTGGAGGCGGTGGCCGTTAGTGTGGCCACATCTTGCTCCACGGCCAGCGGTGGCTGCGGGGGAGGTGGAGGAATGGATGTGTGGCTGCTGGAGGAGGCCGCCGGCCGCACCGTCTGCGACTCATCGCCCCGAGCCGCCGCGACCGTCTTTGAGACCTTCACCGGCCGCGTAGAACTGTTGGCCGAGTTGCGGCTGCGGTTGGCGGACGTTTGCCGCTGCCTCCTCGTCCCTTCGCCGGCTTCGCCACCTGCGCGGTGGCCACCGGCCAGGGCGGCACCAATCCGGGCCGGCGGGGGGCGGGCAGCGGCATGGCCACGGATGCGGGCGGGATGGCAGCGGCGGCAACGGCGGCGGCCACATGGGTCAGCCCACCGGTTGCGGCGGCGGCGGAGAAGGCGGCGGGGTCGTCGGCATCGGCCATGGCGGCGCCGGACGGCAGGGGGCGGCAGCGACCAGGCGGGTGCGGGCGGGAACGGAAATGAAGTGGCGGTTGGGCGTTCGCGGGCGGCGGCTAGTTTTGGACCAGATGCATATCGTGATGTATATTTGCATCGCGAGGTGTTGCATTTTACATCACGAGGAGGCCGCGGAACATTTTTTTTGCATATGGACTGTCTGTTGGAGCAGCGTTTTTTGCCGTAGACGGTCCAAAAGTTAGTTATTTTTACATTTGGACCATCTATTGGAGATGCTCTAAGCGAGTCAGCATCAATCCCAAGTCGCCGCGCCAAATCCTACAGGGCGCATACCCCCCGGTCTCCATCGATGCTATATGGGCCGGCCTTTTTACCTTATTTCTGATTTTGAAAAAGGTGAAGCAAAAGTGTGTTTATTGGGATTCGAAGACGCAACCTCCTGCTTCGCAGTACACCGCACTAGCCACCACGCCACCACACCCAACTAGATCCGTATTGCGTCTTGGCACGAGGGTGCCGGTCCTGGCTTTTTTTCAAGCAGGGATAACGAAAAAACCATTCACATATAATAGGAGCAAGACATCATCGATGGATACCGAATGATAGTACCAACACATCTCCGTAGTGACCAGAACTATAGTAAACACATTGAAGGATGCAAATGTTCATACATGGTAAATTAAAGGATGCAATGTTCGTATAAAGGTAGATGTTGAGTACAAAAGGATGGATAGACATGCCAAAGAGACAGTGTTCATAAAAGAAGAGGGAGATCACACGGTAGTTTACACTGTACATCACAAGAGCCGGTGGCATCATGTATCATCGGGTACTTGCTAGAGTTAGAATAGGTGATCGGTGATGTCCATCGATGATCAAAGCCATGGCCTTGGTGTGAAGAAAACAACTCGTGCAAACACCTCATGCTCTTGTGCCTGAGATGCCAAATGATTAGATAGGTATAATATATTTGGAAACAGAATGTGCGAGGCTTGCAATCTCAAAAATAAGAATAACACGATAAGTAAAAGATCAACAATGGCATAAGCTAATCTGATAGTCGGTGATAATTAGATCGTTAAATATATTCAATAGGTGAGTATTCGTACCAAATAAAAATCAATGACACAACTAAATCACAGTCAATAGATCTGGAGCATTCTCTCTAAAAAGGGCATTCTAATGGACCATGAGACTCTCACAACAATAGAACTGCAGCTACTACTGAAAATCGAGCAGTATTTTTATACACGGACCCTAGATCGACACTACAAAAGTACAAAATTTATAAGTGACCGACAGCTCACGTTTACCTTGTTCATTGGTGGCAGCATGGACTGAATTTTCCCTGTTCCAGTCGCCGGCGTAGCATAGAAGAGCTCCCTCTGTGCGCTTTTGGTCCAGTACAACTGAGACATCAAGTTCAAAAAGGCAGTTCTACATACCAAGATTAGGAATATATCACAGGTCAAATACCATTTATAATGAACATTAGTAAAGAAGGACCATACATAATGATAGCAAGGCCTTTATAAAAAGACCAACAATAACCAGGTAGCAGTATACACAAGTAAGTGTGCAATGCCCCATTGCTCCTCACGGCAAAGAAATACAGAAAGCTTACTGGCATGACTCGTTAACAATAAAATAATATCAGAAATCATCCTTGAAATTTTCATGAAGACTAATAGCATCTCCCAACCATTGTTTATCCCATAATATATATTGTAAGAATCCTACACACAAGTCAATTGTTGTAACCAATGAATAGGAAATGCCGGATACAACTGAGTTGTTATTGTTGGTTAGTATGAGCAAGTTGAGCAAAGCGATCATTTTTAAAAAGCCAGGAGAATTAGACATCACTAGTAACCAAAACCAAATAGAATACTACACTTCATACAGAATAACTGAAAGATAAATGAGCTTCTCCAAATACATTTTGCTACACAAGCATTTTAAAAGTTTTGATTTAGCTACTGACATGGGACCGGGTTAGTTATGTAGGGGAGATACACGATGGCCAGGAGAGAATTTGGAGAAGCACAGAACAAAAACTGCAACACAAGTTGTGCCTAATGAGTACAGACAGATGTTAGCCACTTAAACATGGTGGTGACATCTCACCTTTATAACAACACTATCATCATGTAGTCCCCATCCAGAAGCAGAGCATGTTGAAATACATCAAACTTAGTAAGGCAAGGAGGACAGACAAAGATAGGTACACATGCATTGCATATGACAAAAAAGATTGCCTGGCCTGGTTAGATATATTTTTAGTGTATACTCTAGCTTGGCTAGATTGCCTCTACTTACTAATAGGGCTTGTCTTATACTCCCTCCATCCCAAAATTCTTATCTTAGATTTGTCTAGATATAGATGTATCAAGTCACATTTTAGTATTAGATACATCCGTATCTAGACAAATTTAAGACAAGAATTTTGGGACGGAGAGAGTATATCTTTTGAGTATAAACGACAAACAGAATACCGACACGGGTAAGAAGAATAAACAACAAACATCCTGTGGTGATGAAGAAATAACTAACAAAATCACCGAATCACAGCACACAAACAAAGAACAGTCACTATCATACCCAAAAGAATAATAACTATCATACCCATTAATTTGTCCATATGAGCACATATTAAACAAATTATGAAACAACTATGCATGACCAACAACAGGCTACAAGAGTACATATAGCCAATGAAAGAAAAGAATAACTACCTAGCATATGGAGCAAGCCCATTGTATCCTCTCAAACAGAGATGCCTCGTGGAGCATAGTCCAAAAGCTTCTACAAGAAGAAACCATCCAAACACTGCAGGACCGACACAAGGGTTAGTGCTGCTGCATAAATTCATATAAGAAGATCCACACAAATATCTTATGCAGAGCATACTGACACAAGCAAAATACACTGACAATGAGGAGGAGGGTCACCCCAAGATGCATAAGATCATTAGTCGCACACTGAGAAGCTAAACCAATAGCAGAATGTAGTGGCCAAATTCAACAATAAGCTTTTGAATTCTGAATGTAAGATTACACAGGTACATCTTGGGATGAGGGTATTTGAACAAAATAACCGAAGACAAATCATTATTCATGAAATTAGATTGACAGAGTCTGTATTGCATTATGAAGTGAACTATACGAGTACAAATTAATTTACCCCTGAAAATAACGAAAAGTGGCAGAAGCTATCTAGCAGACCATTTTTCAGAACATGCCAGCACAGATTTACGACCCGTAAGAGTGAATTAAAATCTCACATCAGAACATCCATCCAAATATATTATGCAGAGTATACTGACAAAAGGAAAAATGCATAACCATCAGGGTGGCATTGCCCAAGATGCATATGATTGTTTAAAATCTCACAATAAGCTTGTGATTTCAGAATGTAAGATTTATATAGACACGTCCTGGGCTCAGGGTATTTGACAAATAACCTTATAGATATCATCGCCGATATAATCCAATTAACGTGTTCTGAATTGCAAGGAAATTCACAACTACAGATTTAATTTAGCCATGAATTAAACCAAAAGTTGCAAAAGCCATCCAGTTGGTCATTTTTTAAACCATGTCAACCCAGATGTACACTCCTTAGGAGTGATTTAACTACTTACCACAACAATTTCATGTAAGAACAACCATCCAAACATATTATGCAGAATATATTGACAGAAGCAAAATATACTGACAATCAGAGGCATGGCCATCAAGTATACTGACGGAAGCAAAATATACCAAGGGCTATTGTCATGCAAGGCTTCTAAGATTCGATGCCTATTAAAAGGAAACATCAGGGCACAAAGAGAAACACCAGCCTGATTCACCACTAACAATACAAGATTGCGCCTGTAGTATGTAGAAATAGAGCATTCGCACCTCAGAAGATCTTCAGATAAATCCGGGTGATCCTTCAGCTTGGCAACTGGAACAGAAGCATACTTTGAACCCAGCTTGTTGCAAACAGTCTGGCTATATATCTATAAGAATAGTCGAATACAACATTAGTAGTTTGAACAAATATCCTTTAAGCAGTGCCTCAGTATGTTATCGGTCCATAAACACACATGAAAATTTAGTCTACTCACATAATCCAAAGGCGTGAAGATTCACATTTTGCACTCTCATTATCTGCATGCTTTTGTAACCCATCCCAACAAACTGAAAGAAAACCAAAGCCTACAAGAAAAAATGAAATAGAAAAAGGCAGCAGTGTAGGGATGCACTATTATGTTCTCGCTTGAACCATGAATTATACATGTCTGGGATCCCATGCCATGAGCACACAATGATCATTCATCGTGTAATAAAAGAAATGAAATGCTAAATCAGATTTAGATTATCACCACATTTATCAATCTGACCACTTGACATAGACACGAATTAGGATTTTCTCTGTAAAATCTAGTGTATTTTTTATACAAGTACACAACCACCGGCTAAATCTACATGAGCTGGTTGATTAATACATTAAATCAGCACTGCCCAGCTAGATTTATGTGCAATTGGCCAAGATTTATGGAAATATTCACTTAATACATCCCTTGAACTTTTTTGTACTTCTCAACATCGTCAAATATCTTAGCATTTCCTCTGGTCCATCTAACAAATTACCAGACACCCATGACTGGTACATCAGTACCATATGTCCGAACACATCAAGGACGACTGAACATTTCACACCAAATGAGCACAGATCAATGAATGAATGGATTGCACAGAAAAAACCATAGAAGATGATAGTGGAGAAGGGATGGCTCACCAGTGGACTCCCAGGTCCAAGCACCACCAAGAAGCATCAATAGCCCAAGCTTGAACCACCAGCAATGAGCACAGGAAGGGCACATCGTTCTTGAAGGGGAGAGGGACGAAGCGAGGCCTCACCTGCCTCGGATCTGGACTATCATGTATCACATTATTTCTTCTTTTCATAACATAGGAAGACACACAACTTATATTTAGAACTTTATCCAAAACGCAAGTAACCTAAATACTTTTGATTGCACAGTCAGTATTTTGCCAGCAGAAGGATGTGATTTTACAATGAAAGACTGAGGATTCTCAAATGAATTAGAAAAGAAAATTAGGCAAGTGATGGCTACTTACTCTCATGATAAGTGGAAGTAGAGCAAATTCTGGTGAGATTTGGGCCTGAATATCAACATAAGAAAAAAAACAGAAAATGTCATAGATATATTAGAAGCACGACATGTGGTTTTAGAAAACAAATCAAGTTGTAAAGGAAAATAATGCTACTTTCAATATATATAGTAGATGTCAAATGTAGATAACAGTCTAGTACCGATATTAGAGAAGGTAGTCTGGTTTTGGTCACACCATCAATACAAAGCAGGTGAGTCCCCTGGTGATTGTTCAGAAGAGAAAAGCTATTGAGTCCCCTCGTGATTGTTCAAAAGAGAAAAGGCAAGTGAATAAAGAGGAGTAATCTTTGTGAATTAGTTCATATGTCATTCAGCCATGCAATTCTTCCAGTGTAGTTAGCTGTATAAATTACTAATCAAGCACTAACAATGGGGAAACTCAAAAGCAAAACTTGTTTTGAGTTGCCGCCATGCAAAGGAACTGGATAACTTGTTTTGGAAGTTGCAGCCATGAAAAAGAGGTCCAAAAGGTACGTAAATAGACCCAATAAGACATGATAGCATAGTACATCAAACAAAGACCAGCAATTAATTGTATCCAACAATGAAGGAATATTAGGAGTCCTCATATTGGAAAGGAATAGCACAGGTTGCGAACAAAATATTATTCCTAACCATGTGCTTACATTATTTTTCCTTGTGTCACAGTAATGAAAATAAAAAGGAACATAGAGAGGGAATTACTCTCTAAAGTAAGCCCCTATGTAGAAGTACATCATTACAGAAAGGTAACATATAATGTAGAACAAATGCAATTGAAACTGGAGCACAAAGAGGCTCCTAATTTTAAGACGAGGTGACCATACCTTGAGAAGAATTGACACTACCTCCCTCACAGCCTCCTCTTCTCAGGTCTCACCGGCACACACCAGTCGGTCGGCAAGAGGAGGGGAGAGGAGAAGAGCTCCAACCTCAAGTATGCAAACGAGCTGCTCCTTGTTTACATAAAGTATAATTTCTACCTCATAGGGTCCTTCGTGTTGATTGCCTGCCAACACATGGGACACTGGGAGCTTCTCTGGCACCCACAACAGGAATAGCATTAGCACATCATAAGGTATATATGATAAGGAGTCACAGTCGCAACACGAAGATGTGCTAAACCAAATCAACCAATAGTTCAGAGGAGTCAACTCTTCTGAATTACATGTGGCAGTCAACCGGTCATTGTAGTGATCAAGCTACTATCTAGATAACATGGTGTTTCATCCGAAAGCTCAGAATCAGTGGCAGCAGTAAGAAATAAAGATAAATGGTGCAGACCAACAAATCCTCTAGCCAAAAATGTGCAACGCAGTAAATTGATCATTCAACAACCAAAAATATAAACTACAACTCTAGAAATGTGGTTCTCAAATCAATTCGTTAATGTTTCAAATCTTACCATTAACAAACTAACAGTAGCAAAATGCATACTTGTATGACAGCATCAGGAAATATCATTCTAAATTTCTAATCGAATGGTTACAAAACTTACTGGAGATGCAAATCATGCTTGCAGCTTGTAACCTGTGACAATTAGAAACAAAAAACCAGAACAGATTCCACTCAGACACGTCTACCACCGAATTGAAAGATTTCCATCACTGATCACCATTACATCTGTAAGACAAAGGTAGCTACTCTGGAGGAGTCACTGTCGTAGAAGGCCCTGAGGCAGGTGTTGTAGGTGTGGTCGCAGGCGTACACACCGCCCTCCACGAAAGCCACTGCTGATGAGAGCTTCTCCATCCCTCCATCCCCCGGCCCCCTCCTCCCTCTTTGTTTACTAATCCAATCAAGAACCAGGTCGACCGCAGTTGGTTGGACAGCTGCCTCCCGCATCCCTACAACAACGCAAACGACAAGATTTTAGATGTAAAATTCGAGTGGAAATCCAACCAATTGAGGTTATTCAAAAACCAAAGATTGTGAGGCAACGTGCTGGCTAGGACCTCCTCCTCGTCCCACAATCTCCCTATCTGCTTCCTCATCATTCAGCCAGCACCACGTACCGCCATGAAAATGCAAAGAAAGGACGAGAGGGCTCACCTTGGCTTGATGATGCCGGAGGGTAACTTAGAGGTTGAGGCAAGCTCGGGCTCCGACCGACTAGCGCAGCGTCCCCGGCGGCGACTTGGTGACGCACGAGATGGAGGTGTTGACCACCCGATCTAGCGGGGCCACGAGATGCACATCGGTGAGCCACTTCCCCGCGTGAACTTCCTTGGAACTGTCTCAACACCGAGGCTGGCGGCTACGACGCCAAATCGGAGGCCATGGATCTCGGACCGCCATGGAACTCGTATCCAGTGGAGCAGCAGCGCAATGGCGCAGGGGAAGGGAGGGTGTGTGACGGGAAGGGAGGAGGCCGAGGGGCGGCGAGGGATGAAGGGACGGGTGGTGGTGGCGCTTAGCGGCGGCAAAGCAGCGGCGCTTCCCGCATCGGCCACCGCCACTACAAGAAATATGTCAACTAGTGACCTTCTATCAGTGACTCTGGAAGAATTGGTCATAGATCTATGACCATCTGAGACCAATTGGTTAAAAGCTGTTCGGGGGGCTCCAAACCCTAAACCATTGCGACCATTTTTGGTCAGAAAGGTCGTAATTTCCTTACATGAAATGGTCACAAAGCAAACAGTGCAGGTCCGCTGCCTTATTTCTAGTTGTTAACGACGAATATAGATGGTCATAGCCTTGTAGATTGTGGTGGGTTGTGATGACTAGGCGCCATCTCATCAGTTTTGCCTATGTGTCATGTCCATGTGTCAATTTTTGCCCTAGGTTGTGAAGCAACCTATATTTATGTTATTCCAAAAATTCCCAAAAAATTCTCATAAATTGTTTGGATCATATCTTCATCAAATATGTCAAAAACCTTCCTTGCCTAGTTCAAAAATAACTCAACAATATTCATTTTCCTATTATGTTCAGAGCAGCACTTTGTGAAGGAAGTGTTATTTATATATTCTTGATTTCCCTAAAAAATTGTGAAGACGGTCTTCTTAGTAACTGATCATCCTCAGCCAAAACTCACGCCCATTAGCCATGTGCATTTCCCGTACCGCAAATCAAACACTTGGCTGCTTATTCATGTTTGAGCATCGATCAGTCTCCTCATGAGAATCTTATGTTATAATTTTCTTCCTAGCATCTACCTGGGGAGTGAACAACCCACAATACATGCCTAGGCCGTCCAGAACGTATGGCAACGCCACGGTCACGCGGTGACCACGCGGCGAGCATGCGAGCTTATGCGCTCTAGAGTTGGGGCCCTCAGCCACCGTCCAAACCTCGATGTCTCCCCATCAAACCATGTATTTCTGATTAAATAGATACTTATTTACCTAGAAATGATTTTTGGAAACAATAAAGAGCAAACTATGAGGTAGTTGCAGTTCAAATTTGACCCGCTTCCATCTGAATCAATGGGAATTTGTCTTTTTCACCAAAGGTGAATCAAAAACTTTGACACCCAACCATTTTGTCAATTGTGAATTATATATGGCCTAGTATTTTATAAAATTGATTACGTCCACAATTCAACAATTATTACGTCCACAATTCAACAATTATATATGGCCTAGAAATGATTTCTAGAAAAAATAAAGAAAAAACTACGAGGTAGCTACAGTTCAAATTTGACCCGCTTCGAGCTGAATCGGTGGCAATTTGTCTTTTTCATAAGAGGTGGATCAAAACTTTTTTCACCCAACCATTTGGTCAATTGTGCATAAAATATGGCCTAGTATTTTATAAAAATGATTTGGTCCAATTTTGCAACAATTATTTGGTAGGTCCTTAACAAAAAAACCTCATTTGGGGTACTCAAAAAATGGAAAATGATTTTTTGTGCAAAGAATATAAAAAATCCCTTTGAACTTTTGCAGAGTATAAAGAACTCATTTTGAACAAATATAAAGAATATAAAGAATATCATTTGAACAAATATTTGATAGGTCTTTTACAAAAAAGAACTCATTTTGAGCACTAAAAAATGGACAATGATTTTTTCATGACCTATTTAAAAGGTCATAAAGTCTTCAAATTGTTTGTTGCGTTGTGATTGGTCTATAGGCATATCACGCGGATCATGCATCCGACACCATCAGATGCTCCGGGATCCAACGGCGGACCTCATCCCCTCACCCTCTCACGCACGTAGCCCTCTCACCCCCCTCACCCACGCAGCCCCCACTCCCCACTGTTGCAACCCTAGCCCCCACGCCCCCACTCTCCCACACCCGCACCCGCTCGCCAAACCCTAGCCACCGCCGCCGCCCCCACACCATGGCCGTCGACGGCGAGGAGCCCGAACCCTA
>NC_041381.1:647785295-647803028 GCF_002162155.2 Triticum dicoccoides | reverse complement strand
CTCCCCCACTCCGCCCTATCCCCCACCGTCGCCGCGAAACCCTTCACCCTCCTAGATCGAGCAGCACGTCAGGCGGCCGCCAGATCCTCCCCGATGCTACCAGATCCAATCTCGCACCATCGACATGCGATAGGGTGCTCAAGGTCATCTGCTCTCGCCCCCCAATCGCTCGCGCGCCAGGAGAGGAAGAGAGGGCGGCCACTTGTTCGTTCCTTTCTCTTGGGCAACGACGCGGCCGTGCGGGTTCTTCCACGCGAGGAGAGAGTTCGCTACGGCTCGGATGCTCCGACGCTATGGAGCTCATCAACAAGGTCTCCTCTCTCTCTCTCTCTCTCTCTCTCTCTGTGGTTCGACCCGATTTGTTTTGGGGCTCCTGTTTCTCTGTTCGTGACGCTCGTGCTTCTCCCTCTCTGCTGCAGGACACCATCTCCCTCTCCGTGTTGCTCTGTTCGCCAAGTTCTTTCTACTGCATGGGATAAAACCCCTGGAGGAGTTCGAGAACCCTAGATGCAGCCACGACGGCCTCAATGCCTTCAAATCATGGGCTTCAACAAGCGGATCTAGGAGATGGAGGTTTCGTCTTGCTCCTGCTGTACGCTGCTCTTACCTGCACTTGCATTTCCTTTTGCTTAGAGATATAAGTAGCAGATTTCGCTAGGAATCGGCTTAGTTGCTCAGTTCTGCTTGAGCTCTAAGTAGCAGGATTTATTCGCCCCTCTTTTTAGGATCTGCTTGCTCTCTTTGTGTGTGCTATCAGCAATGGGCTGGTTGCTCTTGTCTGAACCTATCCAGGAGGTTATTCTGATTTTATTTGTCCCAACTTTATGCTTAGCAAGCACTATAGTCTCAAAATGTCATTCACTGTTTGTTTGTTATGTTGAAAACAACACGTAATGTGACCACATTATATTACTTATTTCAGTACTAAAATTAACTTCAGAATGTTCTTTTGGCATTACATACATGGTCGCCGACTCGCCGTCATGTTCTGATTTTGAAAGTGACATCTCAAATACTCTTTTTGAGCAGTTTATCTCTTCTGCTAGCAAGTATAGGCTTTAGTAATATTCTTTTAGGACCAGTTATAATAATGATAAATGTAGCAACACAATTGGCTATAATGTCAGATCGAATTCATAGCAATCAAGCAAGCCTTCATGCAGGTGTTGCTGTGCAGTACATGTTCTTCTAAACACTCCAACTTTGCAGGATTCCTTTGAGCTTCACCGGTGGGATTCCTCAAGAGATGAGGGGGATGTTGAAATAGGGATGCATCAGCCCGACGTCTCTGATAATTTAAAAGGATTCTTCAAGAAGGTGCATGCTGTTTATGAAACACTCTACTAGTCTAATCTCTGATGTTATTTGTCAATTTTTTGCACTTCAGATTAATGACATGTGATGCTGCTTTCATACACATACAGGTTGATGGAATTGAGAGCCTAATAGCTAACTTGATGAGTCTCTTAACTAAGCTCCAGGTCCAACACATTCTAATTTCCTTATTTCTGCTTCTTCTTCTTCTTATGTTATTGTGCTCAAATATTGATTCTCATAGTAATAATGGAATCTCATGTGCCTTTGCTTGCAGACTGCAAACGAGGAATCAAAAGCAGTTACAAAAGCAAGCGCCATGAAAGGTTACAACTCCAAACCTTATCTAAATGGGTTGAAAAAATCGCATTATTTGTAGTCACACATAACCATACATATTTGTAGCAATTAAGAAGAAAATGGAGAAAGATATTGATGAGGTGGTGAAAATTGCTTGTATGGCAAAAACAGAACATGTTATTCTTCTTTCCGAGCTGTATCTGCATCTGCATAAACTAAAAGATGGACATGCTGCTTATGGTTTGGTGCTTGCCCCTGTGCTATGCCACATAACTTATCTAACACGGAGAAACCTGAATGCGGGAAGGGCTCTGCAGTAGATCAATTAGCCGATTCCTTCTGCTAAGCGGATCTATATGTTGAGTAAAATCTTTGAAACGGATTAAGCATAGAGATTTTCCCAAAGGAAAGGATCTTAATCCACTTTTAGTATACTCCTGCCAATGAAATTATCCTTTATCAATGAAGCAATCTGTTCTGTTCTTTGAGAGTCATTTTCATGTAGCTTTTCAGCGATTCTTTCCGGTGCTAGATTCTTGATTTGGAGCTGCTCAGTTTGCTCCCGAATTCGATTCTTGGTACTAGCATAGCTTTCATTCCTATCTTGGATTGTCGTGGTGTCCATTTCTATGAAAATGAAGGTGAAGCAAAATAGAGTGCTACTAGTTTCCTGCAGATAGACAGATAGTGGTTATGCTGCTAGAATCTTTCCTGATTAGAAGCATTTCTCTTGCGGCATCTTCACACAAATTCTCTTCTTGCATTCTGTTTTAGGTAGTCTGAAAGCCGCAGAGATGCACAAGATTACAACACTTGTTCTGCTTCTTGTTTGGCTCTGAGCATTGGTTGATTCGCCAAGTGAAGATAGCATGGACCCTGGGGCGGCATCCGTGTCCTGGGGTTTGCAGCTCGGTGTGGTGCTGCTGACAAGGTCCATCTCCCCTTAACTTACTGCTTAGCACCGATCTTAATATTACAATTTTCCCTAGATGCATTTGATTTGTGATCTGTTTTGTGATTGCTGGTTGTATCAGAACACTAGTCTATGTAACATGAGTCATTTATACCCCATGTATCTCAAGGTTAATGTTCGTGTGATGGTCTGACTCCATTCATTCTGGAGAAAGTTCATGCCAAATTCTAATCACTTCAACTATGCTTCTTACTTATGTTATTTTCACTTTTTGGTAACTGAAACATAGCCTTCATCGTCTGCTTAGGAGTACACATTAATTACCACTAAATGAGGTCAATATTTGTACTCCATGGGCAAATGTTGTCTACTTTGGGTTTCTCTTTCATGGAATACTGTTTACAGTGATATACGCTTTCATTGGGGTAACACAAATTGGTAATGTGAATGTCAAAACTAAATTATAAAGTCAAGGAGTTGTGACAGTACTATGAATTGGTATATATACCACTGCATCGATAAGTGTAGAGCTGAAGCATTGATGGCAACTCTTCTTTTTGTGCCTGTATATATATTATTGAATCCTTCTTATTTTTGTGTACTTAATACGGAGGTTGCTGCAACTCTTCTACTCCAAATTCATTCCAAACACCTGTTTCACTTGTGCAGGAAATTCACCTGTGCGGCGGCGGTGGGGAAGGAGCAGCACCGGCAGCCCTGACAGAGGAACCCATGTTGTCGTTTTGTTTGTTCCCAGCCTTGACTATGGTTGTGCAGCGAGTCTGGCATGTCGTCATTTTCTTGTAAAGCAGTATTGTATCACACTTGTAGAGCTCGTTACACATGTAGATCTTGTAAAGTACTATACTACACATGGTCATATGTATTGGCAACGTGATCTGGTTGCTCTTATTTGAAGTATCATGTATGCTTTTTTCTGCCAAGTTAAATACTAGTTGAAATATGAAGAATATGAGCCTGATAGATGGGACTCACTTACCAGACTTAAACCTGACAACTGGGACCCATCTGACTGGTGGACCCATTTAATAAAAAAGGAAATTAAAATTATTTAGACGAAAAGGCCAAGGCCCAATAATGAAAAAGGCTGCAATGTTGGGCCAGGCCCATGAAGTCGACCAAAAAATTGACAGAAAAAATATAGAAAGGCTGAATTAATGGGCTAGGCCCATGTAGAAAACTGAATTGGACCGGGCTGAATCTTGTGCCACATCACCTTGCCACGCTGGATGCCTACATGGCCTGGGGAGGTTGCTAGTGACCAAAACGCCACAGTGGACATATTTTGGTCATAAACGTCCACGACCATTCCAGAAGAAAGGTTGCTATAGTCAGTTTACGACCGCCATCTTTTGACCTTCTGTTTTTGGTCACAAAAAGGTCGCAAATGAAAAACCATGACCTTTTAGTGACCAATAGTGGTGGTCACAAGTTGACATATTTCTTGTAGTGCGCATCCGCGTTCGTGCCGTGCGGCAGGCGGCAGCCCTTGGGCTACTTCTTGGAGACGAACGGGGAGGGGATGGTAGCGCAGGTGCGGCTGGTCAGTGGCGGCGGCGAACGGGGAGGATGGCCGGCGAGCGCGAGTTTGGAAGGGGAGGGGCGGTGGCAACTGTCCCTCCGTGAACAGGAAGAGGGAGGAAGACGATTGGGGAGAAACCCTATGGGCATTGGGCTTTTATACCCCATAGCGAAATTACAAAAATGCCCTCGACAGGTGACAGGAATTACGCGCGGTGGCATGAGATTTTTACCGCGAGACAGTAACTATTCATTTCTATAGTGCCATTGGCTCGATCCGACGGCCCAGCTCTCGATCCGACGGCCAGAATCACATCAAGGAATCAAGATGGACGGTTAGATCTTCCAAATCGCTGAGGAGGCTTGTAGGATGACTCTTCTCTTATTTCTGGATGCGGTTACATTCATCTTTCTCGTTATTTTCTTGTACTTTTCATTTTTCCTTTTTCCATTTTTCAGTTTTTCTTCTATCCTTTTTCTTTTTTCTTTCTTCCTGGCTTGATGCAAAAACGATGAACTTTTCTCAAATATGATGAACGGTATATTTCAAATTTCGTGAACTTTTTCTCAAAATCGCCGAACTTTCTTCAAACTCGATGAACATTTTTTCAATCTCGATGAACTTTTTTGAGAGTCGATGCACTTTTTTCTCAAATTCGATGAACTTTTTTCAAACTCGGTGAACTTTTTTTCAGTCTCGATGAACTTTTTCATCAAACTTGATGAACTTTTTTTCAAACTCCATGAACTTTTTTCAACTTCGATGAACTTGTTTTCAAATTTGCGAACTTTTTTTCAAAATGAATGATTTTTTTTCCAAATTCTTGGAATTTCTTACAAAATATTGAACCTTTTCCAAATTTGCGAACTTTCTCCAAATTCGGGCAACTTTTTTTTTTGCGATCTTTTTATGATTTTTTTTGAAAAAAAAAGTCGGAAAGTCAACAGGCGAGTCAACCACGAAGACCTGAGCGAACAACGATGAGCCTAGCAAGCGAGCGAACACACGAGCGAGCGAAGGGAGCAACTAGTTAACAAGCGCTCCTTTGGGAGCCTCGCAACGATCAGCGCCACTTGGTGCGCTCTCAGCCATTCACCACGTGTAGCGCTCTGGACGCTCCCTCTGATTTTTTTCCGCACGCGTTTTCGGCTTTTTAAATGATTTTTTCCGGGTTTTTTCAACGTTTTGGTTTTCCACCGGTCTTTCTTAGCTTTTCGATCAAAAAAATTCGAAAAAAAAAATTTTGCGCGAAAAAATGTATTTTCTATTTTTTTTTCTTTCCCGAGAGTCACGGTTTTCCTTCCGCGAGAGGCACGGTTGTGCTTTCGCGAGAGTCACGGCCGTGCCTCTCGGAAAGGGAAAAACAAAAAGCGTTTTCTATTTTTTTCTTTCGCGAGATTCACGGTTTTGCTTCCGCGAGAGGCACGGTTGTGCTTTCGCGAGAGTCATGGCCGTGCCTCTCGGAAAGAGAAAAACGAAACATGTTTTTTGTTTTTTTTATTTCGCGAGAGTCACGGTTTTGCTTCTGCAAGAGGCACGGTTGTGCTTTCCTGAGAGTCACGGCCGTGCCTCTCGGAAACGGGAAAAAATACGCGTTTTCTGTTTTTTCTTTCGCGAGAGTCACGGTTTTGCTTTCGTGAGAGGCACGGTTGTGCTTTCGCGAGAGTCACGGCCGTGCCTCTCGGGAACGGAAAAAAAACGCGTTTTCTATTTTTTTTCCTTCAACGATAGTCAGGGTTTTGCTTCCACGAGAGGCACGGTTGTGATTTCGCGAAAGGCACGGGCGTGCCTCTTTCGGAAAGGGAAAAAACAATGCTCCCGATTTGGTTTTTGCGCCCGGTTTTTTCGTCCGGTTCTTTTCGTGAAAAAAAAGTTCGTCAAAACCTGTCAACATGGGATCTAGTTTTGAAAATCTCGACGTGAGGAATCCAATGGTGAAAACGGTTCGAGATTTGGACGCGCGATTTGAGAGATAAAACATTTTGAATAAATGGATCTACGAAAAAAGGGAAAACTCCCGAGTTGCGACAAGTGGCGCGCTGCATGTGCGCCACTTCTCGCGACCTGGAAAAATGAAGTGTTCTTTGAAACGAATACTCCTTAATTAGTGATTTCGACGAGCGAAGACCAGAGCAAGCTGGGAGAGGAGTGCTTAATGGGCCACGGTCCATTTTAACGTCGCGTGAGCGCGAGCTTCCTCTCCTGGTGCTATAGGCGCCGAAGAGGAGCTCTCATTCGCTGCGAAGATAACCCGCGTTACTAGGAAACACGTCAGCCTACAAGTCGTGATATGTATAAGCACGTTATCCACTAGCAAGTGCAGCCGGTTTTCTCCAGTTTTTTCCTTTTATTTGTTTGCTGTTATTTATTTTATTTTTTCTTCTCCATTTTTTCATTCTTGTTGCATTTGTTCCTTAGTTTGTTATTTCTTTATTTTTTTGGATTTTTGTTTCTTTTTTGGATTTTATTTTTGTTTGTTGTTCGATATGAAATGTGAATTTGCGTAATACTGTAATTATTAATTGTAAACTAATAAACCTTCGAAATGGGTCATGGAACTTTGCAAACGGTTCAGAAGTAAAAACGCTTGTGATGGATAGCCCAATGCCACACAGTTTTCTTTATCTAATCGTGTGTCACACAGTGCTGCTTCAAGGGTGTTAGCCTCATCTGGTTCATCTATGGAACAAACCATACCAACTTGGCCATATGCTTGTAGTTAACAGGTTAAATTACCCCTTCTTGCGTGTGCATGTGCATGCGGCTCCTCATTGCGCGATGATGGCGCATCAGCTTGGGTCGCTGTGTCTGCGCCGGTCGGACATCCCTCCTGACTCGCCTGCCATCGCGTTGCGTGTACGTCACCAGATGGGTGGTGTACCTCATACCACATCGGATGGATGGCGACTAGCGCGGGGCAGGGGATGCAACGCAGCTAGTTGAAGGAGCCCGCGTGTCCCCCGCGGGCCGGCGCATGGGTCTGGGGAAGCCGCGGCGCGTGCGCCTGCACTTGCCTCGTCAGCAGGAGGCGATCCCGAGGCGGATTCGATCCGCTGCCATCGGGCGGATCCCGAGGAAGATTTGTCTCTCCCAGTGAAGCACATAGAATATGGCCCACGTAGATTTTCAGCCACATTTTCTGCAGTTTCCGCACATATTTCTTCTGTTCCATCAACACAAAACTCATGCACATAATTAGATGGGTTGGTCAATAAGTCATCAATATTAGGTCCCCCTTGATCAAAACTAGTGAGATGAGGAGGCAAAAGGAGGATTTCTTTGCGAAGGAGTGCACCAGCATTGGGATGGAGGTCAGCGAACGGAAATTTTGTTTCATCAAAGACCACGTCACGTGAGATGTAGACACGGCCAGTGAAGACATCTAGGCACTTGACCCCTTATGCTGGGCACCATACCCTAGGAAAACACACTGTTTTGAGCGGAACATGAGTTTGCGATTGTTGTAGGGACGAAGGTTGGGCCAACATGCACACCCAGAAACATGGAGAGACTTATAGTCTGGTTTAGTGTGAAGAAGTCTTTCTACCGAAGTTTCATTGTTAATGACACGACTGGGTAACATGTTGATAATGTGAACAGCGGTGAGAAAAGCTTCATCCCAAAACTTCAGAGGGACGGAGGCTCCTGCCAAAAGGGCAAGGCCAACCTCGACAATGTTCCTATGCTTACGTTCAACGGAACCATTTTGTTGGTGAGCATGCGGGCATGACATGTGGTGTGAGATGCCAAGGTTTTGGAAGAAGGAGTTTAACTTTTCATATTCCCCTCCCCAATTGGATTGGACAGCGATAATTTTGCTATCAAACTTGCATTCAACAAGAGTTTGAAATTTTTGGAAAACTTGAAACACATCTGATCTCCTCTTGAGGAGATAGATCCAAGAAAATTTACTGTAGTCATCAATGAAACTGACATAATAGGTATGTCTACCAACAGAGGTAGGGGCTGGACCCCGAACATCAGAAAAAATGAGTTGCAATGGTTTGGTAGAAATACTAGTAGAGATGAGATACGACAATTGATGAATTTTAGCTCATTGACATGGATCACAAATAGTTTCAACATGACGCTCACCAACAAACGGGAGCTTATTTTTCCTAAGAAACTTTTCACCTAAAGAAAAAGAGGCATGTCCTAAACGATCGTGCCATCATGTGGCCGAAAGCTTGATAGCACTACAAGATTGTTTATTGAATCTTCTAAACTCCGGAATCAATGGGTAGAGCCCTCGAACACATCTACCTCGATAGAGGCTTTTCCTCATTACCCGATCCTTGACCAAAAAGAAAAAAAGATGAAATTCGAGAAAAAACATGATTATCAATGGAAATTCTATGGACGGAAAGAAGATTTTTGTGTGCACTAGGGACATGCAAGATTTTCTTAATGTGTAGTTTACGACTAGGGGTACAAAATATTGAGTGACCAATGTGACTTATTCCCATACCTTCTCCGCTGGCAGTATGGATTTGATCTTTGTCGCGGTATTTTTCCTTCATGGTTACCTTCTCAAGCTCATTTGTGATGTGGTTTGTAGCCCCGCTATCTATGTACCAGTTTGTGTCAATACCATAGGAACCATCAGCAGCGGCAGCCACCTTGTCATCGTCTTGAGAATCATCATCATCGTCATACCGGTACCGGAATCTTTTGCTGTGTGTCCGGGCTTCCCGCGGATCTGGCACCTTGGGGTCTCCGGGCGCGTTCTGTTGCCGCCGCCACGCCTGTGACAGCGGCCTCTGCCGCCCGATCGCTGAGGAGAGTGGCCACGATCGTTCCCGCCACCGCCACCAGATCGCCCCTTGTTGCGGGGGGAGCCACTCGAGCGGAATCCACCGCCCCAGCCGCGAGACGCCATGTTTGTAGAGGACTTGAAGCCGCCGGACCCGTGATACTGGGCCATGCGCTGGTCGAAGTTGGACAACATGGCGAAGAGCTCATCAAGGGTCACAGGGGTGACACGGGCGTCGAGAGACGACACCAGAGGCTGATAGTCCGCCTCCAACCCATGAATGATATACAAGACAAGCTCATCATCCTGGATAGCCTTGCCCGCTACGGCCAGCTCGTCGGCATAGCCATGCATGGCGGTGAAGTAGGAGGCAACCGAGAGGTTACCCTTCTGCGTGTTTATGAGGGAGGTGCGGATGTTGTTGATGCGACTTGCCGATTGTGACGAAAACATGGCAGCAAGCATCGTCCAGAGCGCGCTCGCGGTGACCGTGGTCACCGTGACCATGACCTCTTTTGTGAAGTTATTCAGCAGGTAGCCAAGGATCTCCTGATCCTCCCGTACCCACACAGGGTGGAGAGGGTTGGGCGATGAAGTCTCCTTGCCATCCTTGGTGGTGATGAGGAGCTTGGCCGGCTCCGGGATGGTGCCGTTGACGTAGCTGAAGACACCGACACCATGCAGCTGAGGTGTGACCTGCATGCGCCACATCACGTAATTCGTGCGAGACAGCTTCTCTGTAACCTGACTATTGAGACTAGGCGAGAAGGAGCCATAGGAAGACATGGCTAGGCTAGATGGAATCGGCAAAAGCTTTAGATGGGAAAAGGAAAGGCTCTGATACCATGTGCGAAGCAGAAAACGTCTTACCTCTCTCGAGGGACGTGGTTCATGTTATATAGGAGGGGGGCGCGACCACCCTAACCGATTGTTACAAGGAGATATTCCAGGAGAGTTTACTTGGGAGAGAGGAGATAGGGATAGTTACAACTATGAGATATTTGAATTGTTTAACTATCTAATCTATCTATGTCTATCCTATGCAAACACTTCTTCTTGGTTCGGCCGGTTGATCACTAACGTGACATGCATCATGTTTAACAGAATGAACCTTTTCCACAACTGAATCCAGAAGCAGTAACATCGACCTTGCTAGCTAGCCATTTCACAAACCTAAGAGGAACCTCGGTCTTTACAAACTTAAGAATGCAGACTCTGAAAAATCTACACTGTTATCAGGAGAGAGGGCATGGGTTCCCTCTGCACAACCCTTCCTCAATCTGCCCATCTGTTTTGCTAACCTTGGTCAAATGATTATGATAGTAAACTAAAAACAACAGCTGAATGAACACCCTCCAAAGATTACTAGGCACACTCAACTAAATCATTTCTATCAATCACAAAAAGAATATATTAAAGAGAGACCCACTTGCATAACTAACTAAAAACCATATGATTCAGTCAATTAGGATTGCAATTAAGACACACACAAATGACCAATTAGATGCCACAATTACACTAGGACGCACCACATGTAAATGAAATCACTAGGATTACATTGTAATTTCATTGAAATTACAGTGTAAGTAGACTGATATTACAGTGTAATTACATAGTTAGTACACTGATATTATAGTGTAAGTAAACTAATACACTGAAATTTCCACAGTAAAATTGAGTGAAAACCACTATAAGTTACACCATTACTTAAATTACAATGAAAATGCACTAAATTTACAATGTAATATAAAGTGCAACTATAGAAAAAATTCATTGTAAAAAACATTATAACAAGAACGATAAGTTAAAGGGGTTGTGCACCACTATGCAATTATACTGGACTACAACTGAAATTCCACTGAAATTTATACGGTAAATTTTAGTGCAAATCACTGTAAGTTGCACTAAAAACATTGAAAATTCTAAGGCAAGCCATTGGAAATACTAATTTCATAGTTAGTACACTGATATTACAGTGTAAGTAAACTGATATTCCACTGAAATTTGCATAGGAAAATTGACTGAAAACCACTATTAGGTACACTACCTTATATCTTATATCTTATATTTACTAATCGAAAGCACCGTTCAAGGCTCCACGTTAATCCTTGAAAAACATCCTTATCATCCGTCAGATCTCCAAATTAGATATTGACAGCCATTAGATGAAAGAGAGTCCTCGGGTGTTGTCCCACGCTTAGTCTCCATAAACAAAATGGGATAATTAGATTTATGCCCCTAGTTGTGTCCCACTCGTCTGTTTTACCCCTAATTCCCAAAAGTCACTGGTTCTGTCCAAGTCACTTTGCTCCTCTTATGCTTTTGCCCTTTGACCGTTTGACCGTCAGTTTGAAAACTTCATAACTAATTCATACTAAATCAGAAAAATGCAAATAAGATATCAAAACATCACCTATATGTCAGTGTCATTTGTATTATTCATGAAAAAAATGTTGGAAAGTGCCCATCCGAGTTTTAGCTCTTATGCTACCACCATGAATAGTAAAATCTAAAAAAGTTCAAAAAAATCAAAAAAAAATTGGTGGCAAAGAATGACAAATGTTTTAAGTGCCTGCCAAGTTTCATCAGGGAATACCATTCGTGGTGCCGCGGAAAAAAAAACAATCAGCACTGCAAAATAGATTATTTTTTTGCCACGACTTCCACGAATGTCGTTCCCTAATGAAACTTGGCAAGCAATTAGAACATTTGTTGTTCTTTGCCACCATATTTTTTTGAATTTTTTGATTTTTTTAGAGTTCACTATTCATGGTGGTACCAAAAGAGCTAAAACTCGGATGCGCACTTTCCAACACTTTTTCATGAATGCAAATGACACTGACATATAGGTGATGTTCTCTGAACATTTTGGTATCTTATTTGCATTTTTCTGATTTAGTATGAATTAGTTATGAAGTTTTCAAACTGACGGTCAAACGGTCAAAGGGCAAAAGCATAAGAGGAGCAAAGTGACTTGGACAGAACCGGTGACTTTTGGGAATTAGGGGTAAAACAGACGAGGGGACACAATTAGGGGCATAAATCTAATTATCCCTAAGAAAATAGATGAAAGAGAGTTCCCACGTGTTGTCCCACCCTAAGTCTCCCGTGAAACAAACAACCTCTAGCGCTTCTTCTCTAATCCTCCTCGCCTCTACAATGCATCAACGCCTCCGCAGTCCATCCAAATCAGCCTTTCCCGGATCCTCTTCCTCTCCAGCCTTTCTACATACGTGCCCCAAGATGGAATCCATGTTGGGAATGAGAATGTGCCAAGTTGCGGTCACACCTTGACCTAACTTCTCTCCTTCGTGGTGTTCTTCGATCCGGTGTTGGAATCATGACTCTTCACCAATCGTTGCCTCAACTCAAGCCTATGATGTCACGTCCCCATGGTCTCTCCCATCGGTTCTCCTCTGGTCTCTTCAATGTTTCTATCCCCTGCATTTTTTCTGTCCATAATTCTGACATTTGTTTCCTCCCAGACCCAGGTGATGGTCCCATGTTTACATGATAGGTAATTTGCATAGCAGTACGCCTATAATTGTTTCTCATCTTGCTACATTGGTCGTTCAGATTTTAATCTAAAGTTAGATATCTAGATACATGGTCGGATGGGGCATAGAACTATGGATGCTTATATTTATAAAGTTTATCTTCCACTACCTCCTTTTGTTGGGGAACGTAGTAATTTCAAAAATTTCCTACGCACACGCAAGATCATGGTGATGCATAGCAACGAGAGGGGAGAGTGTAATCTACATACCCTTGTAGACCGAAAGCGGAAGCGTTAGAACAACGCGGTTGATGTAGTCGTACGTCTTCACGGCCCGACCGATCAAGCACCGAAACTACGGCACCTCCGAGTTCTAGCACACGTTCAGCTCGATGACGTCCCTCGAACTCCGATCCAGCCGAGTGTCGAGGGAGAGTTCCGTCAGCACGACAGTGTGGTGACGATCTTGATGTTCTACCGTCGCAGGGCTTCGCCTAAGCACCGCTACAATATTATCGAGGAGGACTATGATGGAGGGGGGCACCGCACACGGCTAATAGATCGTAAAGATCAATTGTTGTTGTGTCTTTGAGGTGCCCCCCTACCCCCATATATATAGGAGCAAGGGGGGAGGCGGCCGGCCTATGGAGGAGGCGCGCCAAGGGGGGAGTCCTACTCCCACCGGGAGTAGGACTCCTCCTTTCCTTGTTGGAGAAGAAAAGAGGAGGAGAGGGAGAAGGAAAGGTGGGCTGCCCCCTTTGTCCAATTCGGACCAGAGGGGGGCGCAGGCCTCCTTCCTTTTGGCCTCTCTCCTCTATTCCCGTATGGCCCAATAAGGCCCATATACTCCCCGGCGAATTCCCGTAACTCTTCGGTACTCCGAAAAATACCCGAATCACTCGGAACCTTTCCGAACTCCGAATATAGTCGTCCAATATATCGATCTTTACGTCTCGACCATTTCGAGACTCCTCGTCATGTCCCCGATCTCATCCGGGACTCTGAACTCATTCGGTACATCAAAACTCATAAACTCATAATATAACTGTCATCGAAACCTTAAGCGTGCGGACCCTACGGGTTCGAGAACAATGTAGACATGACCTAGAACTATTCTCGGTCAATAACCAATAGCGGAACCTGGATGCTCATATTGGCTCCCACATATTCTACGAAGATCTTTATCGGTCAAACCGCATAACAACATACGTTGTTCCCTTTGTCATCGGTATGTTACTTGCCCGAGATTCGATCGTCGGTATCCAATACCTAGTTCAATCTCGTTACTGGCAAGTCTCTTTACTCGTTACGTAATGCATCATTCCGTAACTAACTCATTAGCTACATTGCTTGCAAGGCTTATAATGATGTGCATTACCGAGAGGGCCCAGAGATACCTCTCCGATAATCGGAGTGACAAAACCTAATCTCGAAATACGCCAACCCAACATGTACCTTTGGAGACACCTGTAGTACTCCTTTATAATCACCCAGTTACGTTGTGACGTTTGGTAGCACCCAAAGTGTTCCTCCGGTAAATGGGAGTTGCATAATCTCATAGTTACAGGAACATGTATAAGTCATGAAGAAAGCAATAGCAACATACTAAATGATCAAGTGCTAGGCTAACGGAATGGGTCATGTCAATCACATCATTCTCCTAATGATGTGATCCCATTAATCAAATGACAACACATGTCTATGGTTAGGAAACATAACCATCTTTGATTAATGAGCTAGTCAAGTAGAGGCATACTAGTGACTATATGTTTGTCTATGTATTCACACATGTATCATGTTTCCGGTTAATACAATTCTAGCATGAATAGTAAACATTTATCATGATATGAGGAAATAAATAATAACTTTATTATTGCCTCTAGGGCATATTTCCTTCACCTTTATGTTCCAGCTTAGTGGAACGTTCTCTGTGAGTATATGATCTCAAGAACCTAATTATTGGCTCAGTCCTATCGGTCATGCTTTACCATCTGTGCTTTATCGTGCAGTAGAGCAATCCATCAAGAAGACACTCCTAGATTATATATACACTAGTAGAAAACAGGGCATTTGTCTCGGTTCGTAAGGGTCTTTAGTCCGGTTCTTGAACCGGGACTAATAGGTCGTTACTAATGCCTCCACCCTTTAGTCCCGGTTCTTAGACAAACCGGGACAGATGGGCATCCACGTGGCCGCTGCGGGCATCCCAGGCAGGGGGGCCTTTGGTCCCGGTTGGCAACATAAACCGGGACCAAAAGGCATCTGAGGTTTTTTTAAAGTGGCTAGTTTAGGGGTTTTGGGGGTTAATTTAGGTTGTTATTAGCTAGCTAATAGAGAGAAGTGTCCTCTCTTATCTTTGTGCTTGGTTTATAACTTCTTCATGCTCGCATCATACATCATCATATAAAATAACAAGTCCTACTAATCATGCATCATCATACAACTTCTACTCGTTATTAATAACAAGTCATATGATCATCATACTCATAGTCATCGAACCCAACCCTACATAATTGTTCTTAGCACATCATCAGTATCAGGTAGACCTAAACACACTTAAGATAAAATAGCATAAAACAATATAGACCCTGACTCTCCATTATGAAGAATGGAGATCATCCTGTCTCTAATTCTTGCGCTTCGCTTCCTTTTGCTTCCAAGAAGCTCCTTACGATTGTCCATACATTTTTCCATTCTTTGATTGTCATGTCTCCACTTCTTTTAGAAATCCGGTATGGATAGTTGAGATTTATAGGACGACCTGGTTGTATGTTCAAAACATCAAGGCGACCGTGCGTATACATCATATGAGGCACACAATCATTCGGGATTATCTGTTGAAAAACATAGTAATAACTTCGTAGTTAGCAATGATGTATACTAGTTTTAGAAGTATGCAAAAAGATGCACGGATGTCATAATAGTAAAAAAATATACCAGAGTATCTCCATGGTAGTTACTGTAGTTCAACACGTGCACTAGTGGCACGTATTGACCATAATGTTGAGGAGTTTGATTGTAGACATTGTAATTCTCAAGATCAGTACAAAATGCGATCAGATGATTTTTCTCCTTATAAGTTAATTCAGAGCCATCGGTGTAGTGGGTTTTGTCTACCATCTTCCGCACATTTTTTGAAGAATGAAAATAAGCTGTCAATGAAAATAAGCTGTCAACTATTTTGAAATAAACAATATAAATTACTTAATAACTATGTTAAGCTCACATGGGGTAAGAATTGGAGGTGTATCCACAAGGACCCATATGTCCATATTGTCTTGCTCGATTGTAGGATCACCAAGATCCATGGTGACAAGCATACCCTCATCAAAACCATACATCTTGCAAAGTACTTCCCAATTTTTGCAACCAAAATAGGTTACACTCTCAGCATTGTACAACTTTACTTTAAAATCCACACCATGATGGGTCCTTAGGAGAATTTTTTTTGGTTTCCATACTTTCATGGTCTTCAAAACCCATCCTCTCCAAGACACAGCGTCTTGCATAGCATGGGATAAGCTAGTCGAATTGGAAAAGATGAAAAATACACGTTAAAATAGTTGAAGTCGTGCTTAATTACGAATAAAAACTATTGTCGTCATTGCGTACCGTATGAACATCGAAGGTCTCCTCGAGCTTAATGCTGAAGCGCCGATCTTCGTCCAGCTCAATGAACCTGTCGCACATACCTTGGTCATCGTGGCACCAGTCGCACTCCGCCGGGCGGTTTTCGTCATCCGAGTACGACATTTCCGGCCTATGTTCATAATTCAAATATTAAACTTGTACAATTAAATATATGTACTAAAAACCCTAAATTAGATCATTATTATTAATCACAGGTTGACTATCGGTGATGGTAGCTCCTCCTTTCATTCCCGAGTGCATTATTACACCAAATTGTCTAGCACACGGGAATGAAGGAGAAGCTACCCCACGACGGCGTGGATGATGGAGGGGGCTCCTAGCTAGATTTCTGCATAGAGTGCTCTTCAATTTTAGCATTCAAAGTAGGAGTACTTTTCCAATATGAGCATTCAATAAGCAAAACCAAATCGTAAAATAAAGTATAGTATTCAAATTAGCATGCATTCAATTATAACCAAAACTACATCATCTCTTGTGTCCGTATATCGTCGAATATTATCACTAATACTCCTCGAATACTATCATACATATAGCATCGCTAATACAGCTAGAACCGTAGCGCCCGACATCGTTTTTTTCTAGGGTTTGGGTGTCCTCGAGAGTTTTGGTCGAGCGAGAGGGGGTGGCCTCGAGAGAGTTTGTCGGGTAGGGGCGTGGCGGGAGGGGGTAGGAGAACGACATCATTTTTCTAGGGTTTGGGTGTCCTCGAGAGTTTTCGTACAAGTTATCACAGTCGAGAGGGGGTAATATCGACAACGACGATATACATACACGGGAAAATAATGTTATCGGGGAGGGGGTATATCGACCACCCCCATGTGTTAAAGTTATCGGGAGGGGGTTATATCGACAACGACTTCATACGTACATGGGAAAATAATATTATCGGGGAGGGGGTATATCGACCCCCCTCGTGTTGAAGTTATCGGGAGGGGTATATCAACGACGACAGACCCGATAAAACATAAGAAAACGAAGAAGAAATAAAAAGAGGAGAAGAAGAAAGGAATAGAGGAGAAGATCGAAGAAAAAAGAAGAAAAAGAAGAGAAGAAGAAGAAATGAATAGAGGAGAAGAAGAAAAAATAGAATAAAATATTCTATTTTTTCTTCTTCTCCTCTATTCATTTCTTCTTCTTCTCTTCTTTTTCTTCTTTTTTCCTCTTCTTCTCCTTTCTTCCTCTTCTTATTTTCGTTTTTCCTCCCCTTCTTTTTCTTCTTCTTCCTTTCCGATATATAAAACTTTTCTTCCTTTTCCTTATTTTACGTTTTCCTCTACACTAACCTAAAATGCACTAACCTTCTTTTTCCACTCCTTTATTTTCTTCTAAATATGAACATATACATAAATTGACAAAAAATATGCACAAAAACATATACATAAATTTTCCTATACATATACAATTGTTTTACAAATATGCACATATATATGAACATATACATAAATTGACACAAAATACATTTATGAAAAAAATGATATGAACATGTACACACATATATACACATATACACACACATATACAAAAAAATACATTTATGAAAAAATGCTATGAAATAAAGATGCAGGGCAGGGGAGGCGCGCGGCGGGGCGGCGTGCGGCGGTGGCGAAGGGCAAGGGTGGCGCGCCGCGGCCGTGCAGGGCAGGGGCGGCGCGCGGCGGCCGCGTAGGGCAGGGCGGCGCGCGGCGGCAGCGAAGGGTAGGGGTGCTGCGCGGTGGCAGCGCGCAGCGACGACGGCGACCAGTACAGGGGGAGGAGCAGGGGAA
>NC_041381.1:647764778-647784758 GCF_002162155.2 Triticum dicoccoides | reverse complement strand
GGCAGCCCGAAGGGCGGGAAGCGGCGGCCTTTGGTCCCGATTGGTGGCACCAACCGGGACTAAAGGGGTAAAATGGTACCGGTTGGTGCCAAAAGGCCCCTGCACTGCCCGCGTCGCGGCCAAAGTTTAGTCCCACCTCGCTAGTTGAGAGGGGCTTGGAGTGGTTTATAAGCCCCACTGCGGCTACCCTCTCGAGCTCCTCTCAAATGCAGACTTACGGGCCTAATTTCACACTGTTCTGTCTGTGGGCCTATTGGCCTTCTGCGGGCCTGAATCCTGGCCCTGGTTGGGTTTCTAGTCGTATTCATGCCGTGGTGGCCCAATAGGTGGCAGTTTTTTTTTTCAGTTTTTTTGTTTTTTTTGCATTATTTATTTTCTTTTGTTTTTTGCTTTATTTTTTAATTCTTTTTGCTTTTAGGTCAGAAAAATTATAAACTTTCTGTTAGTGCCATTAGTTTTCAAATTTGAATAGTTAAAATTTGAATTCTTTAAAATTTGTGTGAATCACAAGTTTGTGATTAACTTTACTAAAAAATGAGCATAGATGCGTCAATAGAGAAAATTCAACCTAAATTCATAATAAATTTTTATGAGTTTCAAAGAAATTTCAGAGAAATCCAGTTGTCACGGTTCGAGCCACCAACCGGGACAAATGGTGGTGGGCCAGGAGCCAGGCCCATTGATCCCGGTTCGTCCCACCAACCGGGACCAAAAGGTCCAGACGAACCGGGACCAATGGCTCACGTGGCCCGGCCGCCCCCCTGGGCTCACGAACCGGGACCAATGCCCCCATGGGTCTCAGTTCTGAACTGAACTGGGACTAATGGGCTGACCCGACCTGAACCAAAGCCCTCTTTTCTACTAGTGATAGTGAAGTACTATCAGATTTTATTTAAGACAAGCATACATTCAGATTTAGTTAGAGTTTGTTTTACAACGTTGTGCATAACTGCTGTTGTTCATAGGATAACACTCAAGTGCAAACGTTCGCTCGATTTATGTGATGCGCGACGCAGCATGCACCATCCCCTTTGCAGCACTCCACCCAGCATGTAGCCTCCATCAGCATGACCTCTCTGGATCAGGCGACAAGCAATCCGTCATGCGGGAAGGTGCCCTGCACCATGAATGCTATAAATTTCTGTTTTACAAATACATGTTACAGCCAAATACTACTTGTCAGATTTTATAGGCCAGCCATTAAAGATAGAAGTATTCATGTGTTGTTGCCTACGGAAGTAAGGTAGTGCAAAGTATTAGGTTTTTCATGTGCACATTAACTCCTCCCTAAACGTCAAATTGTAAAAGGTTCTGGGCGCTACTTCAGTGAAATTTGACTCTGTTTCCTTATGTAGAAGTAGAACCCTTATCTGGAGATATCTGCTGCCTGCATATTGTTGGCATGCGTATCTTGCCTTCAGAACAAAATTTCTAAACAAATGGATACTTTCTGCCTTTTTCTAAGTGGGAATGATGCATATCTAGCTGATAAATAGGTGTGCTATATCTCGAGATGTAGCAAATAATGTTTGTTTTCAGTGTGACTTCCACATAATATGTTGTATGGTTTCTTTGCAGTTCCATATGAGTTCATACAATATTGTTTGGCCTTCACCCATTCTTTAGGTGTTTTTATCTGCAGTGAATTGGTGAAAGAAATAAATGCCATCATTTGATATACCATGGAGTATAATTTCCACGTGCCATACTCAAGACTTTTCTTTCATATATGAGGTAATTACCAAAATTGTGATTACTGGAGTTCACAATAGGTATATTACAAGTTTGATGCTCTGTATAGGGATATCAGCTGTCTGCATATACCTTCATCTCAATACCAGCTTTTGTTTGGCATACCGGAGATACCAAGTTAATGTTCTTTGGTGTTATACAAATGTACTACATTGGTAACCAACAGTACGATTAGTTGTGTAGACCCAGAGAGCAAAGAGAGATGACTCCTGTTAGAGATCACAGTTGTTTTGGTGGAAAATATAAGATGGTTGCTGAGGTGTCATATAGATTGTTGCCTAAGAAAACCCACTGCGTTTCAGTCGATACACGTATTATCATACATTTATAAAACGACCATTCTCATCCTGCTGATAATAGTGGTGTGAATCTGATCACACTTCGGTTAGAATATGTAGTTACAGAATTTTTGTTGAATTCATCACCACATTTGACCTATTCTACTACTTTATTTTAATACAGTACACAATCCATGCATACCAAGCGTAGTCAAAATCCTTAGATGTTGCTTTTGTGTATATAGGCATCATGTTTCTTACTTCAAACTAATGATTCAAGCCTATGGATTATGGCCCTATCCTTTGTGTTTTGAGAAAGCAATTGGTAGCTACGCATGATAATTTTCCTGTCATAGAAGCTTCATCTGCCACTTCACTAGCAGACTTCAACACAAGGACTATAATTTATATTGTTTCATAAATGATTTAGCCCTTATTAAAAAGTAATTTTATATAAACTAATAGTGACTGTCCTGTTTTTCAGATCTCAAAATGTTTTGTCTGTTAGGAATCCAAATGGAAGTTATTTTCAGTAATGGATAATTGGTTCAAAATTTCAGAACTCAAACCACTTTGTCTGCTGCAAGGAAAACTCCATTTGCAGCCAATGACAAACCTGGTAACAAAATGATTTACTTGGCGATTTTTTCCAGATTGTAGACCATTTTGTCTACTGCAAGGAAAATTTTAATTTGCGGCTGAGGACAAAACTGATAACAGATTCATTTACTTGATGGGAAGAAATTGACCATTGCAGCAGCTTACATGTAATATGAAGTACGTGATGATCAACTTATGTTTTATCTGGCCTAAATAGATGTTTTTATAAAAAAAAACTAACATATGTAGAACAATTGATGAGAAGCTATCACGTCATTTGCCAATCGTATATTTTTTATTACTGTACTCGAATGATACATCCAGTTGGGAAATATGTGGTACTTTAAGTTCTTATGACATATATTAGATTATGTGATGTATTCCTTTCCATGTGATCAAGGATGTCCTCTTATACATGTCATTAAATACTACTAACTTTAAGGGTTCATGAAATTTGTGCACACATAGTGTTTTCTGGAGTTGAAATATATCCAAACCTCGTGCTTAGCAAAAAAATCAATTAAAAAATATTAGGAAAAAAAACTCCTACCATCTATGTTTATATATAGCTAATTTCACAACTATAAATCAGTTAACTTGGACAGGGAATTTAAGTTCAAAAGAAGAAACTTACACAAGTGCCGGTATCAAATATTTCGTAGATGTTCTTCCCTATTCATTGCCGGTTGGTTATTTTTACTGCAGGTTTAGCTTATGACGTGTTTGGAAGTCCTAGGCCAAACGAGTATTTCATGGAAAGTCGGCAAGGAATTCCGTAATAACCGACCATTTTGATTCAAGTTAAGTTGGTTATTACATGGTTCACTTTAGAATGCATCAATTCAACATAACTCCGGTTGGGTAGAACACATGTACATACACTGTTCCCCTATATATTAATTTAAGTTATCAAGCCAAAACATGTGTACATGAATTTTATCTTTCTGTTGTTGTACGAATATACATGAGGAAATAATTACATGTTTCAATAAAAGTAACCGTAAATTATATTCCAAATTGTAATAAAGTTGTAGAACCTTTAAAATAAATTTGTTACTCAAAATCAAACTAGCCCGTGCGGACGCACGGGTTGATGACTAGTTACTGAAATTGCAATGAAAATACACTGGATTTACAGTGCAATATAAACTGCAACTATAGAAAAATGTCATTGTAAAAAACATTATAACAAGAATGATAAGTTACAGGGGTTGTGCATCACTACGCAATTATACTAGACTACAACTGAAATTTATACTAGAAGTTTCAGTGCAAATCACAGTAAGTTACACTGAAAGCATTGAAAATTTTAATGCAAACCACTGAAAGTTACAATGAAAAAATATCACTCCGAGTTACACTGCAACCATTTAAACAACCAACAGCTCAATGCAGCAACTACCAGTGCAGACAATCATGAACAGAATTTAGCTGGAAAAAGAGAATTGGTAAACTTATCAGTCTAAGTAACTTATAGAACACACCCAAAGCTACATTGCAGAAACACCAACACAGAATTACCACCCCCTACATGGATTGCATGCACTAGTGAACAAAAACAATCACCAACAACTACGCCTACAAAGGATACAAAATACCAACAGCGATTTGATTTCCCCTCTTATCTGCTATCTCAGAGCCAATTGCCTTTACGGCATCACCACATTTAATGTTGTGAAACACATGAGAGAAAAAGCAAAACAAATAGACAACCAGGGAGCTCTCCAACAGTAGCAGGAGAAGTAGTATGTTGAATTAATCTTCTCCCAGCACAAGCACAGGGAGAACCCCCGTCACCTCACTGGGTTAATTCAACTCACAGAGACCAAGCCGAAAAATCAACAGCTCCTGGGGTGTCTAACTCCTAAATTCAGGTTACACAACAAGCGCACAAACTAACTACTAGCAGTTAAATCTCATATCCAAACGGTCAATAATAACCTAGCACACGAACATCACAACGACATGCATATAGCTAAAGAAACAAAATCAGGCGAAAACCTGTGGTGAAACTATCACCTGCATCTAACGGGGGAGCATGAACAAACTTACACAGCACAGAACACAAGCAACCCACGGATCCGAGCAACGAAAAAACAAATTGAAACTAGGAACACACATGAGAGATTAGCAGCACTGGGGGAGATGCGACAGGGGGATGAAACCAACCACAACTCTTTGAAGAGCACCGGACGACTAACCTTCAAACTCCTCAAGCGAGCAGCGAGGGAGAGCTCCAAATCAAAATCGCGATGTTTCTCTCCCTCTAAGCTCTCGTTGCATCCGCCGCTGGAAATGAGAAGGTAAAGAGACAAAGGCTACTACAGGAAGGGGAAAGGGGAAAAGGGTGAGGGGCTCAGACGGTGAGACCATGAAATGCCACGCACACGAATTAACGGGTACTCCCTCCGTCGCGAATAAGTGTACTTCTAGTTTTTGTCTTAAGTCAAAGTTTTAAAATTTTGACCAACTATATACAAAAGAGTCATAACATATATGACATCAAATTTGTATATTATAAAAGTACATTTCAAAATAGATCTAGTGATATTAATTTAGTGTCATAAATGCCTAAAAGATTTCACGGGCCCCATGACAACCAACCAGCCCAGAGCTGAAAATTAAACAGAAAAGCATGCATCTCAACACATAGATCGGACGGACAAAAATATGAATGAACGCCAACTGATTTTCATCTCGCTGAAAATTAGCAATTCCGCAAATTTATGCATCAACTCATCACATCAAAATTGCAGGCGCCTGGCTGACACAAGTCAACGCGAACAAGGCGGAATAAACAATGAATGTAGAATATTTCCGCTTATTATTCAAATGAGAAAATAACAATGATTGATTTGAATACAAACGACGACAGACAATATGGAATCAAGCTCACTAACCTAAAGTCGGTAGCAATGCAAGCAGCAGCGACAACAAGAACAATGACAACGACAACGAGGATGAAAAAAGCGCGGAAATACATGCAGTGCAATCACGACGTACAGCCCAAGGCGCCGCCGTGCTAGTTAGCACATTGATTTCTGGATGGGCTGGCCAGGGAGAACCGGCTGATTCACTGGGAAACTCCGGGAGTACGGGTTGCCCCCAACGACGGTGATGTGGACATACTCGCAGAATAACTGGTTCAGCAAACCGTATCCTGAAAGGTGGAAGATGAGGCGGCACGGCTCCAAACATTTCTCGTCAATGAAGGTGACCGTGTCGCTGCCGTAGTCGAAGCTGCCAATGTGGATCACGCCGCTGCCTTCCTGGTTGTACAGCTGGAGGTAGATTTGTGCATCTGTGAAACTCAAAGGCAAAGGCAGGCCCCTCATCTTGACCTCGACCTGGTAGCGGCAATCCCCGTTGCTGGTGCCAGCGAGGAAGGCGGCGACCAGAATGAGGAGGGCGAGCTTGGCATGGCCATGGTGGTGGGTGTCTACTTGCGTTTGCTACTACGATATGCTACTGATGGATCAGGTGGGCAGTGTTGGTGCTGTGTTCTCTCCAGCTTTCGACGGTGTCTTGCATTTATAGGGTCTCCGGCCAGCTGCCATGCATGTGCCGTTATGCGTCGGTGCCTCCTTCCACCATCGCCGGAGTTGACTTGCATAGTCGGTGACAGCGCGCGCATGGCTGATAAGATTATTTATGTATTCAGCGAGGTGCACGCGGATTTACTTGTGACTTTTCCAAGAGCTCACCTCACGTGCATCAGATCTCGAATCAGCAATGTTTTCTTTCAAGATCTTTGATACAATACCCCCCCAAAAAAGTAATTCATCTGTCATATACGTACATGGAGAATCGATTCCCTTTTCTCTCTCTACGCAAGTAGCACAAGGTAGCGCAGTAGATTTTTGACTTGTGAGTTTTTAAAGCTTGCCGTTGCGTCCTACGAGTACTATATCACGTGCATCTGATCTGGAGTTCTGGACTTGCAAACTTGGCTTTTGTTAAAGCTAGTGGCTGGAGCGTTGTCTGAATACAATGAAAAATGTAATTCAACTGCTATAAACTCTAAACTCATGTGAGATCGTAGCAGTAATATTGCGGAATCATTTCCTCTCCTTTTTGTCCCCGCGCAAGTAGCACGAAGTTACTTTCGAATTAGCCCCCAATTTTATCAGTCAATCAAACTGATAAGGCAACTTCGTCACATATCGATCCAAAGGTTGGGTTAACGGGAATGACCTCTCTTTAGCAAGTTGTCTTTAGTCAGATTACTATTTTTGAACACGAGCCAGAGAAAATCTTTGATCTTCAGAGGAACTTCTGATAAACCAAATCTTCCCAAAAGGATTTAACCGATAACACTTTAGATTTAAAAGAAAAACTACGAGAAAGAGGAAAGTTTCCAAATAAATCTATCGATATCACATCAGATACTTAGGCTGCTGCCAAGCAACAAAGAGGTCCCCTTTCAGACTCCTTCCGAATTTTATACTTTTCCACATTGAGGCTTCTATGACAACGGTGTCGCAGGGAGCTATGTAGGAGACTCGGCTTTGATTGAGGTAGTCAGCTCTTCTCCGACGTGTTCTTGGGATGGCCTCGGTTGGTTCGCTGCTTTGAAGTCGAAGTTGTGGTGGCGGGCCATGTGGCATATGATGACGGGTGGCTGGTGGGTCATTCGGTAATCTTCTACGTCGGCGCCATCCTTGCATGGTTCTCCTTCGTAGCTCCCCGCCGGTGTCGGCGTTGTGTTGTCTCGTCACGGTGGCTAAGGTCTCCCGCCAATCTTCGTGTGAGTCCACATGGCCTTTTCAGTGTGGATTGGTTCGACAATCGTCTTTGGCGAAGTTGGAGTCGTTTCTTAGAGTTTGTGATGGCGATGATGCCGTCTAGGGCAGAAGTGATGACGAAACCGTCGTTGTAGTCTTGAAGAGGCCCCCTTTGGAGCGGCATGTGTCGGTACCTTGTGTGTGCCACTCAGCGATTTGTGATGGTTTCGCCCGATTTTCCACTAATTAACTGGGCAACTCTCTTCCGGTTATTTAATGGATAAGGCAAATCTTTTGCCTCTGTTTTGAAAGAAAAACCCTTAGCCACTGTAATATAAAAACTAACGTTAACAATGTACAAACGAGGAAATTTTGAACAGAGAGAGCAACATTGCCAATCCAGCTATCCTTCCAAATCTAATGACTCTGAAAGAAATGGAACTTCAGACCAAGGCCCTAAACGAGCCTCTCCCTACCAATAATAAACGGGTACAGCCGATACAGGAGTACTAAACTTACTTCTAAGTTCAAACCCTTTTGCTGCTTTCAGCATTGACTGTTATCTCAATTTAACTATTTACGGAACCATTTGGGTCTACAATTTATTGAAGTATTGGACTCCTCAGTTCAAACAGTAGAGACAAACCTTGATGTTAGGTCTCAAATGGTTGTACCATCTTTCTCTGCATTGCTTCCCTACTCTTCCAGGCAGCATCTGTGCCATCTGAGACCACTTCCGCAATCCAAACTGTTCCACTAACTTTACTAACTTCCTGTTAAAATTGGCAAGAACAAACTCATTGATAACATGTAGAGCAGCTAATAGCATAGACTTACAGTAATGCGACGATTTTTCACTTTTGGGTGGAGGCGATATTTAATAAAGCATGCATCAAACAGTTATAATTTACCTGTCTTCTTCCGGTGTCCATTGCCCTTTGACAACATTAACCTTCTTGACAGCCTTGCTCGAGGCCTTCCTTCTTGGAATAAACCTGCCGCTCATCTCATACGTCTTGTATGATCCCAGGCCACCTCCTATGAGATGTGAAACCTCAGGTTTTGGCATCACAAGTGGCAAGTAAGGTCCAACATCATGAATGATCGACGAAGCAGCGTCAGCGACATCCTTCTTTGTTGTGCCTTGCGGACAGTACTCGTGATAGAAGGTTGCAAACGGAACAATCGATCCTCCAGCAGGTTCAAATGAACGATCAACAAAATGGAGCTCATAGTGGCCATTTTGCTGCACATGGAAATCAAGTGGCACGTCATCACAGCACCCTGAATGGGGCTGGAAGCAACTGAAACCCATTAGAGGGGGTTTCAGAAGCTAGCTAGGGGGAGCGAGAGATTGGAAGATGATGCTTCTTCTTTACCTGCATTTCTCAATGGAGGAGACATTGGCGCAGCATCTCACATTATATCTAAACAAGAACATATGGCCCTTAAAGACCACAAGTTAAGTTAGTTTTATGGCCTTATAAATTGGCAGCGTTAATGAAACATTTACTACTCCCTCTGTTCACTTTTATAAGGCGCTGTAGACATTTCAGACAGCATGCAAAACAACTCAGTTTTAGTTGTCTGAAACGACTTATAAAAATGAACAGAGGGAGTATCATAAATAGATCACTTCATGCAAGAGAACTAATAAAGCATGCATTACTCCCAAACATGGCACACACCCCACCCATTGCAACATGTTGGTCACGGTTACATTTTCTATGTGATCGAAAGTAAGCACAACTACTTAGCAAACAGCTAGTAATTGTGCATGCATTTGCACGTACCAACTAATTGCACCAAAATTTATTGTACATATTAAATAAATATTCCTTTTTATGTGTAAATATAATTTGAAGTCAAATGATATTGTAAGGCAATCAGCCAATCAAATACCAACAATCAACTACATAGGTTCAGATTATTCAACTGGGAAGAGAAGCAGGAAGACAATCATACTGAGTGTCTGCAAGCAGCTCGAAGCAAACAGAGCACTCCTGACCGGTGAACTTGGCAAGTGGCAATGACCTCACTGTGCGTGTCCTCGGCGTCAGTGGCGGGCATGAAAGCCGCGACCGCTGCTGCCTGGGCTGCCGTGCTTGATCCCAGCCTGAGCTGCTCTTGCTTGCAGCCATGAGCTAACATCATTACCCCTGACATCTACCATCGCCATCTTGAGGAGCATACTGAAGAATGGTGACCTGCAACAGATTCAGGAAATACATCACTTGGGACAGATCGCGCTAGACCTCTCTGCACTTGACTATAAACTACTTATCGACAGGATTTTTCATTCTTGTATATGTGAGGAACGAGTATCAGATTGATAGCTAAACTTCACAACACTAACATATGTACTGAGCCGCCGGATCATGTAGGTGTTACATCTGTAGTAACCTGGAGGAGAACATTGTTGTATCATCACTTATATCTGACATCATCTTTAGGAGCAGCAGCAGTTGGTAGTGCAGCAGGGTAGTTACACGCAGAGAGCTGAGGGCTGAGGCTCTTCATGTGGAATCAACCATCCATAAGCTGAGCAACATGGTGCCGCAACAGGGAGAGCGACTGTACCAAATAATAATTTACTGCAACAGTTTTTTTCTATTTTGCATAACTGTCTGACAGACTTATAAAAAGTATAATAGGAGTAGAAAAAGAACAATATTATCAATAATATATTCTTACTTATATGGAAGAACATCATTAGCACATACAGTACTTGTCATCTGAAATAGCATAGGTGCAGATTCATAAGTTATCATACTCGATAGGGCTTGTTTCCCAGAGAATAATAAAAGCAGTATCAAGACATCGCCGGGGCGGACTAACCTCTTCATCAATCTCCCTCTCCCCAACATATTTTCTCTCTGGATTTCAAATAGTAATGGGAGCATGCAATATATAGCAGGAAAGAGAAGTAGCAGGGACAAGTTCTACAAACTTTTTAATATCATCCGATGCAGAAACCTCAAGATACTTTTCCCAAACAGTAACAGAAAAAGATCCCCCTTCCTGAGAGGTATTCTTTGTCAGCTACAGGGTTCTTTTACACAAAAAATGTATTGGGAAAACCTTTTATGGCGTTTTTTCTGGAAGAAAGTATATTTCTCCCCCTGAAATCTCCCTTGATGGACCAAATCCCCCCTGAACTCCGAAACCGGATAAATAACCCCCTGAACTTTGCAAAACCGGATAAATATCACCCCAGAGTGGTTTTGAAAAGAATTGAAGGTGGTTTTCGTACTAAGGATGCTAACTAGGCTGTTAATGATGTTGACTCGGCATCGGCAAGGAACGGTTTTGGTGAAATTTCTTCATTTTCAGCAACGTCTTTTTGTCTCCGTTCGGCGGCCGCCGGCGTCAAATTCGTCACCACTGCAGCTTCCCCGGCCGCCCCGACTTCGCCTACGAGCTCTGGGTGAACGCGCGCACCTTTTCTCGTCTGATTCCGTCACCTGTAGCGTCGCCTCGCTCGAGCTCGAACTCGGCCGCCATGGCCATGGCCGAGATCGGCCGTCCATGCGCGCGCCCAGCCTGCGAGCGCCCTCGACCACGGCCCCGCAACCTCTCTCACACGCTGGTCCTTCCATGGCCGGCCGCGCCGGCCGTGCTTTTGGCGAGCCCTGCTTTCCTAGCCTGGCGTGCTGCCTCGCATGCGCGAGTCAAGTTCATGTTCGTGGTCGCGCGCATGGCAGCAAACACAGGTCTGGGCCTCTTCCTTTTGCAACCGTCCGTCACGCAGAAGCTCGTTGTTCTCGCCCCGCTTTCCCATCGCCTTTTCCATAGGATTTGGAAGAGCAGCCTCGACGCAGCAGCACGCGGGCGGACGTGCGAGAGCACCTCCGAGAGTCTCATCCCGACGGCCATTACTGCTCCTATTAGCTCCCTACCCTTATTGAAGCACACAAACACTGAGATGCACATGCGCGCGGGGGAAACAAACCATAGCTCACTGATTAGGAATGCAAGGAGGTGGCAACGCTGCTGGTCTGCTCATTGCACTGAAGGAGATGGTTCCGACCATCGCACGACCACGCCCTGCAGGCACTTGACTCGCGCATGCGAGGCAGCACGCCCGCCCCGGAAGGTAGCGCCCGCCGAAGCACGGCCGGCGCGGCGCCTGAGTCGGCCACAGGAGGGCACGCGCGTGAGCGAGGCTGCGGGGCTGCGGCAGAGGGCAGTTAGGGGTGGGCGTGCGGGGCGGCTGGGCTGGTGAGTGCACGGCTGAGGTCGGCCATGGCCATGGCCATGGTCGCCAAGCCCATGCTCGAGCGGACGATGCTACCTTTGCCAACTCAGCGTGCCAAGTCAGAATGATTACTAGTAAAACCACCTTCAATCCGCTCCAAAACCACCCCAGGGCGACATTTATTCGGTTTCGTAGAGTTCAGGGGGGGAAATAATCCGGTTTTAGAGTTCAGGGGGATATTGATCCATTGGGGAAGATTTGAGGGGGAAAACTATACTTTCCTCTTTTTTCTGAGAGGTATTCTTTGTCAGCCCGGGAACACTGGGATTCAGGCCCATCTCCACTCCGCGCGGTGCTGCGAAGAAGGGCGTGGCAACGAGCGAACCCAGGCCGGCCCATTAAGCTGTATCGTGTTTTCCTTCGTTCCAATAGCACGGGCGACCTAGGAGCGCGGGAGGCCACAGCCTCCTTTTTTCTGTTTTATTTTTTGCTACACTTTTTTTACTTTTATTTATAATTTAAAATATTAAAAATATATATTACAAATAAAACTATAAAACATTTTATATCGTGGCCAAGCATCTGAAAAATGTTAAATGCTTATAGAGAAAAATGTTTATCACTTATACGGAAAATGTATATAAAAAATTTGATCATGTCTTTAAAAAATTTAATCAAGCATTTGAATTTTTTTGAACAATTATCTGAAAATTTTAGATCAAGTATTTAAAAAATGTTAAATGTGTACAGAAAAATGTTGACAATGTATTAAAAAATGATGATTTTTTATCATGTATATAAAAATATTAATCAAGCATTTAAAAATGTTGAATAAGTATTTGAAAATTTTCAAGCATTTGAAAAATGTTAAATGTGTATACAAAAAATGTTGATCATGTATTTAAAAAAATGATGAATTTCTTTATGTATATAAAAATGTAAATCAAGCATTTGAAAAATGTTACTTAAGCATGTCGAAAATGTTAAATATGTGTAGAAAAAATATTGACCATGTTTTCAAAAAATAGCGTTGTTCGACGTTATAGCGTCGCTATAGCACATCTGTAAGGGCCACGTTACGTTTTAGCTAATTTGCTCGTTATGGCGCTATTCGCACTTTACTGCACTATTTCACTGTTATAGCGTCATGATAGCATATCTAAAAGTGTCACATTATGTTTTCGCTAATTTGCTCGCTACGACGTTATTCGCACTATAGCACGCTATTTCGCCGTTATGGTGTTGCTATAGTATATCTAGAAGGGCCACATTATGTTTTAGCTAATTTGCTCGCTACAGCGCTATTCACGCTATAACACGTTATTTTGACGCTAAACGAAATAACGTTATACCGTTTTAGTGTGTACCACACAACAGCCCATCAGGCATCACCGCATAGCATTGGTCCAACTCACTTTCACTCTCTCTTAGACGCAAATGCAACCCATACAGCTTAACCTAACCAACTTGTTACTAGATTCCCACCGGCTCGTGACCGAGGGCGGCAACGACGGCGGCGCTTGTGACTCATGACCGAGGGCGGTGGCGGTAGTTCATGAATGGCAACAACTTCTCGCCATCCCCCCTGCCAAGTAGCGTCATTGGCCGTGCCTCCAACTCTAGCAAGACAGGTTGATGTCAACCATGCCGCTGGAGCCGGCAAGTCAGCCGTCGATGTTTCTCTGTTTAATTAGGAGTGTTCACTTTCTTACAAACTAGGAGTGCACATGCGCTGAACCTAGCTCTCCTATGCTTCTCTGTTTAATTTGAAGTGTCACTCTCCTTGCAAATTATGAAAGCCTTAAATTTTTGTGATATATCTGATATTTCTATGCAAAACTCCATTTTCAAATATAGCACGCTATAACTTGTATAGCATTTGGAGAAGGGTGTCGCTAAATATTATAGGACGCTATTTTTTTTCATTGATTGCATTTAGAAAATGTTAAGCAAACATTTGGAAAAAAAATACATAGAAAAAATGTTACCATCGTGTCAAGACACTTAGCTTGAGACCCCCCTACGCGAGCTCTGTCGTATTAGCCTCCGTCATTGGTGACCTATACAAGTCTTGCTAAGCGGTCGCAACGACTCGACGGGGATCAAGATCGGTGAGCCTCGTCTTGATCAAACGAAATCAACCATAGATGCACTCATACGGGTAGTGCCAAACATCCAACGAAATGAGGCGAGCCTTGTCTGTCTTGAAGAACACTATGTCAAAAAACTAGAGAACAAGGTCTTCATTATAGGCGTTGTTGAACTGCAGAAATGGAACCAACCTCATCTTGGTGAGTGCACATCAGGACACAGCTCAGTGTGGAAATGCACATAGTCAAGGTCCAAACTGCGATGGGCAGCCACCTTGAACTCCTTTACTTTGAGAATCTCTTCATATTTCCTATGCTGAAACTGATTCCAGAAGCAAGGATAAAAAATCGGGTTCTCGAGTCTCGACCATGAACATACGGATTATGGTCACGCTCTTATCTGTACTCTAGCTTGCCCAATTGGATCATCAAGGGAACGATGATCAAACTCTTCATCTTTAGCCTCATGTACATCGTCACCTTCAATTGGAGCCTGGCGTTGTGGGGATGAGGAGCCACCGCAGGGGTTGTGCAGCTAGTCTGAGCCTCTGAGGTCATCCGGTTGGGCGTGCATGTACCTCGAGGCCGCACACTGCCTCTAGACCCGCTGCGGCCACGCGCCTCGTGCTGCCGGCGCCGTTGGCGAGTCCACTTGCGCGGAGGCAATGGATTCCTGTCGGAGTGATTCCAACAGTGGAGCTTGCGTTTTCTCCCAGGACCGACGGAGAGCCAACCAGACGACTAACTCCTCCTCATCCCCGTAGGGGACGAGGTCCCAGTCGACGAATCTAGAGCTGCCGCACTCCGATCCACTGCCTGCCATGTCAAAGGTTGGAAATCATCGGAGAGGTACTAGGAGGCGGAGCAGAGCGGGTTGAAAATGAAATGAAGTGGCAAATGGCTAGGGTTTGGTTCGGAATGATAGGAATGGGATATTTTAGGATCAGGGTGGGCCGGTCCAAGGTAACGACGCGTCCGGACCTTCATATTCGCTTCACATATAAGATATAATTAAAGAATGTCGGACTATCCGGACGCTTGAGCCGAATATAAAAAATTCGGTTGGAACAATTTTGTGACGGGCAGTCCACCTAACCTAGTACTGTAGAAGGGTATGGAGGAGACCGGTTGTATATAGAAGACCTGCAGCCCGACCGGACCAGACGTCTTCAGAAAGAGAAAACTTTGCGAATGGCCACGCTCCTCTCTCGTTCGCCTCGGCGCCTCCTCCGCTTCCTCAAGCCCCAAACCCTACTCTCCCCGAGATTGACCTCGTCTTCCCCTCCCCACGATCTGCCGGCGAGGATTCAGCCGCTGGGACTCAGAGAGTCGGGATGGAGTGCGCCGCCGCAGTGGCAGTGGCACCGGCACCGCGCCCTATGGACATACTCCAACCCTCAGAACTCCGGGGCCTGCGACGCTGGCCTGGCCGCTGCTCCAGGCGCATCGTCCCTCCCGTTGCGCATGAGAAGGGGTCGCGCGTCGTCGAGCGACGCCGCCCAGGTGTCCGCCAAGGAAGGTCGTTCATCCTCGGATTTAATCTCTCTCTTTTGTGTGTGTGTGGCAAATTTCGCTCTAGCATTGATGAATGTGCCAAGGATCACTTCTCCATTCTTGTTTCCGTATCTTTGCTCTTGTGTTGGATGCAGACTTTTCATTTGAACCTGTCGCCTGTTAACACTTAACAGGTGAGGGTTACACTGATAGAGATGCATTACACGGTGAACTACCAAGGAAAATGGATATACTTGTAAATTTATTGATGTTTTAATCTTGGTTGCTAATTATTATGGCATAAAGGCTGCTAAAGAAAATTACAACACAAAGTTTGCAGTTCCTGCCTAAATGCAGTGCTCTTTCACACTATACCTTCACTTTGTTCAGTCAATTTTTGTTGAGATAATATGCTAGCCGCTTAATTGTTAGTAGGGCTTATTTCCTTGAACTGGAGACATTTACTAAGGTGAGACCAACCCACTTGACTGGCTGACAAAGCAAATGCGGCAGCTGTTTAGCCACTTACAACTATGTAACTTAGAATCTGATTTCATCTTTCAACTGTGACTGATTTTCTGTATGCTTCTGGTATAATGCTGAATATCTTTCCACAGGAGATGGAGATCCTGAGACAAGTTTGTGTAGCAAAGCCATTAAAATCATGACGTACAATGTGTGTTTCGGGAAGGATTATGAACTGCACAGCAGGATTCTTGCTCTTGGAAATATTATTCAGCACCACAGCCCAGATCTTATATGCCTCCAGGTACAGAATTTCTCAAAACTATCCATTACTTCTTTTGTTTTTTCTTCTGAACAGGCCTCATGTGAGTCTGCAGGAGGTTACACCAGAGATACATGGGCTTCTGCAAAAATCCGCCTGGTGGCCAGAATACAAATGCTTCATGTCTCGTAACATGGAATATTACATGGAGGGGGACATGGCCCGTTCCAATATGGGGAAACCATTGTCGAAACGAAAAAAATATATGGAGAGATCATATTTCTGTATGCAGGTATAGTATTCTCTAATATTCAAAATCATGTTTGGAATTCATCCCATTTCATGGTTTTGATGCTGATACAGTACTTTTTTTTACGAGAAGATGCTGATATATTTAGTATCTCAGCGTGCCGTTGGTATTTTGTTTAGTATTTTTTTAGGGCTGTTGCACTGACGTGAGCTAAGTCACTATCCTGGGGAGATTGCTAACACTAACAAACCTTGGATTAGACGAGGAGAGAATCATGATGAAGCAAGGTGTTTGATTTCGCAAAGAAAAAAGGTGTTTGAAAACTTTAGTTTCGCTATTGCTGATTCAGTCATTCATTCTAATTTGGCCAAAGGACCGAAATTTCCAATTGAATTTAACTGAGATCCGACCAAATATTTTGAAAATTCAAAAAGAGTTTAAAATTTACTTTAATTTATGTGCACTACCGAAATTGCTGGAATATTCTGACCGAAATGCAATAATTTCAGTATGTACCAACAGTAATGACATGTCTGAAATTTTGACGAACTACACTGAGACTGTAACTAGCCACAATGCATAGTAACATACACATATCCCTAGACTATGTTACTATCTTCATAGTGGGTAGTAGCATAAGTGTGGTAACATACAAAGCTTTATTTATTAGGTTATAGACTCATATTGCATTGGGACATGTGATGTTACAGTAACTGGCTAAGTTACTAGTACTACATCTCTCCTCATTAACTCATTGCCACATAAGCAAATTTGCTGAGTTGGACTCGATGTTACTACCGAAGTTACTCCCACTGTGGCTAGTCTAAACCATATTCCTGTCTTATGTTCCTGGTCCAATTGCCAACAAATGCAGATGAGCAAGTTGGTTGTGGATTCTTTCGACGGCGTTCCATTTTCCCATTCAGTAATGGGAAGGGAGCTTTGCATGGCAAATATCAACATTGGTGGCGTGAGCTTGGTGTTGGGGACAAGCCACCTAGAGAGCCCGAGCCCGCCTCCTCGGTTGCGGAGCAACGAGCGAGTCGCTCAGGCAAAGGAGTCCCTCATGTTGTTGGGAGGAAGAGGATCCAGCAACATGATATTCTGCGGGGACATGAACTGGGACGAGAAGACAGACGGGCCCTTCCCTCTGCCGGACGGCTGGGTTGACGCCTGGGCTGAGCTGAAGCCGGGTGAAGATGGCTGGACGTACGACACGTTGGCCAACGCCATGCTGTCTAAAGGTTCCAAGAAACTACAGCTGAGGCTGGATCGGTTCGTGTGCAAGCTGCCGGATTTCGAGGTCCAAGGCATCGAGATGGTTGGGAAGGACCCTATACCCGGCGTCTCGTACGTGAAGGTGGATGTAGCCCGCTGGAAGATTAAGGAGAAGGTCTACCGGCAGCGTCGCGAGCGGATGCTGCCTGTGCTGCCCAGCGACCACTTTGGGCTCGTCTTGACGATCACCCCTAGGGCTGGAAGCAGTGCTTCGTCAGAGTAAGTGTTGATCGTGTGTGTAGCAGTTACAATGTATCGTGGGGCTGGACGTCGTAGCCTGCAGTGTCGCCCACTTTTGTCTAGTAGAAATGTAGAACCGTAGCGTCTATGGATGGTCAGGTACTATGAATTAGGTGGATGAGGAATGGATGCTCTGTGCTCCACCCCATTGCCATGGATTGCTCCCAATTTTCTGAAACTTTGAAAGAGGAGGCATTGGGTGGCAAGATAAAAGATGCTTATACCTTGCTAAATGTCGCGTGACCTATGGTAGGTCTGAGTAACTCTTACTTTCTTACCTCTCACGTGAAAAGAGGGACCATGTTAAAATTACTCATACATGCTCGAGCTCCTTTTGTTTCTTCAGAAAATCTTACCTCCTTTTAGGTCTCCAGAAAAGGTAGTAATGGCGTAGCTCTCACTCCACTACCGACCGTTTCAGATATCCCACGATTCGAGATATACGCCTACAAAGTCAAATTAGAACCCCGAAAAGGGTTGGCCGGGCAACAGTTTTTGGGTTGGGTCAAAACTCTGCCAGATATCGGGCTTCTGCTTGCTCGTGCTGATAAACTCCACGCGCACAGTATTGTTCTCAACACAATCCCTAATTAAGCGATAGCGGAGATTGATATGCTTGCTGCGATTACGGAGAATTAGGTTCTTGCATAGCGAGATTGCTGACTTGTTGATGAAGAGCAATGACGGGGCAGCCTCCTGGTTCCGGATTTCTCCGAGGAGGCCTAAGAGCCAAATCCCCTGGCATGCTGCGATGGCGGCGGCGATGTACTCCGCCTCACATGACGAAGTGGCCACCACTTTTGCTTCTGGGACTACCAACCGATTGGGTTGCCACCAAGGAAGAAGGGGATCCCGAAGGTGCTCTTCCTCGCGTCGAGGTCGTATCTCCTTTTTGTCGTGCACCGGTACGCCCTGCAACCCTAGTACCGAAGAATCCCGAGGTTACTCATGCCAAAGAGGTGCACACTGGTGATCTTTTTTTGAAAACACGTTTGAGTGTGTGACCTGTCGTCTAAACATATCAACATCTGGAAACATGGACATGTTCTATCGTGCTTGTCATCTGCTTGCTTGGCATTATATGTTACGTAGTACCCCCTCCGATCCAAAATAAGTGTCATCTTATTTTGGATTGGAGGGAGTAACACTTCCCTTTTAACTCAATTTCGGAGGTAATGTTCAGCTCAGGTTCTCTTTAGGACAAGGTCTCGCAAGCATGTCCCTCGTGGCAACAAGTCGTAAAGCAAATTGAAACATAAAATCAAAATTAGATAAATTAATATACCATGATAAAATGATTAAAAAAAGTTTATAACATTAATTTAATATATAATCAAACACTTCATTTCTAAGCCATATACAGAAAAATGGTCCTATTCTCATGTCCTTGATGCCACTGGATCTAAGCCCCACTTGTGCAGAGGCAATCAATTTTCCCACTGGAGCGAGTCCGACAACGAACATCGGGTTTCCTCCTGGGATCCTCGGAGAGGAGAGCAAGTGCTCAGCGGAGTCATGCAGGACCGAGGGGACGCGATGAGGGCGGTTGGTCCAACAATCTCGACAGTAGAGCAAGCGTTTGCCGGCGGCTGTGCGCGTAGTCATGCAGGATGGAGGGACGCGATGAGGGCGGTTGGTCTGAAAACATAGCGGAGCAGCGGAAGCACTCGTGGGCGGCTGCACGCGGAGTCGCGTAGGACGGATGGGACGCGATGAGGAAGCCGGAGGGGAGGCGAGAAGTAGCCCGGAGCGACGATTTCGTCGGCAAAGGAAAGCATGGAGGGAAGGACGATTGACCAGGGGCATCACGACGGAGCCAACGCCGCCTTGTAGAACCGAAGCGGGATAGCAGCACCGGGCGGAGTAGCCATGCGAGGGCGTGGAGTGCGATCGTCATCCGCGGCGTATACCGGGTCACAGCTCGGCCTTGGTGGAGGGTGCCGCCACCATGGCGCGCCGGCCCAGGCAGCCGCGGAGCAGGCGGCGCCTGCACGCGCTCGCCGTCGCGGCGTGGCAGAGAGGCCGCCGGCTGTTCCACGCGCTCTAGGTCGGCGGAGGTTGCGCGCGTGGTGCGTCTGCGCTGCACGCACAGGTAGATTGTCCAGGCGATGATGAAGATAACCATAGCTAAGACGCATGCGCCGATGATGTACCCCGGCTGTTCTTTGTTCACCATCTTCGGCACGGGAAAAGGGAGAGAGCTGGAGGTAGGAGAAGGAGCCGCCGTGTCGTTCGATGCCGTGATCCACTGGATACTTGTAGTCGTTCTGGTGATAGCCTAGGCAGCCGCGGAGCAGGCATGGCGGAGAGGGAGGAGGCCAGGAACAAAATATTAACATGGACAAGGGA
>NC_041381.1:647755573-647764525 GCF_002162155.2 Triticum dicoccoides | reverse complement strand
ATAGTTGAATACATTATACTCATTGTTTGCATCATATAATCACGTATTGATGGTGTATTATGACTTGTTTTATAACTAAAATTATATTTTTATGTTAATTTGCTGCTTAGTCTGCTGCTTGGTCCCTTTGGGATCTTCCATCTGGTAATCCCCGTGGTGATTTTTGGTGGTGTAGATTTGTGGTTGCGTTGTTACTGGCATCGAATCTCATATGTCTTGTGAGCTAGTTTAGGGTTTGTCTTTGTAGGATCGATTGCTCTGTGTTCGTTTAGTTGTTTGAATTCGTCTGGTTGTCATGCGCAGAATCACTTCCCCTGAATCACTTCGCCTCTACCATTCCAGCTGAAATTTGTACCAAGTATACATTTGACTGCTCTGTGGTTGTCGCTGCAATCAATTCCCCTGAATATATGGGCTAGGTGGTGTTTTGTGTAATTCTTATTGGAGGAACAATGTAATCCTTAGTGATCTTAGTGGATTTACATTGTAATCTTTATTGGATTACAGTGTAATTCTTAATGGAGTTACACTGTAATTTTTAGTGATCGTAGTGGATTTACAGTGATTACAGTATAATTTTTGGTGGATTTATAATCCTTAGTAGGTATAATCCTTAGTAGGTTTTACACTGTAATCCTAGCTAGTGGAGTTACACCGTAATCCTTATTGGATTTATACCGTAAAGATTACACTGTAGTGTGCAGCAACTGAGTTTACTTCAGTAGCATGTAATCTGAGCGAAGGAGCATGTAGTTAATTACTTTTTGGTCTTTTCTTTTTGTTTTTTTAGGTACTGTTTGTTGTCATGGGTGTTGCTAATCTTACTTTTTGGTATTTTTTTGCAGGGTGTTTATGGATACTTGCCTGGTAATGATTTTTGGTTAGTTGTGTGTGCCATTGCCATGTAGTATCAGTGCATAGTTTTTTTTTTTAGTTTCAGTGTGATCTTCATAGTAATTACATTTGAAAGATCATTGTAATTCTAAGTTCAAGTCAGCGTAATTTAGTTTATTCTCCACACCATTTTTGTGTGTATTTTATTCTCTTTTCTTGATATTGAATTCATAGTGTTAAACTCAGCATTTTACGTGGATTTTTTCAGTGTAATTCTTAGTGTATTTACAGTGTATTTTTAGTGGATTTTACACTGTAATTCTTGGTAGACATAAAGATTTTACAGTGCAATTTTCAACGTAATTGTTAGTGTAATTTAATTAGTTTTTATTGCTCCAGAGTGTATTTTTAGATGTGTGTGGGTAGATGGCGTCCTTTTCTTCTCTTTTTGTTAGCTTTAGCTTGGTGGACATGGGAAAGCTTGGCTGTAACTTTGGATTTTTCCACCCGTTAAGATCATGACGCTAGTGTGTTTAAGAGTTGGGGTGTGGACCTATTAAACTCCTGTTTGCTGCTGTGTTTAGAGTGGGGACACGGGACAGGACAGGGAGACAGTAGGACAGTTGTCCACCTTTAATTGGTGGGATCCAGATGTTAGGCTGGTCACAGTGGGAGGAACTTAGGAGTAACATCACACACTTCAATACAACTTTGCTTATGTGGCACATATTTAATGAAGAGAGAGGTGTTTGTGGGAACTAGCTAAGTTACCGGAACATCACACACTCCAAGAAACAATGAGTCTATAACCTAATAAATACATCGTTGCATATGACACTACATAGATGTTCCTATCCACTATGGAGGTAGTAACATAGTCTAGGGAAGTGTGAAGTTACTAGCTTAGGCTGGTCACAGTGGGGAGGAACTTAGGAGTAACATCACACACTCCAATACAACTTTGCTTATGTGGCACGTATTTAATGAAGAGAGATGTGCTTGTGGTAACTAGCTAAGTTACCGGAACATCACACACTCCAAGAAACAATGAGTCTATAACCTAATAAATACATCGTTGCATGACACTACATAGATGTTCCTACCCACTATGAAGGTACTAACATAGTCTAAGGAAGTGTGAAGTTACTAGCTTATGTGGACCATTTTTGTGTGTATTTTATTCTCTTTTCTTGATATTGAATTCATAGTGTTAAACTCAGCATTTTACGTGGATTTTTTCAGTGTAATTCTTAGTGTATTTACAGTGTATTTTTAGTGGATTTTACACTGTAATTCTTGGTAGACATAAAGATTTTACAGTGCAATTTTCAACGTAATTGTTAGTGTAATTTAATTAGTTTTTATTGCTCCAGAGTGTATTTTTAGATGTGTGTGGGTAGATGGCGTCCTTTTCTTCTCTTTTTGTTAGCTTTAGCTTGGTGGACATGGGAAAGCTTGGCTGTAACTTTGGATTTTTCCACCCGTTAAGATCATGACGCTAGTGTGTTTAAGAGTTGGGGTGTGGACCTATTAAACTCCTGTTTGCTGCTGTGTTTAGAGTGGGGACACGGGACAGGACAGGGAGACAGTAGGACAGTTGTCCACCTTTAATTGGTGGGATCCAGATGTTAGGCTGGTCACAGTGGGAGGAACTTAGGAGTAACATCACACACTTCAATACAACTTTGCTTATGTGGCACATATTTAATGAAGAGAGAGGTGTTTGTGGGAACTAGCTAAGTTACCGGAACATCACACACTCCAAGAAACAATGAGTCTATAACCTAATAAATACATCGTTGCATATGACACTACATAGATGTTCCTATCCACTATGGAGGTAGTAACATAGTCTAGGGAAGTGTGAAGTTACTAGCTTAGGCTGGTCACAGTGGGGAGGAACTTAGGAGTAACATCACACACTCCAATACAACTTTGCTTATGTGGCACGTATTTAATGAAGAGAGATGTGCTTGTGGTAACTAGCTAAGTTACCGGAACATCACACACTCCAAAAAACAATGAGTCTATAACCTAATAAATACATCGTTGCATGACACTACATAGATGTTCCTACCCACTATGAAGGTACTAACATAGTCTAAGGAAGTGTGAAGTTACTAGCTTATGTTCTTGCCCATTGTGACCAGCCTTAAATAGACGGTCCGTTTAGTAAAGCTAGCCATGATGGCTTCCCTTAAAAAAAAAGTCATCGACTACTGGATTTACCCGTCGAGCAAAGGTCGTGCACAAGTATCGTGCGTGAAGTAGGTCCGTTTCATAACTGAGCAGTCCGCCCAGCCGTATAGGTGGATTTTGAGAAGACCAACAGCCTAACCGACGTTTTGGGTACCCACCGAAATTTCGTGATCTCGCGCGGTTACCGCGTTTATCGTTCCCCCTCGAGAAACACTCGTACCGAGCAAAATATCTTGAACATTTTCAAAATTTTGAATTCAAACGCCGACTCTCTGTTAAATAGAAGCAATCTCTTCTCTTAGAACATAACAGGCAGTGCCCTAGTGGCAAAGGCTTCTTTTCCTTATCAGCTAGTCGCGGGTTCGAGTCTGGCCTCTTGCATTTTTATTCTTTTTAAGCAAAAGTTTCAAAAATGCTGCTGCATCTAGGGGTCGAACTCGCGTCGTAGGCGGAAGCGGAAGTTGCGGTACGAAGGCCACTACGCCAGGGCATTATTGCTGAAACTTTTGAGTAAAATATGTATCTATATCGATGTCAAAAATATTTGAATTCAAATTTTGATTCCAAATTTCGTCCGAATTTTTTTCGGAATTTCGCGGTTACCGTGGTAACCGCAAATTCCGGTGACCCACGAGAAAAAAGGTCTGCTTGGGATCCAAATTCGAGGACCGAACCACGTCCTCATTTCGTAGTGAGCAGAAAACCCTGCCAATGGCCACACTCCTCTCCCGTTCGCCTCGGCGCCTCCTCCGCTTCCCCAAGCCCCAAACCCTCTCCTCTCCCCAGCATTGACCCCGCCTTCCCCTCCCCACGATCTCCCGGCGAGGATCCCGCCGCTGGGATTCAGAGAGTCGGGATGGAGTGCGCCGCCGCAGTGGCAGCTGTGGCACCGCGCCCTGTGCACACACTCCGACCCTCGGAGCTCCGGCACCTGCGACGCTGGCCTGGCCGCTGCTGCAGGCGCATCGCCCGACGTCTCCCAGGCGTCCGCCGACAAGGGCGTGGGCGCCAACGGAGCGCACCAGATGGCCGCCAAGAAAGGTTCATCCTTGGATTTAATCTCTTTCTTTTGGCAAAATTCGTTCTAGCATTGATGAATGTGCTAAGGATTGCTTCTCCATTATCCTTGGGGTATTTCAGTATCTTTGCTCTTGTGTTGGATGCGGTCTTTTTATTTGGATCTGTCGCATGTTAACAGTTGAGGACTTAGGGTTACATTGATAAAGATGCATTACACGGTGAACTACCAACGGAAATGGATGTACTTGTAAATTTATTGAGGGTTTCATCTTGGTTGCTAACAAAATTACAACAAAATGTTTGCAGTTCCTGCCTAAATGCAGTGCTCTTTCACACAGTATACTTTCACTTTCTTCAGTCAATTTTTGTCTACAAAATGAGATGCTATCGCTAGCCTCTTACTAATTGTTAACATGGCTTATTTCCCTGAACTGGAGACATTTAGGGTGAGACCAACCCACTTGACTGGCTGACAAAGCAAATGCGGCCAGCTGTTTAGTTACTTACAATTATGCAACTTAGAATCTGATTTCATCTTTCATTTGTGACTGATTTTCCGTATGCTTCTGGTGTAATGGTGAAAATCTTTCCACAGGAGATCCTGGGACTAGTGTGTGTAGGAAGGCCATTAAAATCATGACGTACAATGTGTGTTTCGGGCAGAACATGGAACTGCACAGTAGAATTCCTGCTATTGGAGATCTTATATGCCTCCAGGTACAGAATTTTCCAAAACAATCCATTATTTTCTTTTCTCTTTTCTTCTGAACAGGCCTCATCTGAGACCGCAGGAGGTTACACCAGAGATACATGGGCTTCTGAAAAAATCCGACTGGTGGGCAGAATACAAATGCTTGATGCCACGTGAAATGGAATATTATATAGAAGCGGAAAAGGTCCGTTCCAATATGGTGAGACCATTCACGAAAAAGAAAAGAACTATGAGATCATATTTCTGCATGCAGGTATAGTCTTTTCTCTAAGTTTCAGAATCATTGTTGGAATCATGCTATTTCATGGTTTTGATGCTGATGCAGTATATTGTTTTTACGAGAAGATGCTGATATATTTAGTATCTCAGCGTTTCCCTTGGTACTTTATATAGTGCTCCCTTCGTTCACTAATATAAGATGTTTTTGATATTTCAATATGGCTGCATACAGACTGAAATGTGTGAACAAACACACTAAAACGTGTCTATATACATACAATTTACAAAAAAGTTACAACATCTTACGGTTGTGACGAAGGGAGTTTTTTTTAAGGCTGTTGCACTGACGTGAGCTAAATCACTATCCTGTGGAGATTGCTAACACTAACACACCTTGGATTTGACAAGGAGGAAAGAATCATGACGAACAAGGTGTTTGATTTCACAAAAACAAACGGTGTTTGATTTGAATCCATGGATAGTGCCTTGTTACCATTTTTCCTTTTCAGATTTCGCAAGTCTATCTTGTGATGGTTTTAAACTTTAGTTTCAGATATATTTCAGCTATTGCCTATTCAGTCATTCCATTTTTCAATTTGGCCAAAGATCCGAAATTTCCAATCGAATTTACTGAGATCCAACCAAATACTTCGAAAGATCAAAAATAATTGAAAATTAATTTGAATCTGTGTGTACTACCGAAATTGCTGAAATATACTGACCGAAATGCAATAATTTTTCAGTATGTACCAAAGTTAAAGAAGTTTCTGAAATTTTGACGAAATTGCACTGAAAGTGAGAAAACCATGTTTCTGCCTTGTGTGTTCTCTGATCCAATTGCCAACAAATGCAGATGAGCAAATTGCCTGTGGATTCTTTCCGCGGCGTTCCATTTTCCAATTCAGCAATGGGAAGGGAGCTGTGCATGGCAAATTTTAGCATTGGCGGGGTGACCTTGGTGTTGGGTACAAGCCACCTAGAGAGCCCGCGCCGTGAGGCTCCTTGGTGGGATCACGATATGAACAGAAACAAGCGAGCCGCCCAGGCGAAGGCGTCCCTCGAATGGTTGGGAGGATCACGGAACGTGATATTCTGCGGGGACATGAACTGGGACGACAAGATCGACGGGCCCTTCCCTCTGCCGAGCGGCTGGGTTGACGCCTGGGCTGAGCTGAAGCCGGGTGAAGATGACTGGACGTACGACACGGTGGCCAACGCCATGCTGTCTAAAGGTTTCAAGAAACTACAGCTGAGGCTGGATCGGTTCGTGTGCAAGCTGCCGGATTTCGAGGTCCAGGGCATCGAGATGGTTGGGACGGAACCGATACCCGGCGTCTCGTACGAGAAGGCGAAGGAATACAGCTTTAAGTCAAAGTCTAAGAAGAAATTCAGCTGGGCGCGCGAGTGGACGCTGCCTGTGCTGCCCAGCGACCACTTCGGGCTCGTCTTGACGATCGCCCCTCGGGATGGAAGCAGTGCTCCGTCAGAGTAAGTGGTGATCTTATTCTTGTGTGTAGCAGTTACGATGGATCATCGTCAGGCTGGACGTCGCTCGTCGCCTGTGCCGGCAACTTTTGTGTAGTAACGTGCGTAGCCTGCAGTGTCGCCCACTTTTGTGTAGTAGATTTGTAACGTACTCCGTATATGGATGCTCGGTTACCATGACTTGGTGGATGAAGATGTTTTGTGCTCCACCCTATTGCCATGGATTGCCCCCAATATTGTAAACTTTGAAAGAGGAGGCATTCTGTCGCCAGGATAAAAGATGCTTATCCTGCTAAATGTCCTGTAACTTGTATCCTGTATATCAGTATATGTTCGGTGGGTACCTAGTGTCAGCCCCAAGCCAAGAGCTATGTGTGCGTGTGTGTGTGTGTGTGTGAGAGAGAGAGAGAGAGAGAGAGAGAGGGGCACTCAGGTTTTGCGCTGGTTCTCAAAGGATAATCCCAGAATTCCATCTGTTGCCTCAAGTTTTGCGATGCGTAACCGTTGTAGCTTTTCTGTTTCTTCTTCTATTTCTTCAGAAAAGGTAATCGGGTCGAAGCTCTCGCTCCACTACCAACCGTGCCATCACACGCTAGGGCTAGACGCCTACAATGTCGCTGGGAACGCACAGACCGCGTCCTGAGTCGTGACCTTACAAACTGGGAAAAACACGCTATCTGAAATAACAGAACCGGAAAAGGGCTGCCATGGCAGCGGGTTTCCTGCAACTTGAGCGACATGTTTTAAAAGGCTACAATCTCCCCCTTCAACCCTGTTGCGAGAGGATGACGATGTTGATCGAGGCTCGGAGCTTGTGGAATCGCACACGCTCAAGTGACTTCCTTAGGATAAGGGCCTTCTGCTTGCTCGTGCGGATGAACTCCATGATCACGATACCGTTCATCAACACAATCCCCGAGTGATAGCGGAAGCCTTTTTCGGTAAGTGATAGCGGAGATCGATATGCTTGTTGCAATCATGGAGAGCTTGGTTCTCATAGAGCGAGATTGTTGACTTGTTGTCGATGTAGAGCAATGGAGGCAGCGATGTACTCCGCCTCACACGACGAAGTGGCCACCACCTTTTGCTTCTGAGATTACCAACTGATGAGGAAACATGACATGGAGTTTACCCAGGTTCGAGCCCTCACGATTGAGGTAATACCCTACTCCTACTTGTGTATATTGCAATTGGGGTGTACAAAGTACATGTATGAACCAAAAGATTGTGTTGTTGTTTTGCTGTGTCGACTAGCCTAGCCCCGGCTTATATAAGACACCGGGGCCCTAGGTTTATAAGAGTCCTAGTGAGCTACGTCGGTGGAGGGTAGTCCTCCACGGATCTAGCCTCCTTGTCTTGCAAGGCATACAAAGTCTTCCCGTAGGGCACCATGGGTCGACATGGTGGCTCAGGGGTGGAACTGACCTGGGGGTCCTCAGTCTGGCCTATCGGGCCAGCAACCGACATGGTGAGGTACCCCTAGGCCGTGAAACTGTTATCCGTGAATGTTTAAAACAATACCAACACATTTGGGGGAGTGGCGATGGTGTGCCTAATAGCTACCCACACGGTGTTCTCTTTTGGTTCACATGGTTCTAAAAATGCATGAAAGCAAAAAAAATATATTAGGAATTGTATGGGAATGCATTTATATAAAGGAAAGAAAACCGTGGGTATTTTTTAAGACTAGCCGTTTGGTTCACAGGAATAGGAAAAAAAATACAAGAATCCTAATAAATAAAGTAAAATCAATGTTATACCACATGGAAAGGTAAAAATAGTATGTTATTATGCCATTAAGGATCTCAGTCTCGTTCTTCGTGATCAATGTTCAAAAAAAGTGGAAAGCGTAAGCGACACGGAAGGCTAAAGCTTGGGGGAATTAAGTGTTCTTTAAAAAATTGGCCAGAATGAAAATAGGAAACATAGCACATAGGTAATTGAAATAGCATCTAATATAAGAAACATAGCACATTGAAAACATAGACTCTTGAGTGCCTTTGCTCTCTCTTCTGTTGATGCAGCAGCAACGACATTACAAGCATCATCTCCTGACTCCATACTTATGTTATTCCTAGACAAATTCGCATCACTCATGAATCAACCAATGAAACAACAAACTATAATCGCAACTTTGAGCACATAGTAGTTAACCAATGACTAAATGGGAGGAGAGGAGCAAGAGAGAACAAGTGAGGCCAGAGGAGTAACAGGGGCCCTAGATCTATAGAGGAAGAGGACCACTAGGTGGGTGAAGGAAGAGTAACACATGAGTAAGAGAATCACCGATGAGAGGAGGAGGAGTAGAAGAGAGGGGGAATCGATCCTCACCCACCGATTCTGGAGGAGGAGTAGGATCTCCACATGCCTTAAGTCATTGTTGGAATCAGAGAAGATGAGCTCTGCCGCTGCAACACCCTCTCCTTTCCCTTCCCTTATACCCTAGCTGAACAATGAATTTCAGCCAATGACTTTAACCCCCC
>NC_041381.1:647748621-647755002 GCF_002162155.2 Triticum dicoccoides | reverse complement strand
TGACAGATTCCAGTGATTTCCCCTTGCATAAGCGTGTATAGCTGACGTTGTGCCTACTGCTAAAGTGCCCGCTAAATCACGCCTAAATTCCAAGTGAGCTTCTAAAGTTCCCACGTTATTCCTTTGAGGCCTTGTTTGGTTCATAGGATAGTAATATCATAGGAATAGGGTGGCATGTATCTCACTTCATGCAGGAAAAGAGCTATCGTTGGTTTCATAGGATAGAAATTGTCCGTTAGGTTTGTCCTCATGTTCTTTTCCTTTGAAATGTGAAGGATAGGAATCCACTTCTACAAACCAAAGTCCTCTAAAGAAAATTTTCTTATAGGAACTTTGTCCTATAGAATTCCTACAAATCAAAGGAGGCCTGAAACTGTGACCAATGAATTTTTTTTCTCAATTTGTTCCTTTGTTAGAGCATATACAACCGTACCTAAACGTCCGTGGACGCACTCGGACATGACCCCAGACAGCGTCGGACGTCCCCTCAAATGTCCTGCTAGAGAACGACACTCCTCATATTAAAACCTCAAATCGATGCATGTCGCTCATATACATAATATCACACAAATAACATTTGTTCATGGCAAAAAAAAATATGTAGTTCAAACATAAAATTAATTCCAAGTGCACAATTCAAGCATTAAACTCCTAGGTTTTCATTGTGAGTCCACATATGCTCCACAAGATCATTGAGCAGTTCCATGTGCACGTTTTAATCTCGAAGATTATGATGCATCTCCAGAAAGTTCATAACATGCTCTGCATCTTGTTCCGTGATGCGGACTTGTACCCTAGGCTTCTCAAAATGGTGCGTTCGAGATGCCCCTTCACCCTCATCCATGACAACCATATTGGCAAAATGATACAACATTGCCATCAACTCCTACGAAGTCTCTGATCCCCACATCATTGCAGATCCAGAAACAATACCCCCAACGAGCTTGGAGCACTCTGAAATGCCCTCTCCGCATCCTTTCTAGTTGCTTCTTGAATTGTTCTAAAGTGGCATTGTTTTGTTGCCATGAGGATTAAATATGGTTTTCACAAACGGTACCCACTTAGGATAGATATCATCGACAAGGTAATACCCCATGTTGTAGTTGTGTCCGTTGATGGTGTAATTGCATGATAGAGCATCCCCATTACAAAGTCTCCCGAACATTGGAGATCGTTGGTGTGCATTGATGTCATTGTGAGAACTAGGCATTGCCAAAGAAAGCATGCCAAAACCATAATTACCTTGATCGAGTACAATGGTGGCCTCTTTGGTATGACCTCAAAGCAGTCGTGTATTTCTACAAAGTAGAGAACGAGAGTTGTCCACAACAATCTTTCCTGAGATTGAAGTGGGGATCATGTGCCTTCACTCCCTCCACCAGGAGCAGGAACAATGGTTTGCGCATATGTCGACGAAAAATTGTATCAAGGAATGTTAGTCCAGGTTGGAAATGATCCTTGTAGAGCATCCGTGCGCCAGCGATCCTATCTCGGTTTAAAACTCTCCTCCCTTTGATCGAACACTTGAAGTTCATAATGTTTTCCACTCCCCTTTCTATTTCCTCATGGATGTTGATCATCATCAAGAACTTATTCGTCGTCAAAATCCAACGAATTGATGAAACTCTTTTTGAATGAATTTCATTAAGCCCCTTGTTTTGATACTCCTCATCTGGCGAACCTAATGAATCCATTGTTTTGCATACAAAAAATATGCTCAAATATTTTGTCTAACACATAAAGGGAATGTGTATGATCGGAAGAGCGGGGTGTACCGTGGTGGCGTCCAGGGCGACGAGAATGGCAAGGAGGAGTTTCATGGTGGTGGTGGCGGCAATCGGGTCGGGACGATGCGGACGAGGGACAAGAGGGGGGAGGAAAAGGGCAAGTCCGGCTACGATGAGGTCAATTTCGTGGAATTTGGGGTGTGTCTGGTCTGCCGGGTCCGACGTGGTGCCGGCCAGCCCAGACGTATAGGCCCGGGTTGGAGGGTCTGACTGGATCACTATTTTTTGACTAGTCACTGAGGCCGTCCGTTCGGACGTACAAGTCCAATATAAAGGGTCTTACATTCCGTTAAACCAAAAGGCAAAAGCTTCAACAGTGTCACCTAGGAAATTTCCCTATTCTTATTGTTTCCTCGGCTTTTCCTTTGAACCAAAGGAGGCCTGGACTATGATCACATTTTGAATTTCAGATGATAAAAAGCGAATGTGAATACTCTTTTTTCTAAATAGCGAATGTGGATACTCTTGCCTCTTGGCATGAATTGTTTCATACTGAGCTTAGAAAACCAAGCTATGATGATTGCTTTGAAAACAATATTCACGAAACAACCCCCTCCAACAAACTGCGGAATCACATGGCAACCGTTCGGGGGATCCAGGATTTGAAGTTATCCAGGGCGGACTTTTAAAGAAAACAAAAATTTGAAGGCACGGTGCAATGAAAGTAAGACAATTAACAAAATTAATGGGCCAAGTAGTATGGATCCGGGCAAGATGGTTAATACAACCAATATTGCAAAATAGTTTTATTCTCAAGCGAAAAATATATAACGCAACAAAAATTCCATCTAAGGTCCGCTTCATCTTCTTAGGTTCGTAGAACATCAAATTTGGTACTACCTCTGTCTTGATGAACAAGTCATTCACGTAGTTCTAGGTCGACGATTTAACTATCTAAATATGTATTATATGTGACAAAAAATATATATTTAAAAACTACATTCGTGTATAAATCTAGTGATATACTTTTCGTGACATATAACACATATTTAATTGCTCAAATCGATGATCTAGAACTACGCAAATGATTTATTCACCTAGACGGAGGTAGTACATAATTAACTTTCAGTATTTAACTTTCAAGAATTAGACCAACGTAACAAGAAATTTAAGAAATATACTCCCTCCATTTTCAAATATTTGTCTTTCTAGATATTTCAACAAATGACTATATACGAAGCAAAATGAATAAATCTACACTCTAAAATAAGTCTACATACATCTGTATGTTGTGTCCATTTAAAATACCTAGAAAGACAAATATTTGGGAACGGAGGGAGTAGAACAATGTGAGGAGAAGATTAGGGCCGCGCTTGGAATCGGTGTAAATAAATACAAATGTATTTTTCTTACGGGTGTATCTTACCGGCCAGGAGCGATTTGCGATCGGCCCGGATGCGGTAGCCATTCTTAATATACCACTGAATCCGGCGGGTGGCGAAGATACTCTAGCCTGGTCTTTGGAGAAGTCGGGCATCTACACTGTAAAATCGGCGTATCGTTCTCTTGTGACTCGCAACGAGCTTGGCTCTCGAGAGGAAGGGGCGACTACAGAATCATCATCAGCTAATAAACACTTGTGGGCTGCTCTTTGGCGACTACGAGTCGTCCCCAAAGTACGGGTATTCTGGTGGAGAGTTCTCCGAGGGATTTTACCAGACTCAACTACTTTGCGCTATCGTCATATTAAGCCGTTGGGTTTATGTGATGTTTGCAAAGCGATGGATGAAGACATGTTACATGCACTCATCTATTGTTCCCATGCAAAGGCGTTTTGGATGGCTGCGAGGGATAGATTTCAGCTCTCTCTTCCACGCTTGCACCATGCTACATGGGCGCGAGACATTTTGATTGATCCCATGTTTTGGATGAGGATAGATGCAAGATTATCACTATCATGCATACCATATGGACGTCACGGAACAACTGGACTCATGATCGCGACGGGTACAACCCTGTACAAGCGTTGAAATGGGTCCATGAGACTTTGGCGATCCTGGAACTTCCTTCTTTAGGAAGGAAAAGGAGAGCGGGTCAGTGCTGGAAACCACCTGAGGCGGGCTGGGTTACTATCAACACTGATGGCGCTATTAATACTGAGGAAATGAGGGGGGAGCCGGAGGCGTTGCTAGATCACACATCGCGTTCCTTGGTGCCTGGTGCAAACCTCTGTTTGGCATCTCGGACCCCTTCATTGCGGAGTTGCTTGCTCTCCGGGACGGCATGATCTTTGCGCAACTCCGAGGTTTTTCACATGTGATCATGGAGATTGACTGCTTGGAGCTAGTTGATCTATGGCATTCGCGCGACAACACCAGATCAATTGCAGCGCCTATCTTGAGTGAACTGGAGGAAATTGGTGCTTCTTTTGCTTCGTTATCTATCACGCATGTCAGCAGGGAAGCCAATGTATCGGCGCATCAGTGTGCCCGCCTAGCTAGCACACTGGATGGCACTGAGAGTTGGCTGGATGTAAGCCCTGTTTTCTTAGTCTCTTGCCTGCGGGCGGATTGTAACACTATGATTCTAGATTAATAAAGTTCCTGAGTTCGATGCAAAAAAAGGGGGAAACGAAGACGACTACCAGTGGCCTATAACTTTTACAAGTGTATTCAAAGTAGAAACGACATTCCAAACAGGGCTTAGGGGAGAATGAACGAACTTCTTGTTTGTTGTCTCTGTTGTCTCATCGCTTGCAGTTTTAAAGCGGGCGGTGGCGATGCTGCCTTCCGCAAACAAGTGGATTTCTCCCTCTCCCCATCGAGCACCATCGGTCGGGGAAGGACCTAGGCAGCGCCGCGGCGAGGCTGCGGACTGGCAGCTTAGGGCATCACGTCATGGAGGCGAGGCGGCGGCACTTGAGGGCGGCGTGATAGCGCAATACTTTTTTTTTGAGCGGTGGTCGCGCAATACATTGTTGGCTGATTTGGTTTCCTATATGGACAGAATTGGGAACGCCAAAACTTTACAGAAAATAATGGGCTCACATAGTAACGTTCAGTTGGGCCTTAGTCATTGGCCCATCTTACAACGACAAGCGAATCATTATCTTCTCAACAGGGGAGCTCCTAGTTGGAAAATCCTATATGCCGCTCGTTGCGTCAAACTGCCGGCGCTTCGCACAGGCGAGCGACCGAGCAGCAACGCAACGGGCCGGCCCGTTTAACAGTTCCTGCGCTTCCGGTTTTGGGAACCTTCTAGAGGTTTTCAGCTGGTTTTTTCGGGTTTTGGGAACCTTCTAGAAGGTTCCCGAACCGGTTTTTTATTTTCCTTTCTTTTTCTATTTCTGTTTCATTTTTCTTTTCTTTTTTCTTTTTTGTTTTTCAAGTTTATGTTTTCTTTTTCAAAAAAATGTTCGCATTTTTTGGAAAATGTTTGCGCTTTACAAAAATGTTCAGAATTTGAAAACAATTCGTGTTTTCAAATTTTGTTAACAAATTCAAAAATTGTATGCATTTTTTGAAAAATTTGTTCACAAATGTTTCTTTTCTTTTTTTAGTTTCTGTTTCTTTTCTTGATGTTTTTTTTCAAAATTTCAAAACTTTGCAAAATTTGTTCACAAATTTAAGAAAAATGTTCGTCTTCAATTTTTGTTCGTGAGTTTCAATAAGTGTTCCTATTTTTTGAATAAAAAAGCATTCACAAAATGTTTTGGAATTTCAAAAAGTGTTCCATCTTTCCAAATTTGTTCACAAATTTATAAAATGTTCATGTTTTCAAATTTTGTTCACCAATTGAAAAATGTTCGTAAATTCCGTAAATTTGTTTGGGAGTTTGAAAAAGTGTTCCTGTTCCAAAATTTGTTCGAAATTTCAAAAGAAATTCATATTTACAAGTTTTGTTCGGAGTTTCGAAAAATGTTCCGTTTCTGAAATTGTTTGCAATTTCAAAAAATGTTCGTTTTTTTAAATTTTGTTCTGCAGTTTCAGAAAATGTTCGCGTGAAAAAGTTGTTCGTGTTTCCAAATTTTGTTTGGAAATTTTAAAAATTGTTCCTGTTCAATTTTTTGGGTAGTTTAAAAAATGTTTTCCGTTCTACAAAATATGTTCGCATCTCCAAAATTCATTTGTGTGTTGAAAAATGTTTGAATTTTCTCAGAATTTGTGAAAAAAATAATGTTCGCGTTTGATAAAATATTCACGTTTTCTTTTTGAGAAAAACGTTTTGTGTTCCAAGTTTTTAAAGATGTTCGGATCGGCGTTTTAGTTTTCTTAAGATTTTGCAATGGTCTGTGGTCAACAAAGCTAGCTAGCTCAACTTGTTCGAGGCGCACGCTCATAAACAACAGGTCTGGTGTTCGATTCCTGGCAACGCACCTTTTTTATTTCCAGCATGAGCTACTGTTCGCGAGAGAGATGGCCTGGCCCAGTCTATCGATCCCATATGCGATCACTCGACTGCTTGACGCAGAGAGACATAGGAGCTCCCCTCCTAGTTGGCGCTCTAAGCGCTGCTTTCCTGAACCAGCGCCCGCAACGCATCGTGCGCCAGCTCCCGTGGGCCGGCCCAGGAAAGGAGGCGATCGCTGGTTCGGGAGTTGCCCGTTTCCCGTCGGGATCGCTGGTTCAGGGCAGTTAGTTGTTTCCTTTTTTTT
>NC_041381.1:647746722-647748207 GCF_002162155.2 Triticum dicoccoides | reverse complement strand
AATTCGAAAAAAGTTCATCTCTTTTGAAAAAATGTTTAGCAATTTCGAAGAAAATTTTATCGAAATTGAAAAAAAGTTCATCAATTTTGAAAAAAGTTCATTGAATTTGGAAACTAGTTCATCTAATTTGAAAAAATTCAATGATTCTGAAAAAAAGTTCATCGAAATTTAAAAAAAGTTCATCAGATTTAAAAAAGTTCATCGGTTTTCAAAAAAGTTCAACGAATTTGAAAAAAAATTCACAAATTTGAAAAAAGTTCATCGAATTTCAAAAGAAAAAAGTTCATGTATTTCCAAACAATTCAATGAACCAGGATGAAAAAGAAAACAGAAAAGGGAAAAGGAAAACGAAAAATGAAAAAAATATATAAAAGAAAAAGGGAGGAAACTGGGTAAACGGGAGAATATATAACAAATAAAAGAGAAAGTTCTAGATACCGCTGGGTGGCCCAGTGGTTAGTCCAACAAAACTTGGTCACAGGTGCGCGGGTTCGAATCACCACAAGAGCGTCTCTTTCTTTTTGTGGAATTAAAACACAGAGAAATAACACTACATGGGCCGGGCCATCGCGGGAGTGCTGCAGACGCCGGTTTGCGGAAACAACTAAACCGGCACATGTGGCGCTAAGTAGGAAATGCCTCTCTACAGCCACTCGTGGGAGCAACTAGTTAACGAGCGCTCCATCGTAACGAGCGGTTCGGGAGAGCTCTGCGCGTGACTAGTGTCGCGTGCGGAGCGCTCCCGCCAGGAAAAACCAGGTGGCGCGGTTGGTTCCCGGTTTCCCCTTTCCGGTTTGTGGTTTCATGCGTTTTGCACTTTGACCCTCATACTACCACATTTTTCCGTTTTCCCTTTCCGTGCGAAAACACAAAAAAATACCAGTTCGCGCACTTGGTTCCCTGTTTCCCTTTCTCGTTTCCCTTTTTGTTCCCATTATATTTCCGGGTAATGGAGATGTATGGGGTAGTTACAGGCGGGGACTACTAACACTATCAAATGTGACCTTTCAAGTAACAAAAAAACAACTTTTTAATGTAAGACAGCAGTCTTCAGAATTGTTCAACCGTGTGACTTCTTTATAGGTACAGGTGAACACTAGGAAAGGCATGGGTGTATAACTTTACTAAATTGAAGAAAAGCGCCTCCGGCACGAGGGAACCTCCTGCTCGCCTTCGGCTCGTTTAATTTTCATAAACATCTTGAAGGGGGGGCATAGGTCGAAGTGTGTGTTGGTCGTGCAGCGTGCTGCGTGCGGCGCGTTGTCCCTCGCGGTGTGACACGGCGCCTCCGGCGCGAGGGAGTCTCCTTCTCGCCTTCGGCTCGTTTAATTTTCATAAACATCTTGAAGGGAGGGCATAGGTCGAAGTGTGTGTTGGTCATGCAGCGTGCTGGTTTGTGCGGCACATTGTCCATCACGGTGTGACACGACGCCTCCGACAGGAGGGAACCTCCTGCTCACCTTTGGCTCGTTTAATTTTCATAAA
>NC_041381.1:647699897-647746556 GCF_002162155.2 Triticum dicoccoides | reverse complement strand
GCTCGCCTTCGGCTCGTTTAATTTTCATAAACATCTTGAAGGGGGGCATAGGTCGAAGTTTGTGTTGGTCGTGCAGCGTGCTGGTTCGTGCGGCGCATTGTCCATCGCGGTGTGGCACGGCGCCTCCGGCGCGAGGGAACATACTGCTCGCCTTCGGCTTGTTTAATTTTCATAAACATCTTGAAGGGGGGCATAGGTCGAAGTGTGTGTTGGTCGTGCAGTGTGCTGGTTCGTGCGGTGCGTTGTCCCTCACGATGTGACACGGTGCCTCCGGCGCGAGGGAACCTCCTAGCAGGTCGTGCAAAAGGCAAGATGCTTTGTTTCGGAACGCACAGGTTTGAAGAATGTGCAGTCACGTCTACTTAAGAGCTATGCTTTGTTGACGATATATAGGTTTGTGCGTGCATGCACATGTGTGCAAACTACGAAGGCATTGGTATGTTGCCTCCGGAGGCACGGGTTTGAAGCATGTGAAGTCACGTGTGCATAGGAGCTAGCCACGGTTGAGGCGCTCTTGGTATGTGTGTGTGTGGATATTGCCCGGAGGCATGGTGACCCAGGGTTTGGTGGCACAAAGCCATGTCGCCTCTGGAGGCACTTGAGGATGGTCTCCTGAGTCACGCGTAAGGGTATGTGTGTGTATGGATATTGCCCAGAGGCATGGTGACCCAGGGTTTGGTGGCACAAGGCCATGTCACCTCTGGAGGCACGGGACAGTGCTTTCCAGAGTCACGCATAAGGGTATGTGTGTGTGTGGATATTGCCCGGAGGCATGGTGACCTAGGGTTTGGTGGCACAAGGCCATGTCGCCTCTGGAGGCACGGGAGGGTGCTTTCCAGAGTCACGCGTAAGGGCTCGTTTTGGGAGTCACTGCTGTCGTACAAATAAGAAGAGGCATTGTTGTTTATAGTTTACTAGTACTCTCTTATGATGTAAGAGACACTGTTGTCGAAATAGTTCTCTTTTCAACATGAAGATACAATTTCTAACTACATTACATAGAAATGTGAGTTATTGACAAATTGTTTTGTCACGTCTAGATAGAATTAGCCTTGCGGGCTAAATCAAAAGTTTTAGTCTTTATTTTTGCTTAAGATCTTACTAATCTCGTCACCCATTTCACTAGCTTTGACTTGATTCATCTTGCTATTTAAGAGAATGTACATTGCCTCTGCCCTCCAGTCTTCGACCTCATCCTGTGAAATTTTGCCGAGAAGAGAAGTACATTATTAGAGTTTGTGGATATAAGTTGTTTATAAGTAAATATATATAAGCTTACTGTCAAATCTTCCAGGTCTTCGACAAACTTTTCACCATTGTAGAGGAATGCAAGCTTTAAAACAGCAAATGTTGATTCTCCCTTTTCTACCACTGGAACATCTTGCATGGTATGAATCTGCCATCTTGTACCCTTGGCATTCATTGTTTGTCCTAGTATGATGTTGAAGACTTCTTTAAACCTAGGTACCTGGGAATATTGCATTTTGTAATTAATTGTTTTAATATTGCAACTTGTAAAACTGAAAAAATTGTTATGTATAAAAGCTTATGATTGCCGACTTATGAACATGATATTCCTGAAACTGTCTTTCTCTTTCTTCTTTAGCATCTTCATTTTCCTGAAGAACTCGACATGCTTCTTTTTGATTCAATTATGTCTATCTTTTCTTTCTTAAATTCCTCGTGAGTTGTTTCTCGAGGATAATAATGTGAACTTTGTGTTTGTATTTGTCCAGCACATATAGTACATAGTGGTCATGCTTCTCCATTAGAATGAATATCTGAGTACAAAATACTTGTTGCTTAGGTGACAGTTTAATATAAAGTAATTTAATAGAACACATATTTTCTGATTTTGTCATGGAAGAAAGGGTTGTTACCATGTTTGCTGTTGAGAGCTTTTTCCGTTGATTTTTCTTGAGATACATGGGAACCAGCTGATTCTTTGTTTTTTGCAATTTATTTTTAAATTTTGTAATACTGGTTTTGTGTTCCTTTAAATCCAATATATGCTGCAAACAATATTTATGATGAAAAAAACTGTTAGAAAAAAGAGCTGTGTAACAATACAAAAGAGTAGTTTTTGCAATATACACAAGACTTTGCTTTTTAAAAGTTTACCTCTGCAAAGTTTGGGCCTAATATTACTCTGTCACTTTGTTTTGGATCTTGTCTGCTTTCCCAAATTTCTGCTATGTCATCGAGGACCCTCTTTTCCATATGATGTGGTATGTTCGTCTGTGCTGGTCTTGGACCAAATACTGCCTTCAGTTGGGCTCCAGTAAGTTGTGTGCTTTCACTATCCCTATGGATGCGCCTAAATATAGTTTTGCTGCGACAGGGAGATAAAATAATTTTGGAGGTCACGGTTAGTGAGAAACAGATTCTTACATTATTTTTGGCCTCTGTCCAACTATTTTGAGGTGCAATAGAAAACAACTCGCTTTTTGTATTCCTCCTGCCAGCTGTCGCTCATGACTAGATGGAAGAGGTCGGACGCCTCCTTTGTGTGTTGGAAGCAATGAGAATGTTTTGGATATGGACGGGTGCTTTGTCTTTTTTTTTCCTTTTTGTTTCACCTGTTTCTGTCAGCGGAAGCAGATATGTAATATGTGAGCTCTTGTGATACGAAAGATATTGGTGAACACCATGGGATGGGTAGGTTATTACAAAAAAGAAGATAAGTAGAAATGATTTTCTTACCTTTGTTGGTGGAAAAGAACTTTGAAGTTTCTGGTTTGAATTCTTTGATTCTTCCAGGTAGTTGCTCCCACTTTACTTGGTTTGTTTCACCAAATATGGCTGTAAAAAGGAACTCTGGTTTCCACTCAGCATCTACGTTGCTTTGCTGTATGGAGGTCATCGGATATTCTTTTATTTTTCTTTCATGAGATAATTGAAGTATTCAAGTAGTGCTGCTTGTAAAAATTAAAATTGTTACTCTTGTACTATTCACTTACATTGAAATCCTCATCATCTTTTACGAGTTCAATGCCATTCTAGTATTTTGCAAATTAAACCATGAAGTGTCCGCATTGGGTACCCTGCTGTTTTGGCACGCAAACTCTGTTAGGTGTTTCTGCTATCCTTGACCAGTTCGATTTGCTGTTGGCTTGTAGCTCCGCTTCGTCGTAATGCTTCTTCATGAGTGCGTGCATCCTTTCAATCTGTGTTATTGTTGGGTGTTGCCATTAATAAAGGGAATGCAGGAATTGGAAAACCAATTAGAAAACAAGGTTCAATTGACGTACCAGTTCTTGGTGATCCTTATGGCGTGTTTTCCATGTATTTTTTCCGTCTTCGTGTCTGTAATTCAGTTCGTCAAGTATGTCGATGGATCTCGTGTACTTGTTGAGCACGTACAATGTGTAGTGTTTAGCTGTGTTGTGAGGTATCATAATCTGCAGTGTTTGAAGACAGAGTGAGTTAAAGTTCATTTTTGTCAGGAGAATTAAATGACATGTGAATGTGCAATCTGTAGGAAGAATGAGTTATGTTTCCATATTTCTATTAACTTACCAGCTTTTTCTTTAAAAGTTCCTTCCCTGTTACAAGGGGTGCAAACTGTTTCAATGCTTCTTCCTCATTGAATTCTGCTAGTCCTCCTTCTTCTCCAATTTTAACACCGAGCACGATCTGCGACCAAAAAGTTTTCTACTTTTTAGTTCAATCTTTGTGATCGTTGAAATGATGCAAGTGTTTTTGTCAAATTGGACTTCATATGTTTGCAAATTCTGCGGGAAGTATGGCTTTATCGGTTGTGTTGTATTGTTGCTACGCTGTCCATTCATTGAACAATGCGTTTGTGATAGAGCCCTCCATCTGTCCACCATCTCCTTTCTGTAGCTGTTCCATTATTTGTTTTCCTGTAATCCAATCGGGTCGCATCGAGCTAATATATACATTTAGACTGGAAGCAGAAAAAGTTTATACATTAGTTAGGTTGGTTTAAAAAGGGGCAACATTTCTTTGTTTTTTTGGTTATGCAAGAGAAAGTACTTACTCTTTGCATTCGTCCTATCCTTCTTTGCTGAATAGGTATTCATGGAGTGTTCTGGCTTTGTTCTTGAATTTGAAATCTCCTGGGACAAAAGTAGGAATCATGATTTCTCCAAGGAGCTTTCTTGAAGGCTTTACCGGCCTTTTCTTGACCGAGATTTTCTTGTCCGAGTTGTTCTCAGATGATTGAGGCATTGGATCTTCTCCTGATTCTTACTGCAAGATTGTCAGATACGGCTTGGCATGTTTGTTGAATTCATAGCTTTCATAGTCGTTCAGCCATGTTTTGATTACATCGAACTGATAGCCCATCTTTACATATTCGTGGTATACGTCTAGTTGTAGTGGGTTAAGGCTTGAAAGAAATTCATCAACTTCTTCATCTTTTTCCATTGTTTTTGGTTTTAGGAAGTCTAAAGAGATGGTGCTGGAGGTGCCTTGCTGATTGCTTGTCGAGCCTATTTCTTCTTGAAGAAGAACACGCTGTTTCTTCTGCTCGGAAACATGTTGTCGTGTATTTGGTACGTCGTTGCTTCTGTCATCCTCTTTTAAATCAGCGCTTGTTTGTTTCAGTTGCTCTGTGCTTGTGATATTGCTGTTGATATTTTGCTCGTCTGTTTCCTCTTCGGCATGGTGTGGTATCTTGTTGTCTGGTGGTGGTTGATCTGGTTCTATTGGTTGATCATTTTATTCGTGGTCTGTGCAAGATTATTGGATGACGGCGTGGCTGCTGACATCCATAATCTCTCTGCGTTTACTGGATATTTCAATAACTTCATGCTCTTGTGTGGTTGTCGCACGCATAATATGTTCTTTTGGCTCGGGAGTTGGCGGAAACTCTTCTAGTACGCAACATTCCGCCTGTTGCATTTCTTTGTCTCCCATATCTACTTCATACTTCAGCATATCTGTAAAACAATAATTAAAAAATTATTACTTCTTCTAGTGTTACGAAATTGTAAGGTTTAGTTTCTGAAGAGACTAACCTATTGTACACTTGATTAGTGACAGTTTGGTATTCCCTCTGTGTTGACTGATTAGTTGATATAGAATTTTTTTCCTCAACTCTGGTACTTGTTCTGGCTTTAAGGTTGTTGTTGTTCCTTCATTGGAGTAGTGCTTCAGGTTCATCTACATATAGAATGTGCAGTCCAATCTGCATGTAGAGGAATGTTACTAGTAAGATTGTTGCATTCAAGAAATGGAAAGAAGAGAAATGTTTGAGCAATCGTAGTGGTAATTGTTGTATTAAAAAGACGAAAGAATAGAATTATTTCAGTAATTGTAGTATTGGATCTTGCATTGAAAAAAAGAAAATAAGTGAAAATGTTGGAAGTGCTTACGTGTCTTCTCCTTGAAGTGGCACATGCAGTTTGACCTTTTTGAAATGGTCGATACTTTTTTCTGAAAGCTGTAGCTCTATGCTTATGTGCTTCCAGATTTTCATTAATTTGTTGGTTACATTGTTGAAGAATTCTATTGTGCCTGGATATGGAGTTGAAGAGTCAAGGAGTTCAAAATGCTGTTTTTGCATGTTAACTGTGATGGTCAAACTGTAGGTGCCACTTCTCCTTGAAGTGGCATCTGCAGTTTGACCTTTTTGAAATGGTCAATGCTTTTTTCTGAAAGCTGTAGCTCTATGCTTATGTGCTTCCAGATTTTCATTAATTTGCTGGTTACATTGTTGAAGAATTCTATTGTGCCTGGATATGCAGTTGAAGAGTCAAGGAGTTCAAAATGCTGTTTTTGCATGTTAACTGTGATGGTGAAGTAATGACTTATAGTTTCGTCTTGCTCAAACCCGCACAATGAACATGGTAGAAGGAACTGCAAAACAAAAAATAAAAAGAAAACATTTGGAAATCTTCTTATATTTAGAAACATAAAATAAAAAGAGAACCTTGCATAACATATACGCAATTTTTGTTTTGTTTTTGAAACAGCTGATCTCGTTACCATGTTATAATCTTGCAGTTTTTCTTCTTCTTTCATGTTGAAAAATGATCTAAGCCTTGTAGGTAGTAATTTTTTTCTAATGTGTTGTTGATCATTATTTTTGTAGCACATTGGATCTTCATCGTCGGCTTCCTTTATTGAGTGCTGCTTGTTTCGTCATAGATACACAAAGGGAATTTGCCAGTTCAGTTATAGGGGAAGTTTATCTATTTATAAAGTCATATATATTGTTTTAAACGTGATTCTTTTGCCCTGATATTTACTAACAGTGTTGCTTAACGACAGAATCTTTCTCCATGTCCCATTGAGTTGTTTTCTCAAGATTGTTAGCATGGGCTCAATTGCTTCGGTACGTACTGATTTACCGACCTTGAAGCTTTTGGCGACATGGCCTAGATTTACATCAAACTTGTCCGTTGTAATGAAAAGCTGATCCCTGCAAAGTATATTTAGAAAAATGTTTAGTTCACACATGATACAGTCAAAATGATCGCGTGTAAGAATGTTTTCTGTGTTAGTTGCATGAACTTACATTTCTCTCTTTGTCCATGGTTTGCATACATCATTGTACAGATCTTCGATAGCTTTGTTGATGGAATCACTATCTTTGCCATCTTTCTCCGTTGTGCCTGCGATGATTTTGAATTTAATGTAAATAATTCCAAGTCACAAGATCACAACATAGCAATTAAGTTTACATTGTCTTGCCTGCTTCGATGCTGGAAGATATGTCCTGTCTAGTGTTGTTCCTTTCTTGTTCTCCTTCTGCTTCCCGTGGCATGTTTTGTTCTTCTTTTTGCGTTGTACCCTTTTGTTCAGTTTCTGCTCCATCCTTATCTGAGTCGTCTGTGCTTTTCTTAGCATCATGTTTTTCCTTGTCAACCGTTATGTCTTGCTGGTGGTCTTTTCCGTCTTGTTTTTCAGTCTCGACCTGGATGGTACTGACCTCTCTGTGAGGGGAATTGGCATCGAATGATGGCGTAGGGTTTTCTTCGATAGTTTATGGTTCTTTCTCTGGAACAATTTGTGTGTTTGCTTCATCGATAGTGAAGCGTTCGGTGCATGCTTTGAGCTATTTTGATTGTGATTAAGTTGTCATTTTGTGGAAACATTTTGTGCAACTTCACCTGTTAAGCTGTCGTTGGTGATGCTGACTGTTCCACCCGTTCTTCGTTGATTGTTGTTTCTTGGGTATCGTCTTGTTCTTTGTTTTGGTGTTCATCGTCACTGTCATGGTTTTTGTCTTGCAGCTGTTAAATCATAAAGGTGGTAAGTTGGAGTTCATTTGAGTTCTCATGGAACTACTTTATATTTTCGTAGAATCAGATTATGTAACTTTACCTCCTCACTCGTTGCTGCTTCTGTTGTCTGTGCTTCTGTTCTTGTTTCTGCTGCTGACTATTGTGCTTGTTCTTTGTTGAGGTGGAGGTTTTTGGGCATCTTCCTGTTCACTCTTTTGGAGTTCATTGCCGCTGCCGTTGTTTTTGTCTTGTAGCTTTTGAAACACACAAGTGGCTAAGTGACAATGCGTTTGAGGTTCAACAGAGCTATTTTATACTTTCAGAGGATCAGCTTATGTAACTTTACCTTTTCAGTCGTTGTCCCTCCTGCCGTCTCTGCTGCATGTTTTTTGGTGAGTGAATATTTTGGGGCTTGGTCTTCTCTGATGTTGATGTCTGCCGTTTGAAGAACATGTTTCCCTTCTTCAGTGGCCTCCTTTTGCTCATTTGTCTCCTCTCTCTGGGATGGAGGAAAGTAGTGAAATGTGAAATGCATATTTTTGAACTATAAGATCATTCGGAGGTATTCTGTGTTTTCACCTCTGTACTTGTTACTGTTGATTGTTCTATGTGTTCCTCATTGAGTGGTGTTTTTGGGTCCTTCTCTTGGTCTTTATTTTGCTGTTCATCGTCACTGACCTTGGTTTTTTCTTCCAGCTGTTCAAATATAGAGGTGGCAAAGTGAAAGTGCATTGGAGTGAATACAGGTGTGGTAGGTTGGAGTTTATTTGATTGTGTATGCAACAATTTTATAATTTCATAGCTGCAGGTTTCGTAACTTTACCTTTTCAATCGTTGAGGCTACCGCTGTCTCTGGTAGCTGTTGTTTGGTGAGTGAATTTTTGGTGGCTTGGTCTTCCGTGGCATTACTGTCTACCGTTTGAAGAACATGTTCGGGTTGTTCATTGGGCTCCTCTGGTTGTGTTTGATGGTCTTGATTGTTGGTGCTGTCTTGAGCTTGTTGTGCCTGAACCAACACAAAAAGTATTTAAGAAATGGGTGCATATCTGATTGTTGAGTTACATTTTTTTTCATAAGACCTCCTTCTCTGGAAATGGAGGACTGTCTACTACTGGAATTACGGCTTCTCCTTGTTTCATGTTGTCCTCTAGTTTTTCTTGTTCAATGTTTATGCCAGTGCTTTCGCTTGTTTTCTCTTCCTGTTTAATAAAAAATGAAATTATAGTTTGAACTTCATTTGTGTCTCAGCTTTGTAACCTCATCTCTTCAGATGTTGTTGTTTGAAGTTCTGTGTGTTTTCCAGTTTCCTTTGGTTGCGCTGCTTCTTGATCTTCGAGATCAATGTACTTGTTTGTTTCCTGCATTTGTTCAAAGAAAAGGGTGAGACATCCCTTATAATCCTTGTATTGCGGTGGTGGGGTGTATTACGTACTTCAGACATCATAAATGGTTTGAAAGGGGTTTGTTGTTGATTTTTTTACCTTTGTGTTGATGACTGGGTTATTCGTGCCTGCATTGACTGTTTCTTTGTCAGGTATAACGGTCTCTAGTTTCTCATCGGCTTGGATGTCTTGGGTTTTCTCCTTTGTACTCGTGATGGTGATCTGCAATGTTGAGGCACAGGAAATGTCTTGTGCACAAAGTTCCTGTTATGTGACTCCTTCATCTGTTAGGGTTGTCTCTTGGTCTTGTAGTGATTGTGATACCTGGAGTTCAAACAATATGAGTTTGTGGTTCACTTTCTTTCCTGCCATTATGAGTTTCCGGTGTAGGGTGTAGTGGGCTATGGAAGTTTACCTCCTCTTCGTTGTTTTCTTCTTCTTTGTCGTTTGTTATGCTAACGGTTGATTGTGGGTCAGCCTCTTGCATTTGGTCGATGGGACTGCTGACTTGATTGTTCTCCAGCTGAGCCTATATTTTGTTGGAGGTCTGTCAGTTAACTTATAACTCTATGCATATTTTTGAACTATAAGATCATTCGGAGGTATTCTGTGTTTTCACCTCTGTACTTGTTACTGTTGATTGTTCTATGTGTTCCTCATTGAGTGGTGTTTTTGGGTCCTTCTCTTGGTCTTTATTTTGCTGTTCATCGTCACTGACCTTGGTTTTTTCTTCCAGCTGTTCAAATATAGAGGTGGCAAAGTGAAAGTGCATTGGAGTGAATACAGGTGTGGTAGGTTGGAGTTTATTTGATTGTGTATGCAACAATTTTATAATTTCATAGCTGCAGGTTTCGTAACTTTACCTTTTCAATCGTTGATGCTGCCGCTGTCTCTGGTAGCTGTTGTTTGGTGAGTGAATTTTTGGTGGCTTGGTCTTCCGTGGCATTACTGTCTACCGTTTGAAGAACATGTTCGGGTTGTTCATTGGGCTCCTCTGGTTGTGTTTGATGGTCTTGATTGTTGGTGCTGTCTTGAGCTTGTTGTGCCTGAACCAACACAAAAAGTATTTAAGAAATGGGTGCATATCTGATTGTTGAGTTACATTTTTTTTCATAAGACCTCCTTCTCTGGAAATGGAGGACTGTCTACTACTGGAATTACGGCTTCTCCTTGTTTCATGTTGTCCTCTAGTTTTTCTTGTTCAATGTTTATGCCAGTGCTTTCGCTTGTTTTCTCTTCCTGTTTAATAAAAAATGAAATTATAGTTTGAACTTCATTTGTGTCTCAGCTTTGTAACCTCATCTCTTCAGATGTTGTTGTTTGAAGTTCTGTGTGTTTTCCAGTTTCCTTTGGTTGCGCTGCTTCTTGATCTTCGAGATCAATGTACTTGTTTGTTTCCTGCATTTGTTCAAAGAAAAGGGTGAGACATCCCTTATAATCCTTGTATTGCGGTGGTGGGGTGTATTACGTACTTCAGACATCATAAATGGTTTGAAAGGGGTTTGTTGTTGATTTTTTTACCTTTGTGTTGATGACTGGGTTATTCGTGCCTGCATTGACTGTTTCTTTGTCAGGTATAACGGTCTCTAGTTTCTCATCGGCTTGGATGTCTTGGGTTTTCTCCTTTGTACTCGTGATGGTGATCTGCAATGTTGAGGCACAGGAAATGTCTTGTGCACAAAGTTCCTGTTATGTGACTCCTTCATCTGTTAGGGTTGTCTCTTGGTCTTGTAGTGATTGTGATACCTGGAGTTCAAACAATATGAGTTTGTGGTTCACTTTCTTTCCTGCCATTATGAGTTTCCGGTGTAGGGTGTAGTGGGCTATGGAAGTTTACCTCCTCTTCGTTGTTTTCTTCTTCTTTGTCGTTTGTTATGCTAACGGTTGATTGTGGGTCAGCCTCTTGCATTTGGTCGATGGGACTGCTGACTTGATTATTCTCCAGCCGAGCCTATATTTTGTTGGAGGTCTGTTAGTTAACTTATAACTCTATCCAGTTTTGTTCGTCGTCATCATTGGTATCTGAACCTTTCCTGTTGGTATCGTCTTGTTCTTTTTCTACCCTTTGTCGTTTGTTTTTCTTCTTGCGTTCACCTTGTTTCTTCGAATCGGTTGGTTCTGTTGGCGGGAGTACCATTAGAGGTAATGGCTGATGCTGCAAGGTACCAGCGTTGACGATGTTTTCAGCATTGTCCTTTTTCTTTTGCCTTTTTGTTCCAGGAGTAAAAACAGTGCTGGTATCTGATTTTCTCTTTTTTTGCTTGTTGCTAGGTGTTTAATCCTGTTGAGCCTGGTGTAAGTTACCATTTCTGCCGCAGGTGGTTTGTTCCTCATGTTCTGTTCTGTGTCCTTTTCTGATGAATGAGGAAACATGCTTTGTGTTTGTGTGCTCTCAATATCACCGTCTTCGTGTCCTGCATAATGACCAGGTAACGAAAAATGATATTCTTTTGTCCGAAAATATTTTATACACATTTAAAATATATATCTTCCACGATTATGCATAAGGAATGTGAAATTCCCAAAGGGGATTTTTAGTTTTCTTTTTTGGGTTAAGAAAGGTTATTTCTACTATTACCGATTGAGCTAATCAAGGGATTGAAAAATATATTAATTATGGTTATGAGTGGAGCTGGGGAAGTGAAGTTAGGGTGAAGCATTTTCTGAGACAAAAATGCACTCTGCAGGTGATATTTCATAATGGGAGGAATATCATCAATGAGAGTTGAAGATTTATTTAGTAAGTTAAACTGTTTTTTAATTAAATATAAGATAGTGTGCAAACATTTTTAATTTTTTCTATAAAGAAATATATAAAAAGTGGCATGTAGTTTTATTTGTAGACATAGTTAAGTTATTGTTGTCAAGGATAGCAGTTAAGTTATTAATGTCTCAACATAGTTTTTTGTACATAGACAATGGACTCTTTTGGTCAAACCTTTGACAGGAGCTTGCTAGGTTGTATGCTCTTCAGCAGGGTCTTCGTCAGTATTTTGCTGGGTTTTAGCTTCTTCATGAGGATATCTCACTACTGCATAAAAAATGGGCAGGTGTTAGAAGTAGAGTCGAGTTTCACTGAAAAAAACCCTGCATGGTGTGAAAACAAATTTGTATGGATAGAGAGGCACGAGTTGTTTTACCCTAGAAGCACATGGTACAACTATTCTTTGTTCATGGTTTTTCAGACCAGAGGCACTTAATTTGAAAAACGGTTACATTGAAGGGACAAACGATGTAGAAAATGTCTTACGGTTATCAGGTCGTTTTGGCCTCTCAGGATGCTTGCGGGGTTTGGATCTATCGACGTATTCTAGTTAGTGACGTTTCAGGTTTAGTACCTTTGAGCACATATCGTATGGCGAAAATTCCAGGGCGGAGAGCTGTAGCATTTCTATTAAATCTCATCTATCCGCCAGTTCAATTTGTTAGAAAACTCGTTGGTAGCGGTGGCTAGGGTTCCTGTTCCTTGAAGTCGAAAAATCACTATGATCTACCCGGTGGAATGGAGTGGGATAGAATGATAATTACCTTCAATTAGTTGTGCGGTGTTCTTCGGTTCCATCTGCTTATTGTGTCATTGCTATTTTTTTGTTACAATTTCTGCCGCCGGTGTCGAAGTCCTTATTGTCAGTCGCCGTAGCCGGCGGGGTTATTGGTGTTCTCGCGGGTAGTGTGTGGTTGTGTGTATGTCAGATTGGAGGGTGGTTGGCAAACGCGGTGGCGGTTTGTCAGGTGACATGAACTCGATTTTGAATTTGTGTTTGTGTGCAGAAGGAAGGAGGAGAGCGTGCGGGAGTGATGAAGATTTTGAGATTTACTTTGCGGAAGGGGAAGCAAGCTAGTAGAGGAGGGAGGGAGAGATGGAAACCATCGAATCGTCTCTAATCTGCAACCGTCCTCTTGAGCATCAAGATCCGTTTTTCTGATGTTAGGCTCGGAAGTGTAGGTTCTACAGGCACGTACATGCAGGCACAGGAGGCACGACAGTGTAGGTTCTACAAGCAGGTAGAGAACCACGGGACATGCAAGAGTCATGTGAGGCATGTGGATGTAAGCACCGGAGGCATGGAAATGAAGGCAATACAGGCACGAACATGCTGCTTTTCGAGGCACAGGTATCAACCCTGGGGATGTACAAGAGTGTTGTGGCAGAGGCATGTGTTAGAGTGCCGTGGCATGGGTATCAACCCTGAGGATGTACCTCTGAATTCATTACTATACCTCTGAATCATCATATCCTGCGTCCATCAGATTTCTGTTTGCTCTTCTATGATTTGTGAGGGTTGCTTAGTATTGTAACTACCCACTTCAACAAATTTCTTTCTAAATTATTGGATCTTGTCCACCAGAAAAGTAAGCCATTAATTAAATTATCTATGAGTTGACTGTCATCTGCTTACAGGTGACTGCCATTTTTGGGTTACCTGTCTTGTTAGGTAGGGGAGTTCAGACATTAATAAACCAATAATGAACCCCATTGCTTATGTGAGTCCATATGAGAGCTGTCCTTATGCCAAGTGCTATAAGGGAATGATGCCATCTGAATTTTCCTTTATGCTGTCAGATTCAACATGCTGATTTCTATCGTGAAAGCACTAGTTCTATTAGCTCTTCATTTTGCAGAGTGTTAAAGGACAAAAAGTATAAAAGAGAACTGTGAGTCACATCGCTTGGCTGTGCACAGGACATGACTTCCAGCACCCCAACTAATGACCAGTTTTAACCTCAATGACTGGTTTACTGTTTTCCATCTTAAAACCATAATAACTTGTCAAAGACATCCTCCTATGTCATGTGAGTTAACTAGTTAATTCAATCAACATAACATTCACCATCAACCCTACAAGGCCTCATTTACATTATCTTTTGAAGGCACAGACACCACCCACGTGGGTTCAGGCACGGAAGGGAGAAAAGGTGAATCCACAACAGGCACGTACGTGTGTTTTCTCAAGTCACGGGTGTGCAGTATCTGGATACACAAAAGTGTGGCAGCAGAGGCATGGGTCTGACTACTCGGTTAGAGAACCACGGTTGTGAAGTCACGTGGGTGTGGCACTATGGGGCACGTAAGAGTCTCGGCAAGTGTCACGTTGCGGACGTGGGTGCAGTTACGTTAGGCACAGTAATGGAGGCACTATAGTTACGTACGTGCACTTTCTGGATGCACAAAAAGTTTTGCGGCAGAGGCATGGGTCCGAGTACTCAGTTAGAGAACCACGGTTGGGAAGTCACGTGGGTGTGGCACTACGAGTCACGTAAGTGTCGCGGCATGTGTCACGTTGCGCACGTGGATGTAGGCACAGGAGGCATGGACTTGCGGCTTCTCGAGGCACGGGGTATCAACCTTGCGTATGCAAAAAATAGTGGAGTGGCAGACGCACGTGTCAGTATGCTTGGTTACAGAGGCACGGTTGTGAAGTGTCAGGAGCCACGCATGTCATGTTGCGCACGTGGGTGCAGGTACGTGCAGGCACAGAAATGATGGCACCACAGGCATGTACGTGCACTCTCTGGATGCACAAAAGTGTGGCGGCAAAGGCATGGGTCCGAGTACTCGGTTACAGAACCACGGTTGTGAACTCACGTGGGTGTGGCACTACGGGGGACGTAAGAGTCTCAGCTAGTGTCATGTTGTGCACGTGGGTGCACGTACGTAAGGCACAAAAATGAAGGCACCACAGGCACATACGTGCATTCTCTAGATGCAAAAAAAGTGTGGCGGCAGAGGCATGGGTCTGAGTACTCGGTTAGAGAACCACGGTTATGAAGTGATGTGGATGTGGCACTACGGGGCACGTAAGAGTCTCGGCAAGTGTCGCGTGAGGCACGTGGGTGCAAGGACGTAAGGCACAGAAATGAAGGCACCACGGTCGTGAAGTCGCGTGGTAGTGATGAAGTGGAGCCTCTCTACAGGCATGTGGATGCAGGAACACGAGGCTCGGAAGTGCAGGTTCTACATGCACGTAGATGCAGGCACAGGAGGTACGGAAGTGTGGGTTCTATAGGCAGTTAGAGAACCACGGGACATGTAAGTGTCGCATGAGGCACGTGGTTGTAAGAATCAGAGGCAAGTACATGAAGCGAACGCAGGCACATACATGCTGCTTCTCGAGGCACGGGTATCAACCCTGTGGATGTTCAAGAGTGTGGTGGCAGAGGCATGTGTTAGAATGCTCGGTTAAAGAGGCACGGTTGTGAAGTCTCAGGAGCGACGCAGGCGTGGCAGTGGGGCCATGTAAGAGTCACGTCGCATGTTATTACGTTAGGCACATGACGCACGTGGGTGCAGTTACGGAAGGCAGAATTGGTGAATCCACAATAAACACATACGTGTGTTTTGTAAAGGCACGTACGTGCATTGTCTGGATGCAAAAAAAGTGTGGCGGTAGAGGCATGGGTCCGAGTACTCGGTTAGAGAACCACGGTTGTGAAGTGACGTGGGTGTGGCACTACAGGGCACGTAGGAGTCACGACAAGTGTTGCGTGAGGCACGTGGGTGCAAGGACATAAGGCACAAAAATGAAGGCACCACGGTTGTGAAGTTGCGTGGTAGTGATGAAGTGGAGCCTCTCTACAGGCATGTGGATGTAGGAACACGAGGCGCGGAAGTGCAGGTTCTACAGGCACGTAGATGTAGGCACAGGAGGCACGGAAGTGTGGGTTCTACAGGCAGTTAGAGAACCATGGGACAGGTAAGTGTCACGTGAGGCACGTCGCTGTAAGCATGGGAGGCAAGGAAATGAAGCCAACGCAGGCACGGACACGCTGCTTCTCGAGGCACGGGTATCAACCCTGTGGATGTTCAAGAGTGCGGTGGCAGAGGCATGTGTTAGAATGCTCGGTTAAAGAGGCACGGTTGTGAAGTCTCAAGAGCGACGCGGGCGTGGCAGTGGGGCCATGTAAGAGTCACGACACATATTATTACGTTAGGCACGTGATGCACGTGGGTGCAGTTACGGAAGGAAGAATTGGTGAATCCACAATAGGCATGTACATGTGTTTTGTAAAGTCACGGATGTGCACTCTCTGGATGCACAAAAGTGTGCCAGCAGAGGCATGGGTACGACTACCCGGTTAGAGAACCACGGTTGTGAAGTGACGTGGGTGTGGCACGACGGGCCCCATAGGAGTCATGGCAAGTGTCACACGAGGCACGTGGATGTAGGCACGTGAGGCACAACATTGAAGGCATAGGAGGCACGGATGCAGGTACAGGAGGCACGAATGCCTCTAGAAAGTCACGTGTGTCTGGCATCACAGGCATGGAGTGTTGTGGGGCTTCCAGAGGCATCAGTGGCCCTCAACCCTGTGGATGCATGGTGGTGTGGTAGGAGAGGCACCATTGTGGATGAGTGAGGCCTCTAATGGCGTGAGTGGGTGGCACCACATGCATTTGTTTGAATACTCATTTAGAGAGTTACGTCTGTACTCACGCCAGATGCATGCTGTAGGTTGGTGGCATTCGGCAGCACACGGTTGCAGAGAGGAGGATTGTCTGTGAAACATCAAAGTCACCGGCGGTCATGCGTGAGGAGTATGTAGAGTAACTGCGCGTCGACATGACGCACGTATGTCTAGGGACGGACTTGGGGCACTGGCTTGTGTTCGAATGCTTGGTTAATGAAGTATCAAGGAACTACATCAATAAAAAGAGTCTGTTGCTTCATTATCACAGTATGATGTGCGGTTAAACCGTTTTCTGATGTTTTGACGGAGCTAGGCTTGATCGCTTATCAACAACTTTTTATTCCTTGATGTTGTCGTAGATCTTTCTAATCTCATCGCCCATTTCGCTTGGTTCGATTGTATTCTGGTTGCTAAATAGTAGCCTGCACAGTTGTTGTGCTTTCCATTGTTCTATGCCATCCTATAAAAAATTCAGTGAAAAATAAGGAGAAAAAACACAACAGAATTAGGTCATGCAGTTGTATGATATCTTGCAGATTTATAGTGAGTTTTAAGCGAAAACTTATGTCAAAATTATCTATCTCTTGGACTAAGTGGTTGCCATCCAAGAGAACCTTAGAACAGCAAACGGGGTTTCAACTTTGTTCACCTTTAGAACGCCCTTTAAAAATTGAACTTCCCATTTAGTCCTTTCCTTTTCGAATTTTTCATTGAGTAATATTTCGTGTACTTCCTTGAACATGGGCACCTGGGAATTGCATTTTGTTTTTGTTTTAGAGAGACATGTAGTTTAATTTGTAAAACTAAAAGACACTATTATTTACAATTCTTACCAGTTTGTCTTTATGGTTGTCGTATTTGTTATGCTCTTTTTCTTTGTTGGCTTCGTTGATTTCCATGTCAGCAATTTGCTTACTTAGTTTGCCATCATGCACATGGTGAGCACATTGTTTTTTCAGGTATTCTTGCCTCTTCAATTCTTGAAGAGAGGTTTCTTCACGCTCGATGATTTGAAGCTTCCTTCTATATTTGTCGAGCACTAATAGTGTGTATCGGTATTCCTTTTCAAATGGCATGAATACCTGCGGTACAAAAGTTTATTGTTAGAGGAGAGTTTACAATATAGTATTTTGTTTGAAATGCTTATTTTTATTTTGTTAGAGGAGAGTTTTATTATTATAGGAGAGTTTAGAATATAGTTTTAATGTTATTACCATTTTTGCTGTTTTGAGCTTGTCTGATTGACATTTCTTAAGGAACAAAGGAACCAAGCTATCCTTCTCTCGTGTGAAATCATCTTTGAAGTCCGTCATAGATTTTCTTTTATCCTTTAAACCGAGAATATTCTGCAGGCAACAAATAAAAAACCATAAAAACGGATTAGAAAGAATAGATTGGTACCAAGAGATTAAAAAATCATTGCAAAAAGATGAGTTTGTATGATCATTGTGTTTTTTTGAAATTTACCTCTGCAAAGCTTGGGCCTAATAATAGTCTATGTCTTTTGTGTGTAGTTTGCTTGCTTCCCTCCCATGCTTCTGCTAACTCATCGAGCACCTTCTTTTCCAGTCCTTGACATTTTTTCTTGTTTGCAGGCCCAAATATTTCCTTTAGGTTTTATCTAGGGAGAGTTGTGCTGTTCCCCTGTGGTTGATCTCTCGAGAATACTACTTTTCTGCTCACAGGCAAAACAGTAGAAGAAAAATTTGTTGAGTAAGTCATTAGCAAGCAAGCTGATAAATAGGAATTCAAGGTTCTTTCTAGTTTCTGTCTTATTTGTGTGATTGATGCCTAACTTTAACTAATTTCAGTTGGAAAAGGAACCAAGTCACCTTTTGAATTTGTCCTGCCATGTGTCACTCATGACTATGTCGCAGAGCTCGTTTGCCTTACGCACGTGTTTGAACGAATGCCGGTGTTGCGGGTATTTGTTGGTGCTCCCTGATTGATCCTGGTTTTTTTCGTCTCACTCTGTCAAAACAGATAAAAAATTATGGCTATTGTTTCTAAAAGATATATTTGAAGCTCCTGTCATGTTGACTGATGGTAAAAATGAAAATAGTTATATTACCTTTCATGGGCGAAAAAAGGTTTGTAGTCTCTGGTTTGAAAACTTTGATTTTTTCAGGAAGTTGATGGTGCTTTATTTGGTTGGTTTTACCGAATATGAGTGTGTATACGTACTCTGGTTTCCATTCGGCATCCACCTTGCTGTGCTGCAGGCATGTCAAAATGCATGGTTTATAGTTACGTGCCACCTTGCTGTGCCGCAGGCATGTCAAAATGCATGGTTTATAGTTACGTGCTGTCCATCATTGTGAATAAACTAATTGCAGTAATAAAGAAATCAAGTAATTTGACGTGTATGTACTGGTAACTTACATGAAAATCCTCTCTGTCCTTGACCAGTTCTTTCCCATTCCAGTGTTTCGCAAATTGGGCCGTGAAGTGTCCACATTGTGTTCCTTCTTGCTTTGGTGAGCAGATCCTGTGAGGCCTTTCTGCTATCCTTGCCCAGTCTGGTTCGTTCTTGTCTTTTAGTTGGTTGTACTTGTTCATCAGCACCGACATCCTTCTCATCTGTGATTGCATTTTTGTTTTGTTGTTTGGGCACGACATTGATAAAAGTAAGAGTATCATACTATCACGAGGAAAAGAATAAATCAATGTACAAAAGGTACGTACCAGTTTTGCTCGATGCACATGGTGTTTACTCCAAGACAAATCGGTGTAGTTTATATAGTTCAGTGAGTCAAGGATGTCGATGCTATCTCTGTACTTGTTCATTACATATAGCGTGTAGTGCTTGTCTGTGTGATGAGGTATCATGATCTACGTTGAGAGAGGAGATCATTGTTGATGTAAAAATTGAATTTCATTTAATTGTTGAAGCTCAAGGAGAATAAGTCATGTGTTCAGTAATAGTTCCGAACTTACCATCTTCGAGTGCAGGGTGTTTTTACCTCACACGAGTTGTTCAAATGCTTGTAGTGCATCATCTTCATTGAATTATGATAGCTCTCCTCTATTATAATTCAGACCTAACACCATCTTCAAGAAAGAGAGTGTGTGGTATTAGTTAAATATTCTACCATAGTAATGACGGTGGTGTTTTTGTGGGTGAGGTATGCATACATTTGCGAATTCTGCAGGGAGTACAGTTGTGATGTCTGGGTTGAACTATTCCTGTTCTGTCCATTCGTCCAGTAACGCGTTTAGCATGGAGCCCTCCATTTGTGCATCTGCTTTCCCTGCTTGTTCCATGAAGGATTTTCCTGAAATGTAGCCTTCGATCTTTGAGGTTTTATATAGCTATTCTCTGCAAGCAAGGAGGGTTTAGAATTATGTGAGTGAATGGTTAGTTAGATGTTAGAGAATGTGCAGCTTTGTGTAACCGTTTCCATGGAACAAGGAGAATCTGCTTACCGTCCGCATTCTTTCTGTCCTTGTCGGCTCATCAGATATCTATAGAGTTGCATGGCCTTTTCCTTGTAAATGAAATCTCCTGGAACAAGTGCTGGAGCGTTGACTTTCTCAATTTCCTTGCTTGCTCGCTTGAATGGCCTCTTAGTTGAGACTATGTTTGCTGAGCTGATCTCATGTGATTGAATCATCGAGGGTTTTGGGGAACTTGTCTGCACTCTTGCAAGATGCCTTCCCCTTTTCTTGTTGTGACCTAACTGCGCCTGCTCGTTAAGCTACCCAGGTGTTGGTGTGTCCTTTTGTGTGTTGTTGTTTTTGATGCTCGGTTTTACCGAGACTTCAGCATTGTGTTTCCTCTTTTGAAGTATCTTTTCTACTAAATTCTTCTCTCTCTTCTTTTCTTCTTGTGCATGTTCTGCCTCTGGTGATGTTCCTGATATGCGATCTTCGCCAACAGGGTTCATGTTCTGTTTGGAAAGCTGTTGTTGGAGAGTTGGTATGCTCTTTGTCCTGTTATCCACTTCTAAAGGAGAGTGTGTTATGCCTTCCTTGTTTTTATCTGGGGGTGGTCTGTCTGGTTTTATCGGCGGATCTTTCCGTTCGTCTTCCTTTTCTAAATCAGTGTCTGGTTGCGCGTGTTGTTCCCTCTGTAAACCAGCATCTGTCTGGGCTTGTTCTTCCGTGAGTGCTTCTTTAGACACCTTGGTGGTATCCTTGCTGCTCACATGATAATCTTCTTTCTCCTCATTGCTGCTTGTGTCATTAATGTCAATAACTTTTATCTCTTGAGCGCTCGTCCCAATGTGCTCGGGAGTTGGAGGAATTTCTTGTTGAATTATGTCACAGTGTACTCGTTCCATTTCACTGTCTTCCATATCGACCTCAGATTTCAGCATATCTGTTAAAATAAAAAAATAAAAACTTATTGGTGTGTCTCTGAAAATTAGATAAGTAGAAATTTACTTTGTTGTCTTTAGTAAGACAAACCTGCGGTGTAGTTGATTAATGACAATGCGGCTGTATCCCTGTATTGGCTGAATATTTGATAGAGAATTTTCTTTCTCAACTCTGGGACTTGTTCCTCTGTTAGTAACACTGTTTCTCCATTGTTGGTGTAGTGCTTTGCGTTCATGAACATATAGAACGCACAGTCGAGTCTGCAGGTAGAAGGATGATTGATTATTGTCGCTGTCCAAAGATGGTTGGGCAGTTCAGGTGAAGTTGTCCTAATGTCCTATGTTTTTTATGGATTGCATTAATAATTGTTATAGTGAGTAAGGAAAAGGAGAAAGGTTTGTAGTGCTTACGTTTTTCCCTGAAGTGGTACCCTCATTTTGACCTTTTTGAAATGGTCAATATTACTTGGATACAGTTGGAGCAATGGGCTTATTTGCTTCCATATCCTCTTTACTTTGCTTGTTACTGTGTTGAAGTAGTCTGTTGTGCCTGCATATTCATCTGGTAAAGAGTCAAGGAGTTCAAAGCGCTCTTTTTTCATGTTAATTGTAACAACGAAGTAGTGGCCCACAGTTCTTTGTTTTTGTTGAACATGCACGCCTATGCAAACTGGTAGAAAGAACTGAAAAAATGCAAAATAAATAAATAAGGGATCCTTTTTGGATTTAGTCATGATTTGATGATCGTTAGACATAATTGTAGTGCCGATATTGTATCTCTTATCTGTAACATGAGATGTGCTTACCATGTCGAAATCTTATAGTTGCTCTCCTTCTTCCAGATCAAGGAATCTTTTAAGCCTTTTAGGAATTTTCTTATCTCTGACGTGTGCTTTGCCTTTATTTTTCAAGTCCAATGGATCTTCATGGTTGGCCATGCGTATTGATGCCTGCTTGTTTTGTGACATGTGCGTAGAAGAAATTTGTAAATTCAATTGTACAAAAAGGTTGATTGATCGATAGAGTGATATTCATTGTTGAAACTTGAGCTCTACTTACGGTTTTGTATGTCGATAGAATCTTTCTCTTTGTGCCCCTGAGTTGTTTTTTCAACATCTGTAGCATGACTGCCATGCTTTCGATGCGCACTGGATTTCCAATGTCGAAGCTTTGTGCCATGTGGCTGACCGTTACTGTTGACGTCTCTGTATTTATTAAAATCTCGTGCCTGCAACATATATATATATATATATATATATATATATATATATATAATGTTTAAGGGAGGAAATCGTTGGAAGAAAATAATTCTTTGGTGGTAACATGAACTTACCCTTTGTCCTTATTCATTGTCATAACATTGTTGTACAGGCGTTCGACCCCGTCATCTTTTGTGCCTTCTTTGATGGCCAGGTTTTGTATGATGAACGGTTCACGATCTGTTTGAGTGCTGTGCTGGGTTACCGTCGTGTTTGTGGCAGGAACATCTTCTACAACACAATGTTTCTTGTGTGATGGTGCAACCTTTTTCTTGTTGCTGTCTGACTCTCTATGGAATGTTTGCTGCATGGTTTTCCAATGCACTGTGGCCCTTTGCTTCTTTACTTGTGCCTACGTGCGTGTCTTGTTGACGTTTCTGCGTTATGTGCAAAAGCATGGTTAATAAATAAATAAATACGCTCGTTATTTTCATTGTAGTTTGGTGTCCGTTCCCTAAGAAAAATACTCAAATTTTTAGTGTGTCTTTTGAACTTTTTTATTGTAGCTTCACCTTTTCAGTCATTTCCACTGGTGCTTCCTCTTCGACCTTTTCTTCGATGACTGGTGCTTTTTGGACCTCCTCTGGATCATTTTTGTTTTGTTCATCCGTGGTGTCGTCGTTTTTGTCTTGTGGCTGTTGAGACATAGAGGTAGGTAGATGAGATTGCATTTGTGTCTTTGTTCACTCAAATTTCTAATTTCCTTAAAAGCAGGTTATCTCACTTCACATTTTCGATCTTTTGCATCGACGTTACCATCTCTATTATTTCTTGCTCGGACGGCAAAGGTTTTCTGGCTTGGTTTACGGCGGTTAGGCTGTCCGTTGTTCGAAGAACATCTTCTGCTTGTTCCATTCCCTTGTGTTATTGTGTTTGTTTGTCTTGAATATTGGCGCTCTCCTCTATTTCTTGCATCTGTCGGAACGCAAAAAATAATTAAAATGTGTCTGTGTTTCTGTCTGGTGGATGCATTTTTTTATATGCTATAGAAAGAGGTTTTGTAGCTTGACCTCCATGTTCAATCTCTCTGGTGCCGTGCCTGTCACTTCTTCTTTGTCTTGTGGAGTTTTTGTACATCGTCGAGCGGTAGCAGCACTTTCTATCGCTTCTTGAGGCACATCTTCTGCTTCATTTGTTTCTTTTTTCTGTTCAACCAAAAAATGTAAATAAAGACTTCATCTGTGCATGCATAACTTTTTTGTTTTAACGCTGTAGGAGAAGATGCGTGTAGCTTTACCTCGTTGGTCTTTGATGCTGGTGTACTGGGTACCGTTTTAGTCAGCATTTGCCCTTGTTTTTGGTTTGTTCTGTTTGTACTCCTTGCTGTTCTTTGGCATGACCATCCTCGTTTGTTTCCTGCGTTTCATGAAAAAGGAAAAGCATGATTCATTGCTTGTAATTCTTGTATTACTGTGACAGGTTGTAATGGGTAGTACATTTCTTATAAATTTTGGAAAATGGTTCTTGTTGAATTTTACCTTTGTGCTGGTGGTTGGGATATCCGTTTGTGCGTCCACTTTTTCTTTGCTTTGTTTGCCAGCCTTGGGTGTGTCACCAGGTGGAGTGTCTGAGGCTTTCTCCCCTGTATCGGTCATCTGAAATGCTCTTGTGCTAAAAAGCTCTTCTATATGAACTTTGTGTTTTGCATGGGCATCCTCTTCTCTTTGTTGTGCTTGTAATACCTGATAGATGAAACAATATGAGTTGACAGTATTTGGGCAAAGTGGGTTTGGAAGTTTTACCTCTTCTATGTTGTTTTCTTCTTGTTTTTCTGCCGTGTTGTTAACGGTTGATGCTAAATCAGCCCGTGCCTCGTTTGCGGGAGCGTTGATATGATACTTGTTCAGCTGAGTGTATATTTTGTTGCAGATTTGTCAGTTAACTCAAGACCGTTTCTAGTTTAGAGAGAGGAGACTTTTTAGAGAGAGACTAATTTTTTATACTCACGTCTCTGCTGCCTCCGATCCTGTTCGTCTCTTGTACTGCTCCTGTTGACGCTTCTGAGGGAGCATTATCTGTTGTTGGGTTGCTTGTTCTATTGCTTCCATCCTCTTGCTTGGTGTTCTTGACGACATGCTAATGTTGGTCTTTGTGTTTCGGTGGCGTTCTGTTGCCGTGTCCCTGACATAATTGAAGACATATTTTTTAAGTTCAAGTTTGAAAGCATCGCTTTTGAGTCACTTTTTTCATTTACCTGTTTCTCATTTTGATTCTTTGCTTCTACAACTACTTTTCTACCTTGTTGTTGCTGTCCTTCGACACTTGCTGTGTTGGTTGGTACGTGCTCCTTGTTTTGCTCTTTTTGCACCTTGTTATGTTCTTTTGTCTCCCACTGGCTAATTCTCGAGTTCTATGTTCTTGATTTTGTTATTCTTTTCTTCCCTTCATGTTTTTTTGTTGGTCTTGTTCTTCCTTCTTTATTTTTCTCCTCCCTCCTGGTTCTGCTGCGGCTATGAATTCTTTCATGTGGTTGCCATGTACAAGTGCAGCTGTGTCTCCTGCGTCTGATCGATCCTGGAACTTCAGCGTCGTCTCTTCTTGAAAGCTCACTCTGCGAACAATGTCCTGAAATTCTCTAAGTTGTTTGAGAGAATCAATCACGGCCGTTGTTTGTTGCACCACTGTCTTCTTCATTCTTTCATCTAATTCCTTCTCTTGTTCACTGCATTGGTGTCCAGCCCTGGTCGTTATTCCCGGTATATGTTTTGCTTCGTCGAGTACTTGTTTCAACATTTCTTCTATCCTTCCAAATATTTCATATGATGCTGTGCTGGTGCCTGTGACTGGTTCCTTGTTTCCACTTGTGCTGACATGTGCTTCGTCCTGGTGCTTGGTTGGAGGTGGTAGTAGCTTGGTCGTTTGCTGGTGCTCCTGTTGTTGTGCTGGTATCATCTGTATTGAATACGAAGGTGTTGCTGTGTTGGCATAGAAGATACTCTCTGCTGTTCCTTTCCATGTCTACATTGTTTCGGCAGGATGGAATTGGTTAGACTGGAAACTGTTTTTATAAGGGATAATGCATATATATTCAATAGGGCTATACCTTTATCTTGCCATATTCATAGTCATCTGGTCGTGCTTTTCCGTCCTTTTTCATGTCTGCTCTAGCTATTTTCTTTAGGTCACTCTCTTTTAGGTGGTTTGCTCGCGGTAACGATGTCTTGTCCATTTTCTTGGCAATCTTGCACATTTGTTTTGTGTCGGTCGACAATAGCAGGCAGTTGAGGTACATTATTACTGGTCCTTGTGCCAAACCATTGAGATGCTTTTTGTTCTTTTCTTCCTGAGGAAAAAACTTGTGTTTCTGCCATATCTTGGCTCCTTCCTTAATACTTTCGACGATTACCTGGCAGAAATCCATCTTTGCCATTTCTGAATAGTCCAAGTCCTTGACCATAATGGCTTGTTTGCTGAAGGTAGGGGAGGTTGTTCCACAGACAATGTTGTGGAAAAAAATAAGGAAAAATATTTTAACCGATTTCCTGTTTGATTGTTCGTCATCTTGTTTCACCAATTTTTCTAGTTCTTTAAACAGATCGTCATGATGGAAATCCATTTTCTTGAGGACAAGTCCTGTGACCAGTTCGCTCATTGTTTTGGTGGAAATCTTTGGCCTTGGTGCTGTCCTTTGCGTACCTTTTGGGTATCCAAACACCTTGTGGATGCCTTCCTTTGTTATTTTGATTTCTTTCTGCTAATCAGCTTCACCGACCTTTATTTTCATGGTTTCTGTGTCCATGTTGTTGTAGATGTGTGCTGCAAGCGGTTTGCTGATGGAGTGCTTTATTTGGCATTCCTCTATGCTTCCAAACCCGGCGCTCCTAATATCTCGCCGGTGACGTTCCTCAAGTAATTTCCATGCTCTATTGACATTATCAAATGCTGCTCCTGCCTTGATTTTGCATTTGTCCTTATTTGTTGTTGCCTCATGTTCATCATCCGTTGGTGCTGCCAATTCTTTTCCACTTGTCTTTCTCCTCTTTGTGCGCTTCTGTCTTGTTTTTACCTGTTGAGAAAAAGAGGGTTTTGTTATAGAGGATGGTTTGGTTTTCATGGGTGAAAAGCGGCAGCAAAAATATGTAGAGAAAATGGTTTTTACATCATCGTTGCTGTCCTCTGCGGCGCCACCGTTGTCCCCTGCGGTGCCATCACCCTCTGTAGGAATGACATCATCATCATGTTTTGTGCCATCATCGTCGTGGCAACATCACGCTTTGACTCTTTGCTGGCATCATCCTCGTGTTCATCCAACCTTTGTCTTTTGTTTTTCTTCTTGGCTTTATTTACATCATTGTCGACGCGTGGAATTGGTGGTGGGAGTATCATTAGAGGACTTGGCTGCTGCTGCTGCAAGGTAGCACCGTCGCTGATGAGTTGAGTTTTATCCTTTCTCTTTTGTCTTTTTGCTCTAGGAGGAATGACAATCTTGGTTTCTGATTGCTCCTCTTTTTTGCTGCTAGTCACTTGCTTTTTGTTGCCCTCCCTGTTGGAAGCTAGTGCTGGCACTTTCTCGGGTGCTTCGCTGTCCATGTTCTGCTTTGTTCTTTTTTCTGACAGGTCAGGAGAGATGATTGGTTTTTCTGGATATGAACTATTAAGTTCAGACAAAATCGTTTCAATATCTCCTCCTCTGTCAACTGCACGATGATTATGTAACAAAAGGATTACGAAGTAACATCAAAATAAATGGGATATAGTTTTAAAACTATGTCTTCCAGGGCTGCACAAAAAGAATCTGAAGCTTAATCTACATAGATTCATAAGATAGCCCTTTTCTTTCATTTCCTGAGCTAAAAAGGCGATCAATCCATTGTTTTCTTGTTATATCAAGTCTTGCCACTAATTCTTGGTTTGGCCAATCAGTGATAGAAATTAGGGTCAGGTGTGAGCAGTATGTCTGTTGTCAAGTCCATATCAGTGAGGGGAAGTCTTTTTTTATAGGAAAAAGTACACTACAAATTATATTATGTAAATTGGAGCAATAACTGTAAGGTTTAGATTGTAAGATAAAATGCTCTTGGATGAATAATAATACACATAGTGTGTGAAAAATTTCATTGAAGTGTAATTTCCCAGGATTTTGTGGACGTAATTGGTTAACTTACTGCTGCTGCTACATAGTTTTTGTTATATGGATTGTGTGAGCCTTTTATAGTACCTTGCTGCACGACAGGTTGTTCCGCAGGTACCCTATTTTCCTTATTACAAGTCCTTGCTGCATAAAAATGCCTAGGCGTTAGCAGCAGTAGAAGCATAATTGAATTTCACAGCAAAAAGAGGAGATGCATCCTGTGGACAAAAAAACGGCATTGTTGGAGAGGCACAGGTTGGTTCACGCTATAAGCACACAACTAGATCTATTATTGGAGCACGGATGTTAATACGAGAGAGGCACGTAATTTGAAACAGGTACAATCAACGGATATATAGAATCTCCTGTGAATACCAGGTTTTGAATTTAAGGATGCTCTCATGGTTTGAATCTAGAGCGGTGTCCTAGATAGTTCTGGCATGCACAGTACGTTTTAGGCAAAGTTGTTGCGAGCAGATTTCTGTGACGGGTAAGGGTAGCATCGTATTGCATGCGTGCCTACCTTATTTCAATTTTGCTAGAAAATTCTAGACAGACTTTTTGGAAACACGGTTTTGTGTCGCGGTTAGGGTTCATGTCCGTCAAAAAGGGGGAAAATCGCTTTGATCGACATGTGGTAATGGAATGTAATGGATTAATGGTTTTTACCTTCGATTGCTTGTGAGGGATTCATCGCATCCATCGGCTTGTTTTTGTCCTTGCTCTCTGTTGGTACTTTCGCCGCGAGCACGGGTCGTCACCGTCAGTCGCCACCGCCGCCGGGAGAGGTTTTTGATGCTTTCGCGGGCATCGACCGACTGCCTGTATCTCGAAGTGGATGGCGGCTGGTGGGTGAGGCGAACGCGATTTGCATTTGTGGTTGGTCTGCTGGATTGGACAATGGGGGCAGAAGGAGAGACGAGGGTGTTCAAGAGAGGGGAACTGGTGAAGTGTTCAAGATTTTCGGTGCGAAAGCAAAAACAAGAAAGTAGTGGAGGGAGAGAGGGAAATGGTCGAACCGTCTCGAATCTTCGACCATCCGTCTGGACATCAAGATTGGTGTAACTTTCTATGGGCTTTGATGTGCTTGTTTTTTTCCTTGCTTGCTCAACTGCCGGAGCGTTTTTATTTTAGTGTGGTGACATCCACGGTGGCATGGTTTGGTGTTACGCAGAGTCACGTTCGTGCCTGCGAGTGTTACAGATGTTTCATGGTGAGGCGCGTGAAAATGAGGCCACCAGCGCTCATCCTCCTATGGAAAAAAGTGAAGCGTCTCGAGTCTTAGACCGTCCATTTGGACATCAAGAGTGGTGCAACTTTATTTGTACTTCGATGAGCTTGTTTTTTGCTTGCCTTCTTAACTCTTAGTCCGTGGGATGTTAGCATTTCTTGATTTTAGTTTTGTTGTGTGATGCACAGGGGCATGGTTTGGCGTTACTCAGAGTCACGTTTCATGGTTCTTTGTGTTCCAAGTGATTCCGGTCGCCAGTTCAATCGGAGAGGCATGGACATGAACTCAAGAAGGGAAGCATGTTAACGCATTGGTCAGAGTCTTGTTACCACGGGTGTATGCTTTTGGTATTTCCAAATGATTCCGCTCACTCGTTCTCTTGGAGAGGAATGGACGTGAATCCGGCGGAGGCAAGTCTTCTGATTAGCCAGAGTCACATTTTTCCATGCGTGTGTTACGTGCATTTTCTCTGGCGAGTCACTGTGAGGTGCATGGAAGTGAAGCCAAGTTGGCACTGTGTTACTAATGCAACAAGTACATTCCTGACGCTGTGTATGTAAATGTTTTCCTCGGCAACTTGTTGCTTTGTTATGGAGAGTCAAGGTGCTGAGTTCCAGGGAGGCACTGTTTGGTTTAGGGCGAGTTACATTCGTGCCTGCACGTGTTATGGACGTTTTCACTAAGTGTCACCTGGAGACGTGTGCAAGTTAATTCCTATATTTGTGTTCGAAATGATTCTGTTGAGATTGTTATTTGGAAATGGTATAATATAGAGTCACGCTCGTCTGTGTTCAGAATAATTCCATCGACTCGATCAGATGGAGAGGCACGGGCGTTAATCGCAGAAAGGCACAATTTGGTACGAAGTCATGGTGAACACCCACTGTTTACTCTGTGAGGCACGGAATGGCCTATTTGAGATACGCTAGTGTGGTATATTCTACGCACGGTCATGGGTCCCAGGAAAGCACGACATGGTATCATGTATTTGTGTTCGAAATTATTCCGTTGAGTCGTTCAGAAGAAGAGGCACGGACATGAATGCCATGAGGGCATGGTTGGGTCTGTCGGAGCGTCATGTTTCGTACGTTTATTATGGAAACAAAGTGGAATGGGTTTAGAAGTTACCACTAAAAGTTTACTTTGCGAGTGGCTGGTTCGACAGTCGAGGTGTTTAAAAGCGTAAGCTCCTTGTTTTTAAAAGCTACCGCTTCGTGCTGAGTTGCGTGGCTGAGTTGCGTGGCGCTTCTTTTATTAGAAGCACGGGCGTGAAGTGAATACAACCACGGTTCTATACCAGGTAGCGACATGAAATTTACACTGGCGATGGCGTGGATGTTCGTGGCAGTGTTAAGGGTCATAGGCACGGCCGTGAAGCGCTAAAAGGCATGGTTGCCGTATAATATACAGTCACGCTCCCGTGTGTTTGTGTTCCGAATAATTCCGTTGAGTTGATTAGACGGAGAGGCACGGGCGTTCATCCCACAAAGGCAGCGTCAGGGTTCGTTCCTTGCTTGTTAGGCGCACAGACGCGTGGATGTAGAAGGCACATTTTCTAGCAAAGAACGCACATCACGATGCCACGTTGTCAAGCAAAACACGGACCTGAAGTCCGTATAGCCACAGTTCTGTACTAAGTATTTGTGTTCGAAATGATTCCGTTGAGACTGTTATTTGGAAATGGTACAATATAGAGTCATGCTCGTCTGTGTTTGTGTTCAGAATAATTCCGTCGACTTGATCAGATGGAGAGGCATGGGCGTTAATCGCACAAAGGCACAGTTTGGTTCGAAGTCATGGTGAATACCCACTGTTTACTCTGTGAGGCACAGAATGGCCTATTCAAGAGACGCTGGTGTGGTATATTCTGCAGACGGTCATGGGTCCTAGGAAGGCAGGGCATGGTATCCTGTATTTGTGTTTGAAATGATTCCATTGAGTCGTTCAGAAGAAGAGGCACGGACATGAATGCCATGAGGGCATGGTTGGGTCTGTCGGAGCGTCTCGTTTCGTACGTTTATTATGGAAACAAAGAGGAATGGGTTTAGATATTAACGCTAAAAGTTTACTTTGCGAGTGGCCGGTTTGACAGTCGAGGTGTTTAAAAGCGTAAGGTCCTTGTTTTCAAAAGCTATGGCTTCATGCTGAGTTGCGTGGCGCTTCTTTTATTAGAAGCACATGCATGAAGTGAATACAACCACGGTTCTGTACCAGGTAGCGACATGAATTTTACACTGGCGATGGCGTGGATGTTCGTGGCAGTGTTAAGGGTCACAGGCACGGGCATGAAGCGCTAAAAGGCATGGCTGCCGTATAATATACAGTCACGCTCCCGTGTGTTTGTGTTCCGAATAATTCCGTCGAGTCGATCAGACGGAGAGGCACGTGCGTTCAGCCCACAAAGGCATCGTTAGGGTTCGTTCCTTGCTTGTTAGGCGCACAGACGCGTGGATGTAGAAGGCACATTTTGACGCAAAGAACACACATCATGATGCCACGTTTTTCAAGCAAAACACGAACCTGAAGTCCGTATAGCCACGGTTCTGTACTAAGTATTTGTGTTCAAAATGATTCCGTTGAGAGTGTTATTTGGAAATGGTACAATATAGAGTCACGCCCGTCTGTGTTTGTGTTCAGAATAATTACGTCGACTCTATCAGATGGAGAGGCATGGGCGTTAAGCGCACAAAGGCACAGTTTGGTTCGAAGTCATGGTGAACACCCACTGTTTACTCTGTGAGGCACGGAATGGCCTATTCGAGAGACGCTGGTGTGGTATATTCTGCGCACGGTCATGGGTCCCAGGAAGGCAAGGCATGGTATCCTATATTTGTGTTTGAAATGATTTCGTTGAGTCGTTCAGAAGAAGAGGCACACACATGAATGCCATGAGGGCATGGTTGGGTCTGTCGGAGCGTCATGTTTCGTACGTTTATTATGTTAACAAAGCGGAATGGGTTTAGATGTTAACGCTAAAAGTTTACTTTGCACAGTCGATGTGTTTAAAAGCGTAAGCTCCTTGTTTTTAAAAGCCATGGCTTCGTTCTGAGTTGTGTGGCGCTTCTTTTATTAGAAGCACGGGCGTGAAGTGAATACGACCACGGTTCTGTACCAGGTAGCGACATGACTTGTACATTCGCAATGGCGTGGATGTTCGTGGCAGTGTTAAGGGTCACAGGCACGGGCGTAAAGCGCTAAAAGGCATGCTACCGTATAATATAGAGTCATGCACCTGTGTGTTTGTGTTCCAAATAATTCCGTCGACTCGATCAGACAGAGAGGCATGGGCGTTCAGCCCACAAAGGCACCGTCAGGATTCGGTCCTTGGTTGTTAGGCACACAAACGCGTGGATGTAGAAGGCACATTTTTCAAGCAAAGAACGCACATCACGATCCCACGTTTTTCAAGCAAAACGCGGACCTGAAGTTCGTATAGCCACGGTTCTGTACTAAGTAGCATGATGAACGAGTGACCTAGAGTAAGATTTTAATATAAATATCATTTCAAAACAAAAATGTCAATGGATAATGGTATGAATTCAACAGTAAGTTCTCTGGAATACAGACAGACGTACACAATAAGTTAACTGTGTTTGAGATGTTTTCTGCTGAATATGTATGGACCATTGGAAAGAAGTTGAGTGGTTGTGGTGTGGACGAACGCACGGGGAGACGAAATGATAGTACTGGTGTTTCCCAGGCGTGCAGAGTTCAAGGTATTTAAGAGAGATTGGGAGAATTTGAGGCACCGGGTTACTCCGTTTGACCATCTGACTGGTGTGCGTATGTTATAAAAAGCTACCTACTCATCGAACACCCCACGTCCATATTTCTCCAGAGACAGGCACCTCTTTCTTGCTGGTAGCTCCTTGCTTTCGCCATGGCCGGTAAGAGGGGTTCTGGGTGTTCAAGCAACCAGGAAGAAAGGACAAAAGCCGCGGAAAGAAGGGAGAGGTGCCGCCACTACGCCGTAGCAGCGGCAGGAATATCCTGCCCCGTTGCCCAGGTGTCGAACAATCTCTCGCGTGGATGCAATTCCTCCCACAAGCGCATTTGCCATGGAGACGATCTCGGCAAGATGGCTGTATAGAATTCCTTAGCAAGCGACGACTTGCTCGATGAGCTAATTAAGTAGCAGCAGCTCATCGCTCGCTTGGAGAAGTTGCTGCAGTAGAGCAATGCCTTTGTGGATAAGTCCACTGGTCTCATAGTTCGATCTGTGTGTGAGAATGATAAGCTTCTCAACAAGCTCGACTAGAAGGATCGGGAGGCCGCCCGCTTGAAGAATCTGTATGAGGAGAGCCATCCATTGGTGCAGAAGCTGTCTGGCAAAGTGGGGCAGCTTATGGATGAGAAGGCTGAGGTCCTCGTCAAGTACAAGAGCCTGGTGGAGGATTCCTTTGCTGCCATGGAGGAAAGTTATGAGGCAACGAAGAAGAAGATTGAAGATGTGCTCGCCCACCAGCCGATCAAGAACGTTGCTGGAGTGTAGGCAGAGAGCTTGTAGCGTGTTTTTCCGTTGCGTTGGGGCATGTGGCCTTTTGTACTGCCATGAATATGTAATTCATTTATGCGTTGCATTGTCATCGTGTTGTTTCGTTTGTTGGTACTTGTAGATGAGTAGGCTAGGGTCATCGATGTCGCGTGTTAGCAGTTGGAGCACGATTGTGCTTCCACCAGAGGCACTTCGCTCGCCCGCGGGGAGCACGTTTTTGCAAACCGTGCGTAGTTTTGGTTCAAATGATTCCGCTTACTCGTTCACTTAGATACGCACGGGCATGGAGTCTATTGAGGCATGTTTTTCCATTAGGCTGAGTCACGTTAGGCAGACAGTCGCGTCGATGTAGAAGTCACGTTTTTCAAGAAAAGAACACACGTCACGGTGCCAAAACATGAAGGTGAAAGTGTGGCCGATTCGAGAGACACGAATATGAAAAGCACGGACCTGAAGTCCATGTAGTCTCGGTTCTGTAGTAAGCAGGGTCATGATTTGTACTCTTAAACTCGTGACTTTCGTGTCTCTCTGTGTTGCGATTTTTCGGGTCAGAGGCATGGGCGTGAATCCCAGAAAGGCATGGTGTGGAATTAGAAAGAATCATGGTTCTATGTTAAGTGGCGCCATGACTTGCATACTCATGACGGAGTGTATGTTTCGGGCGACAGGCACGGTTGTGAAACTCACAAAGGCATGGTCCGGTTTTAAATAGAGTCACACTTGCCTGGTTTCTATTCTGAATGCTTCCGTCGACTCAAACAGAAGGAGAGGCACTGCCGGTGAGCCCGCAAAGTTATAGCTTTGCATTACATATAGTTACATTAGTTTCTTTATTTGGGGTAACCTAGTGGAGTGGGTTGAGATGCGAACACTCACTGTTGACTCTGTGACGCACCGAATGGCCTATGTGAGAAACACTGTTTTTAAAAGGTTATTTCCTACCCTAAAAAATGTTAATTCCTTGTTTTAAAAAGCACAACCATGCTTCTTTCTTAATGTTACGTATATTACTCGATACAGGCGTGGACTCGATCAGATGGAGAGGCACGGGCATGGTGTGGTATTATATAGAGTCACGCTCGTCTGTGTTTGTGTTCCGAATAATTCTGTCGACTCGATCAGATGGAGAGGCATGGGCGTCAATCCCACAAAGGCACAATTTGGCATTACCCACAGTCACGTTCGTTTCTTTAATTGCGAAAACCCAGCGTAAAGGGGTCAGATGTGAACACTCACTGTTTACTCGACGAGGCACGAAATTGCTTGTTCGAGAGACGCTGCCATGGTGCAGAGTCACATTCGTTCGTTTATTGCGTAAACCCAATGGATTGACTGGCGCTCGTATTCGGGTGTGAACGCCACGTGGCGCCGCTCCAGAAACCCAATGGTCCGACGAGCGTCTCCTCGGGTGGCGCCGCTCTGGCTCGTCGTCCGAGGTGATCCTCTGGCTATTTAAGGCGGACATACAGAGTCTCAAAACCCTAGCCACATCCTACTCCTCCCTTTGTCTGCCGCCAGTTCTTCCATTTCGCTTGATCCTCTCTATCCTTTGACTGTCTCTGCCATGGCTGGGCAGAAGAAGACTTCTCCGAACCGCCATGCCCTGTCACGGGAGGATATCCCGGCCGGCGAGGGTTCCTCGTCGGTAAGTTCACCCTGTTTCTGGTTTTGCTTCATTTGTTTTTTCTTTGTTTCTCCTACTTGATTTAGTTTGTGAAACATGAATTATTGTGGTTAGCTGATTCCTAATTTGATGCCAGTGTGTCTTGCTGATACTGATTTACAGTTAGTTGGAGCTACTCTCATTAACCTGGTCAATGGGATGAATGCCTTGGTTTCAATTGCAAAGGTTGATAGAACGTACAAGGAGTTGCTGGAGGTCACATACGAATGGCAGCAGTTCTACCAAGAAAGAAGAGAAGACTTGGAGAAGGCCAATGCCACGATCGTAGAAATTACGACTGTGAGGAGTAATCTCCTTGAAGAGCACACTCGGTGTTGGAGGAATTGACGTCAGCTGTGCAGCGACTTGAAGAGAATACGAAGGCGCTGAAGGAGGAGATTGATGAACTGTGCCGGGAGAAAACTAACAAGAAGGTCGGTGGGGACTAGATATACAACAGTGTCCCTGTCTTTTGTGTGCGTCTGGTGTTGTTAAGCAGTGGAGTGGAGTTTCTTACCTTGTCTTGTGAAATTTCGCGGTTAGCTACTTTGTTAACAAAATGTATTTTGGTTTAGAGTATCCTTGTAATTAGGCGCCGTTACTTATGATGCAAGGGAGGTGATGTCTCTGCTACCACTTTTGTGAACCTAGTATTGTAATGACTTGTGTATTGATGTAGGCGTGTACGTTCGTGGCTGTTGTGTGTTGCAGTGTTTAGGGTCACGGATACGAGCTTGCATCCCACAAATTCATGGTGTGGTTTTACATAGAGTCACGTTCGCCTGTATTTGTGTTCGAAATGATTATGTTGACTCGTTCAGAAAAATAGGCACACACGCAGGTGAATCCCATGGGGGCATGGTTTCGTCTTTCACATAGTCACGTTCGTACGTTTATCATGGAAAGAAAGAAGAATGGGTTTAGATGTTAACGCTAGTTGTTTACTTTGTGAGTGGCTGATTCAAGAGTCAAGTTGTTTAAATGAGTAAGTTCCTTGTTTTTAAAAGCCATGGTTCTGTACTGAGTTGCGGCGCGCTTCTTTTATTAGAAGCACGGGGGTGAAGTGAATATAGCTGCAGTTCTGTACCAGGCAGCGACATGAGTTGTGTAGCGCGGGCGTGAAGCGCTAAGAGGCATGGTGTAGTATAATATAGAGTCATGCTCCCCTGTGCTCCTGTTCCGAGTGCTTCCGTCGACTCGATTAGGAGAGGTACGGCCGGTGAGCCCATAGAGGCATAGCTTTACATTACGCACAGTCACGTTCCTTTTTTTAACCCAGCGGAATGGGTTGAGACGCCCACACTTGCTGTTGAATCTGTGAGGCACCGAATGCCTATGTGAGAGACGCTGTTTTTAAAAGCTTGTTTCCTTGTTTTCAAAAGCACAGTCACGCTTCTTTATTGATGTTTCTTATATTACTCGATAGAGGCCTGGACTCGATTAGATGGGAGAGGCACGGGCATGGTGTGGTATTGTATAGAGTCACGCTCGTCTGTGTTTGTGTTCCGAATAATTCCGTTGACTCGATCAGATGGAAACCCAGCGGAAAGGCACCGTTTGGTCTTACCCACAGTCACGTTCCTTTCTTTAATTGTGGAAACCCAACGGAAAGAGTTCAGATGTGAACTCTCACTGTTTACTCGGTGAGGCACGAAATGGCTTGTTCGAGAGAAGCTGATGTGGTGTATTAGTTGCACGGTGGTGGGTCCCAGGAAGTGACGGCATGCACACCCGGTCGTTCCAGGAATCGGCCGCAGCTGTGAACCGACATGACGAGAATATGAAGGCGCTGAAGGAGGAGATTGATGAACTGCGCCAGGAGAAAACCAACAAGAAGGTCGGTGGGGACTAGATATACAGCAGCGTCCCTGTCTGTTGTGTGTGTCTGGTGTTGTTAAGAAGTGGAGTGGAGTTTCTTACCTTGTCTTGTGAAATTTCGCTGTTAGCTACTTTGTTAACAAAATGTATTTTGGTTTCGAGTATCATTGTAATTAGGCGCCATTACTTATGATGTATGGGACTTGAAGTCTCTGCATCGACGGTTGTGAACCTAGTATTGTAATGACTTGTGTACTGATGAAGGCATGTATGTTCGGGGCTTTTCTGTGTTGCAGTATTTCGGGTCACAGACACGGGCTTGCATCCCACAGATTCATGGTGTGATTTTAATAGAGTCACGTTCGCCTGTATTTGTGTTCAAAATGATTCGTTGACTTGTTGAGAAAAATAGGCACGCACGTGAATCGCATGGGGGCATGGTTTCGTCTTTCCCATAGTCACGTTCGTACGTTTATCAGGGAAAGAAAGCAGAATGGGTTTAGATGTTAACGCTAGCTGTTTACTTTGTGAGTGGACGATTCGAGAGTCGAGTTGTTTGAAAGCGTAAGTTCCTTGTTTTTAAAAGCCACGGTTCTGTACCGAGTTACGTCACGCTTCTTTTATTAGAAGCACGGGTGTGAAGTGAATATAGCCGTGGACGATGACTTGTGCACTGACGATGGCGTGGACGTTCGTGGCAGTGTTAAGGGTCACAGGCATGGGCGTGAAGAGGTAAAAGGCATGCTGCCGTATAATATAGAGTCACATTCTCGTGTGTTTGAGTTCCAAACGATTCCGTCGACTCGTTCAGATGGAGAGGCACGGGCGTTCAGCGCACAAAGGCAGCGTGAGGTTCTTTCTTTAATTGGGGAGACCCAACGGAATTGGTTGAGATGTGAACACCCACTGTTTACTCTGTGAGGCATGGAATGGCCTATTCAAGAGATGCTGGTGTGGTATATTCTTCACACGGTCATGGGTCCTAGGAAGGCACGACGTGGTATTGTGTAGAGTGACGTTAGTTTATCTTGGTATTCGAGATAGCGTGGTTTTATATAGAGTCATGTTCGGCTGTATTTGTGTTCGAAATGATTCCGTTGATTCGTTAAGTAGAAAAGGCATGGACATGAATGCCATGAGGGCATGGTTGGGTCTGTCGTAGAGTCACGTTTCTTAAGTTTATTGTTGAAACAAAGCGGAATCTGTTTAGATGTTAACACTAAATGTTTACTTTGCGAGTGGTCGGTTCGAGAGTCGAGGTGTTTAAAAGAGTAATTTCCTTGTTTTTAAAAGCCACGGCTCTGTGCTGAGTTGTGTGGTGCTTCTTTTATTAGAAGCACGGGCGTGAAGTGAATACAACCACGGTTCTGTACCAGACAACGACATGACTTGTGCACTGACGATGGCATGGATGTTCGTGGCAGTGTTAAGGGTCACAGGCACGGGCGTGTGGCGCTAAAAGGCATGTTGCCGTATAATATAGAGTCACTTTCCCGTGTGTTTGTGTTCCTAATAATTCTGTCAACTCGATCAGACAGAGAGGCACGGGCGTTCAGCCCACAAAGGCACCGTCAGGGTTCGTTCCTTGCTTGTTAGGCGCACAGACGCGTGGATGTAGAAGGCACGTTTTTCAAGCAAAGAACGCACATCATGATGCCACGTTTTCCAAGCAAAACACGGACCTGAAGTCCGTACAGCCACGGTTCTGTACTAAGTAGCGTCATGACTTGTACTCATAAACGCGTGGACTGTCGTGCCTCTTGGCAATATTAAGGGTCACAGGCACTGGCGTGCGTCCCACAAAGGCATGGTCCTGTTTTATACAGAGGCACACTCGCCCGTGTTTCTGTTTCAAATGCTTCTGTCGAATTGTTCAGACGGAGAGGCACGGCCGGTCAGCCGATAGAGGCATAGGGTTGCATTACGCACAGTCAGAGTCACATTACCATGGGTGTATGCTTTTGGTATTCCGAAATGATTGCACTCGCTCATTCTGTTGGAGAGGAATGGACGTGAATCCGGCGGAGGCAAGTCTTCTTATTAGCCAGAGTCACGTTCGTTTCTTTAGTTGGGGTAACCCAGCGGAATGGGTTCATATGCGAACACTCACTGTTGAGGCTATTTTTGAAAGCTTCTTTCCTTGTTTTCAAAAGGACAGTCACGGTTCTTTGTTGTTGTTGAGTGTAGTACTCGATAAAGGCACTGACTCGATCTGATGGAGAGTCATATGCATGGTGTGGTATTATATAGAGTCACGCTCATCTGTGTTTGTGTTCAGAATAATTCCGTCGACTCGACTAGATGGAGAGGCACGGGTTATTTCGTTTGTTGGTACATGTAGATGAGTAGGCTAGTGTCATGGAGCACACGGTTGTGCTTCCACCAGAGGCACTTCGTTCGCCCGCGGGGAGCATGTTTTTGCAAAACGTGCATAGTTTTGGTTCAAATGATTCCGTTTACTCGTTCACTTGGATACACACGGGGGTCGAGTCTACCGAGGCACGTTTTTCCATTAGGCTGAGTCACGTCAGGCATGCAGTCGCGTCGATGTAGAAGGCACATTTTTGAAGCAAAGAACGCACGTCACGGTGCCAAAACATGAAGGTGAAAGCATGGCAGATTCGAGAGACACGAATATGAAAAACACGGAACTGAAGTCCATGTAGTCTCGGTTCTGTAGTAAGTAGGGTCATGATTTGTACTCTTAAACTCGTGGACTTTCGTGGCTCTCTGTGTTGCAATATTTCGGGTTACAGGCACGGGCGTGAAGCCCACAAAGGCATGGTGTGGAATTACAAAGAGATGGCCTATTCGAGAGACGCTGGTGTGGTATATTCTTCACACGGTCATGGGTACCTGGAAGGCACGGCGTGGCATTGTGTAGAGTGAGGTTAGTTTGTCTTGGTGTTCCAAATGATTTTGTTGAATCGTTCGCACTAAATGGCACAACTATGAAGCCAGGACATGCACGGTTATGTGTTACCCAGTGTCAAATTCGTGTGTTGATTGCAGAAACCCCACCGTTCGACGAGCGTCGTGTGAACGCCGGGTGGACGCCGCTCCGGAAACCCAAGGGTCCGACTGGCGTTTCCTCCGGTGACGCCGCTCTGGAGGAGGTGGAGGTATTTAATAGAGTGAACTCCACGTGTCGATGTTGCGGAATCCAAAAGGACCGACGGCCGTCTCATCTGTCGACGAAGTGAACGCCGCGTGTCACCTTTCCGGCTCCTCGCCCGAGGTCAAGGAGTAGTTATTTAAGCCGAGCGGCATCCGCCACCACTAGACATCATCATACTTCTCCCTCTTTCGCTAGCAATCCTAGGAAATCATCCATCTTCCTCTTTTCGTTTGTGACGTTCCCCGCCATGGTTCGACACAAGATAACTACTTACGCGATGCTTACTTCGGAGCGCCGCTTTCAGTTGCAGGAGGACATCCGTTCGAGGCACACCGCTCGGGTTGCAGCGGGCATGTCTCCGGACTCACTGGGGCCAGAGGAGATTGGGGAGGTGGAGGAAGTGGAGGGGGTGCATTGGAGCTCATGCAGGGAGTTGATCTAGTGGGGGGAGATGTCATGGAGGAAGAGGAGGGGGTGATCCAATGGGGGGACATCTGATGGAGGAAGAGGAGGTGGGTGACGAGGATGACGAGGACAACAATGAAGGGGTAGACGAGGATGACGAGGACGACGAGGAAGGCGTGGACAAGGATGAGGAGGACGACGAGGAAGGCGTGGACGAGGATGATGAGGATGACGAGGAAGGCATGGACGAGGATGAGGAGGACGACGAGGAAGGCGTGGACAAGGATGACGAGGACGACGAGGAAGGAGTGGACGAGGATGACGAGGACAACGAGGAAGGCATGGACGAGGAAGACAAGGACGACGATGAAGGCGTGGACGAGGAAGACGAGGCGGAGTTCTATCTCGGTGAGTCAGCCTTGATGGTGGAGCAGACCGCTATCCTGGAGTCCATCCAAGATGAGGCATATGTGGAGTCCAAACGGCGCTTCCTCCGGGAAGAATAGGCGAAGACTGATGTTCTCTTCGACGAGCTGGACGCGGAGCAGGAGGCGGAGGCCAACGACGTCGATGTCAGAATGGAGATAGTGGACATCTCCGACGGCAGGGAGTAGTGTAGTTTTGTTGGTAGATGTTTGCTTTTCCAGGGTTTTTATGCTTTCCATGTCAAGCAATCGCCGATGTCAGAATGGAGACAGTTTCGTTTCCATGTCAAGCAATCATGTTTTTCTCTTAAGTAGTAGTACTACCCCATCCCAAAATAAATGGGTCAACTTTGGAGTAACTTCGTACCAGGCAGTACAATTCACATTGTACTGGTTAGTACAAGGTTGAGCCAATTAATTTGTGACGGAAGGTGTATGTTTTATTACAAATTGCAGTTTCCAGTACCATATTTGGGTCGGAAGGCGTATGTTTTATTACACTGTATTGTTTTATTATAGATTGCTGTTTCAAGTAGTACAAAATAAACGTCTCAACTGGGGCACATATTTTATTCTAGAGATTTCAGTGTGGTTAGATTTGAATATGGTTTCAACATGGTTAGATTCTAGAGAGGCATTCAACAACATGCGCAAAAAAGCCACAAATGTGCTTCTGAGAAGCACCGTCTTGCATGGTTTTGCCGCAAGATGGGATTCGACATTTATGTAGGACATTCCGGGTTTTATAAGTGTAGAAAGAATTGTTTTTCACTTATATGGTGTGTGGCAGAGACATGGCTATTACTTTTGTGAGAGGCATGAATGTGCCGACGGAACGGGCATAGTTATGTATGAAATAGGTGCAAGGTGGTCCCTAATGTCTCCTTAATGTATCATCTATACACTTCACTGTTACAAGCACGATCGTCCTTCTTGTCGAGGCACGGAGGTGAAGGATGGAGCCTTTGCCTCGGTGATAGTCACATCCCATGTTAAGAAGCAAGCAAATCTTCAGACCCGATACATCAGAAACTGGCCGTAAGGCACGCTCCTGCCTCTGCGTTTTCGATGACGTCACGTTTAGTGCCAGTGGGGTGGATGTAATGCTCGATTTGCTGATGTGTTTGTTGTCAGCAACTTTCTTAACATGTTACGCACGACAGAGGTACGGTTTTACCCAATGTAGAGGCACGCACGTAACGAACTGGAGGCACATACGTGATTCTAATGGAGGTACGGACCCAAAAGGATCGTGATGCAAGGATGTGAAGGTGTGCCTCTGCTTTAAAGAAGATTTAATTCACACGTTTTCATTGTGGGGGGGCATGGACTATGAGCTCCATGTGTTTTCGAAGGCATTAGACCTCGTTAATGAACTTATCAGAGAGAAGGTGAATCTTTTGGTTGACGTCTAGAATGTTGCGTAAAACGACTTGAAGCCAAGTTACGCACGGTCCCCTTGGTATCAGAGGCACATAGGCACATAAGTGCCTATGTGGTGCACTAGAAATAAACTTGTGCAAAAGACATGTAAACTGCAAGCAAACTACAAGGTTAACTACGACACAAGCAAACCTAAATTTATAACAAGAAAACGACAGTCTTGAGAGAAAGCAAATCTAATGAGAAATCAAGAATGGCGTGAGCAATGTTCTAGATACTTTTGTTGGCCGGGACAACCAACTTCAGTAGTCGTAGTCGCCGCAGGACCTAGCGTGCTTCCTGGTCTGCTCCTTGTCGAGTTTTTCCTGGTGAAGCCCTTCCTGGATGATGGTGAGGTGGCTCCATATCTTGTATGTAGCGTAAGCATCCTTTGTCGCGTACCCGATGTGCCTCATGGACAGGGGCATGCGCACCCAGCGCTGCTGCTCTGTGTTGGTGAGCTCTACGTCGTGGACAAGGATGCCTGAGGCGTCCCCAAGGGAGTCCAGAGGCTTGGTAGCTGTAGGCACCCTCCATTCTTTCTGGATGTCGACGAAGTGGGCGATCTCCAATCCGACGCGGTCAAGCCTCTCTATGTCGCCATCGATGGAGAAGCCAACAAACGTGTACCTGGGGTCGGCGAGGAAGTTGTCGAACCTGGTGCAGTTCTTATCGGCGGCGCTCAGTTGAAAGAGCAGCACCGGATGATCCTTGCTGACGAAGAGCTAGACGAGGGCTGGTTTATGATCTTCGCCAACGTCGTTGGTGTACTCCACATCAACTCCGACGATCTTGTGGCGCTCGAATTCGAGGTGTCACTCGTACTGCTCGATGATGGTGGACGCCTTGTGCAACTCGTTGGTGTGGATCACTTGCAACTTGGTGTTGCCATGGGCCCGCACCTCGAATTCCTTGGTGAATCCCGTGGCCTGGAGCAGTTCGTCCTCCTGCAACCTGGTATTTCATGGGGAACAGTGAGTGGGAGCGCAATGGCGATTTCTGTTGTTTGTGGAAGACAAGTCCGTAGCGGAAGTCTAAATTTAAGGGCGGGGAAGTGGCAAAGGAGTGCATGATCTCACTGTCGATGCGGTTGTGCACATCGTGGGTTCTGGATTGTGGATTTTCTTTATAAAAAATAAAAATAAAATAAACAGTTATGTTTTTAACAACCGTCGTATCTCCAGCAAGTCGTGGAGATGATCGTTGTCTTGCGTGGTTTGCTGTCAAATGTTAACGTTTACAATTTATCTAGTGAGGCATGCAGGGGCAGTATGTAGAGGCACAAGTCTCTGACCAAGAGAAGCATGCTTGAAGTGGCTGGTTTAACTCTCAGACACACATGCGTGGTACATTCATTGTGAGTGTCAATTGTTTTCTTCATACATTCGCTGGGAGGAGTAGTACTGTGTTTCTTCAAAGGCACTGTTGTGTGTCCGTGTTGCAACAAACACTACCATATGGACAGAAAGAACGAGAAGCAATGAGAGGCGTGGACATGCAGCAGCAAGAAGCACTCATACAATGAGAGGCGCAACAATAAGCACAGATACGATGCTACGTGAGGCACGAAGATGAAGCTACGTGATTGCACGGATGTCAATTCGTGCTATGGTGCCACGTGAGGCACGGGCACGAACAAATAGCCGTGCACTCAACTACATACGCAAAAAACCACGTATGTGTTTCTGAGAAGAACCGCCTCCGTGGTTTTACCGCAAGGTGGGATTCGACATTTATCCAGGGCATTCCGGGTTTTACAAGTCTAGGAAGAATCGTTTTTCACTCATATGTTCTGTGGCAGAGGCACGACTATTACTTGTGGGATGAAGGAATGTACGTCGAATGTACTTGACGTGAGGATTGACAATATGCGTCCATTACTGTTTTTCCGGAATGTTTTTCAATTAAATTTGAGAGGCATGAATGTGTTGACGGAACAGGCATGGTTATGTCTGAAATAGTTGCATGGTCGTCCCTAAGGTGTCCTATACGCTTCACAGTTACAAGCACGATCGTCATACTTGTCGAGGCACGGAAGTGTAGGATGGAGCCTATGCCTCTGCGATTGTCACGTCCCATATTAAGAAGGAAGCAAATCTTCATAGACCCGATATGTCGGAAGCTGGCCGTAAGGCACGGACGTGATTCTAATGGAGGTACGGACGCGAAGGATCGTGATGCAAGCACGTGAAGGTGTGCCTCTGTTTTCAAGAAGCTTTCATTGGCACGTTTTCATTGCGGGGGCCATGGCCTATGAGTTCCATGTGTCTTCGAAGGCATTCGGCCTCATTAACGGACCTGAAGCCAATTTAGGAACGGTCCCCATAGGAGTGGAGGCACAAAAGTGCCTCCGTGGGTGTTTTAAGTAGTTGGTGTTATTAACGGACAACCGTGCCTCTTTAGTGTTCTTCTTTGAGAGTCACGGGTGTAAGCAATGTTTTCCAAGGAGAATAAGCACCTAACTACCTCTGTATTCAAAATGTTTTTCTAAAGTGTTGCATACGACCGATTTTTAATATTGTGTGGCAATGGTTTGTTAGAAATTGTGCACTACTTTTAGTAGCATTTTGTAATTGTTGTCCCTGCATTTCGACGCTGGATCCACATAGGTACTAGTGCATGTGCGTTACGCTAATCGTATAGCATCTGTACTGTGTTTATATTTTTCAGTTCATGCCAATATATTCTAATAATAGAAAACTCCAACATTGCATTGGAAATAAACTTGTTCAGAACATATGTAAACTGGAAGCAAAATACAAGGTTAACTGCGACACAGGCAAATCTAAATTTAGAACAAGCAAATGGTAGTCTTGAGAGAAAGCAAATCTAACGAGAAATCTAGAATGGCATGAGCAATTTTCTAGATACTTTTCTTGGCTGGGACCACCTGCTTCAGTAGTCATAGTCGCCCCAGGACCTTGCGCGCTTCCTGGACTGCTCCTTCTCGAGTTTTGGCCGGCGGAGCCCTTCCTGGATGGTGGTGAGGCGGCTCCATATCTCATACGCAGCGTAAGTATCTTTTGCCACGTACTCGATGTGCCTCATGGACAGGGGCATGCGCGCCCAGCGCTGGTGCTCTGTGTTGGTGATCTTCTTCTTCATGTTGTTGTAGTAGTCGTGGACAAGGATGCCTGAGACATCGCCAAGGGAGTCCAGAGGCTTGGTAGCTGTAGGCACCCTCCATTCCTTCTGGATGTCGACGAAGTGGGCGATCTCCAGTCCGACGCGTCCGAGCATCTCTATGTCACCGTCGATGGAGAAGCCAGCAAACGTGTACCTGGGGTCGGCGAGGAAGTTGTCGAACCTGGTGCAGTTCTTATCGGCGGCGCTTAGTTGAAAGAGTAGCACCAGATGATCCTTGCCGACAGAGAGCTGGACGAGGGCTTGTTTCTGTTCTTCGCCAACGTCGTTGGTGTACTCCACATCAACTCTGACGATCTTGTGGTGCTTGAATTCGAGGTGTCGCTCGTACTGCTTCATGATGGTGGCCGCCTTGTGCAACTCATTGGTGTGGATCACTTGCAACTTGGTGTTGCCGTGGGTCTGCACCTCGAATTTCTTGGTGAATCCCATGGCCTGGAGCAGTTCGTCCTCCTGCAACCTGGTATTTCGTGGGGAACAGTGAGTGGGAGCACAATGGTGATTTCTGTTGTTTGTGGAAGACAAGTCCGCAGCGGAAGTCTAAATTTAAGGACGGGGAAGCGGCAAAGGAGTGCACGATCTCACTGTCGATGCGGTTGTGCACATCGTGGGTTCTGGATCGTGGTTTCGTCTCCCTGACGGTGTGGTTGTGCACATCCTGGGTTTTTGATCGTGGTTTTTCTTTATAAAAAATTAAAATAAAATCAGCAGTTATGTTTTTAACAACCGTCGTATCTCCAGCAAGTTGGGGAGATGATTGTTGTCTTGCGTAGTTTGCTGTCAAATGTTAACTTTTACAATTTATCTCGTGCGCAAGTCTCTGACCAAGAGAAGCATGCTTGAAGTGGCTGGTTTAACTCTCAGACACACGGGCATGGTACATTCACTGGTCGTGGCAATTGTTTTCAGTGATACATTCAGTTTGCTGTCAAATGTTAACTTTTTGCACTCTTGTTGTATAAGTGTTGTGCTTTATCAGAGGCACTGTTGTGTGTCTGTGTTGCAACTAACGCTACAAGATGGACAAAAAGAACGAGAAGCCACGAGGGGCATGGACATGCAGTTGCAAGAAGAACTTATACAACAAGATGCGCAGCTAGAGCATAGATACGGTGCTACGTGAGGCACGGAGATGAAGTTACGTGATTACACGGATGTCAATTCGTGCTATGGTGCTACGTGAGGCACGGGCACGAACAAATAGCCATGCACTCAACTACATACGCGAAAAGCCACAGATGTGTTTCTGAGAAGCACCGGTCTCCATGGTTTTACCGCAAGGTGGTATTCGACATTTATCCACGGCATTCCGGATTTTACAAGTGTAGCAAGAATCTTTTTACACTTATATGTTATTCTGTGACGAAGGAATGAATGTCAAATGTATGTGACGTGAGGATTGATAATAGGCGTCTGTTGCTGTTTTCCGGAATGTTTTTCAATTAACTGTGAGAGGCATGAATGTGCCGACGGAATAGGCACGATCATGTCTGAAATAGTTGCAAGTACGAGATGGGCAGAAACAACAAGAAGAAACGAGGGCCGTGGGCATGCAGCTGCGAAATGCACTTATAACGCGAGAAGCACAGCTAGAGGCACAGGTACCATGCTATGTGAGGCACGGACATGAAGCTATGTGATTGCATGGACGTCAATCCGTGCCCGTGTTCTGTCAAGTGTTTTAAGTGACAGTTTGTAAAGGCATGGATGTTTAAGGTGACTGAGCCATAGGGGAAGGCGCTAGGTTTTTAGGAGGTGTATGCTTGAGCTCATCGCAACAAACTACTTGGCATGACGATATTCCGCGGAGCACCATAGTGAAAATTATGTATACTACTGACGTGGGGAGCTAGCAACACTACAAAAAAAAGACACATCCATGACATTTTGGGGCGAACGAAATTTTTTTCTGTCATACATATGACACTTCTATGACGATAATTGTGACAAAACCCGGTATCATCATAGATGTGGTGGGCTCCTACTTCTATGACAAAAAATTATGACAGAAAATGGGCTTTTCATCCTGGGCGGGCCGGAGACGCAGCTGCATGACATTCTTTGGGCCGTCCATGATGGAAAAACCATGGTAGAAGCGATGGCGAGGAAAATTTGAGGGAGTTGCCGGTTACGGTGGGAGGTCGGGGGCCGAGCGATGCGCGTTTCTCTCGTACACGTACGCGCGTGTGTGCGAGGCGTTGGCTCTAACTGAACCCAAGCGAGGCGTTGGGCTCTAACTGAAACCAAGCGATTGCACTGCAGGCTACGCGTTACTGAACTCGAGCGATTGGATGAACAGTG